>NC_134837.1:256291948-256891948 GCF_004210375.1 Tachypleus tridentatus | reverse complement strand
CAGGTATTTGTTCCTTTTTATTTTTAGGTATGCTATCTGGTGCACAGTCATTGCCAGAGGTCACTTCAACATTGTTATTTTTTTCAGCCTGACTTTTTGGGGAATTATCAATACTGCTCTCCACTTCCATTGCTTCCAATTTCACATGAGGTACAGGTTCCTCTATCTGTTTTTGCATCACTTCTGTAGACAATGTTTTTCTTGAATCTTCGTGGTTCTTTATATCTTTATCTACCAGTTCTTCTTGGTTTGTCTCATCTTCCTCTTTGGATAATGCATCATGTTCTTCCAACTTCTCACTCTCTACTTCTGATGTTTCTACCCCTTCAACAAAAATGCCACCAGTAAATGGAAGAACCCAGTAATAGCGATGATACCGATCTTGTCCAAATGTCGTGGCACGTAAGGCATGTACTGCCTTTGACAGCTTACTATTTATCTGTGCTTGTTGCTGAAAATAACAGAATGATGAAAGATCAGGAACAAATAACAGGTTTAAGATATTAAATTTTCACTGCTACAGACTATGAATTATAGATCCTCAGATTCACAATGTGGCACACAAACCAATAGGCCACCCCTTGCCCAATAAAGATTGAAACTATAATAATGCACATATCTCACTGGAAATAGCTACTGCATAGGCTGTATGTTACGTATGCTTACCGTCCTACAATATTTTGAACAATCCATCTTTATTGCGCAAATTTAATTGCACCTTTCACCACAAACTATTAGACAAAGGATTTCTTTATGTACATAGAACAATTAAACTAAACAAAGATGATAGAAATGATGTCTCATCAAATATTTGGCACAAAATAATTGAGTTTGAAAGTATGAAAGGATATTTCTTTTACTGCACAGCCATTGCTTTTTAACCAAATATACATTTATATTTTTAAATAATTTTAAAAAAATCATGTTTACTGTTATCAGCATTTTTTTGATATTGTATAAAATAATTTAATTTACTGTAATTACAGCAAACTTCATTTCACTTTCTTGTTGAGTTTCTCTCAAAACTACCTAGGATGGTTGACCATAATTTTGAAGATGCTACAGAAAAGGTAGCTACTCAATATCACCCAATGCCAATTCTTGGGCTACTTTTTACTGATCAACAGTTGGATTCACTATCCTATTAACAACCCATATATGATAATATTTGTTTACTATTACATATATCATTACAAAAAACAGAAACTTAAAGAATGTTCACCTCAGAAAGGTGAGAAAAGATAGCCACTCAGTATCTCCCAATGCCAATTCTTGGGCTACTTTTAACTGGGTACTGAGAAACAGTTGGATTCACTATCTTATTAACTATGCATATACAATAATATTTGTTTACTATTACATATATCATTACAAAAACAGAAACTTAAAAGAATGTTCACCTCAGAAGGTGAGAAAAGATAGCCACTCAGTATCTCCCAATGCCAATTCTTGGGCTACTTTTAACTGGGTACTGAGAAACAGTTGGATTCACTATCTTATTAACTATGCATATACAATAATATTTGTTTACTATTACATATATCATTACAAAAAACAGAAACTTAAAAGAATGTTCACCTCAGAAAGGTGAGAAAAGATAGCCACTCAGTATCTCCCAATGCCAATTCTTGGGCTACTTTTAACTGGGTACTGAGAAACAGTTGGATTCACTATCTTATTAACTATGCATATACAATAATATTTGTTTACTATTACATATATCATTACAAAAAACAGAAACTTAAAGAATGTTCACCTCAGAAAGGTGAGAAAAGATAGCCACTCAGTATCTCCCAATGCCAATTCTTGGGCTACTTTTAACTGGGTACTGAGAAACAGTTGGATTCACTATCCTATTACCTACCCATATACGATAATTTTTGTTCAATATTAAACATACCATTGTGAGAAATAGAAACTAAAAAGAATGTTCACCTTTGAAAGTTTGTCAATTCTCTTCTTTAATTCTTCACTGGATATACCCAGCTGCTCATCCTATTTTAAAAATAAAGTGAGAAAAACACGTAAGATAGAGACAAGCACTTTTACGCCTACTAATAATTATTTCATTATTAGAGTCAAACAGAGGAGTGTAGAACAATAAGAGATCTTGACCAAATACTTGAATTATGAAATTACAAGTACTGAAAAACATACTGATTACTTACAAATACCTGGTATATGTAAACATCTATAATTATATGATTTGTGTGTGCACCCAAACGGATGCCATATGAGTACAAAGATTTACAGTCCCATTCATTTCTTTATTATGTAAAACATTTAACTGGACATAAGGCTAGTCCATGCTAATGGGGAGCATTGAAGAATATAAAGGTTTTCTTACAGTAAAGTTACAAAAAAAAAAGAATTATAATTTTCCTGATAGATATTTAACAATGAATTCCAAAAAAGACACCTAAAACACGCACACCAAATATCTCATGAGATACTGTTACTATATTACAGTTCTCACATTTTGTCTTTTTTTTTTTTCATTTATTGCACCTTTTGTGTATAATCCTATGTACAAACAAAAAATGTTCCCCAGTGGGATAGTCATAAGTCCACAGACCTACAAAATCACAACCAGCTTAAAACTAAAGTATTCATTCAAATAATAAAAACATTAACATGAATCCCAACCTATTATATGATTTACCATTTGTTATCAAATTACACCAATTTGGGGTACATTTCACTCCTCAAAAGTAACCCTGAACAAAGGAAAATCATGTTTCTTCAGTACTTTAATTTGTTGGCTGAATAATTTAGAAGTATAAACCAGCAGTATAAAAAATGTTCAGATTCTTGAAATTCATATAAAAATATGAAAAGCACATTTAAAACATTAAAAATATTTAGCAAACTTGGCCAATTAAGACTTTAGTGAGAAGCAGTATAGAAATTAGACAAGTTTTAATTGTGTTCTATTAAATGGAAATGATTACTTTATCCTAACACAGGTCAGAGCAGGAGTTGTTATTCTAGTCAGAGAGAACGTTTACGAGTTCCTCATCTCAACTAAACGATCTACTTCAGGCATTATACAAAATGAAATATATCACAATTACTCATATTGATATTTTCATAATTACATGTACTTCATGTAATTAAACTGCCTAACTATCATCACTGTTGTTTTCAGAGAGAATTAAACATCTGTTTACTAACCTCTCCCTCGGACATCCTGTTTGTTACTTGACATCTATTTACTAACCTCTCTCTCGGACATCCTGTTTGTTACATGACATTTGTTTACTAACCTCTCCCTCGGACATCCTGTTTGTTACTTGACATCCGTTTACTAACCTCTCCCTCGGACATCCTGTTTGTTACTTGACATCCGTTTACTAATCTCTCCCTCGGACATCCCGTTTGTTACTTGACATCCGTTTACTAACTTCTCCCTCGGACGCCCTGTTTGTTACTTGACATCCGTTTACTAACCTCTCCCTCGGACGTCATGTTTGTTACTTGACATCCGTTTACTAACCTCTCCCTTGAACGTCCTGTTTGTTATATTACATTTGTATACTAACCTCTCCTTTCGACGTCCTGTTTGTTACTTGACATCTATTTACTAACCTCTCTCTCGGGCGTCCTGCTTGTTACTTGACATCTGTTTACTAACCCCTCCCTTGGACGCCCTGTTTGTTACTTGACATCTGTTTACTAACCTCTTCTTCGGACGTCCTGTTTGTTACTTGAAATCCGTTTACTCACCTCTCCCTCGGACGTCCTGTTTGTTACTTGACATCTGTTTACTAACCTCTCCCTCGGACGTCCTGTTTGTTACATGACATTTGTTTACTAACCTCTCCCTCCGACGTCCTGTTTGTTACTTGACATCTATTTACCAACCTCTCTCTCGGGCGTCCTGCTTGTTACTTGACATCTGTTTACTAACCCCTCCCTTGGACGCCCTGTTTGTTACTTGACATCTGTTTACTAACCTCTCCCTCGGACATCCTGTTTGTTACTTGACATCTGTTTACTCACCTGTCCCTCGGACGTCCTGTTTGTTACTTGACATCTGTTTACTCACCTGTCCCTCGGACGTCCTGTTTGTTACTTGACATCTGTTTACTAACCTCTCCCTCGGACGTCCTGTTTGTTACATGACATTTGTTTACTAACCTCTCCCTCCGATGTCCTGTTTGTTACTTGACATCTATTTACTAACCTCTCTCTCGGGCGTCCTGCTTGTTACTTGACATCTGTTTACTAACCCCTCCCTTGGACGCCCTGTTTGTTACTTGACATCTGTTTACTAACCTCTCCCTCGGACATCCTGTTTGTTACTTGACATCTGTTTACTAACCTCTCCCTCGAATGTCTTGTTTGTTACTTGACATCTGTTTACTAACCTCTCCCTCGGACATCCTGTTTGTTACTTGACATCTGTTTACTAACCTCTCCCTCGAACGTCTTGTTTGTTACTTGACATCTGTTTACTAACCTCTCCCTCGGACGTCCTGTTTGTTACTTGACATCCGTTTACTCACCTCTCCCTCGGACGTCCTGTTTGTTACTTGACATCTGTTTACTAACCTCTCCTCGGATGTCTTGTTTGTTACTTGACATCTGTTTACTAACCTCTCCCTCGGACATCCTGTTTGTTACTTGACATCTGTTTACTAACCTCTCCTTCGGACATCCTGTTTGTTACTTGAGTAGCATCACTGTCGTTGCCACTTTCATTCTCATTTTCTTCTTCCTCTTCTATACTCTTGGCTTTACTTCCTTTCATAGTTTTACAGGTTTTACTGTTTGATACTACTTGTTTATTGTGAACATCAACATCTGTGTTAGTATCTACTTTAGGAGTAGTTTTCACCATTCTGAAATCCTTGGAATCTTCTCCGTTGTTGTTGACAGAATCGTTAGCAGACACCTGTCCTACAGGCCATTTTAATTCCCTAACTTGTTGAATGTTTCGTAGCCTGAAAGAGGAAATTTGAGAAATTCAGTTTTGAAATATCACTGTTGTTAATACTTCTAAGATCAGAACTCAACAACATTTCTGTGTCACTCTTTAAGACCAGTATAATCTTATTTTAACTCAAAATTTGAGGCCATTATGAATCAAAGACATGTTCTTGCAAGAAAGGGTATACTAATATGTCACACTTCTCACTCTATAGAGGAAAGTTAGGATTTTGTTTAAGTATTACTTTATACAATTAAAAATTAAAACTTATATACTATCACAATATGGATTATTAGCTATGAACTGGTGCTATACTAATTGATATAACACAAACAAAAAGTAGTTGAATTAAATTTTGAATGGAAGTAACCAAAACCATGTGATACGTGCAGTAAAGGATGCCCGTGACAACAGGGTTGAACAAAATGGCAGTGTATCTACCTAAAAATGCTGATGGGATTAAGTCAATAAAAAATGTTGACAGCCTTTACCTATTTACTGTATGTAGCACCATCAAAATTTATTTCAAAGTAGTTTGATGACATTTTGGGAAAAAACACATAAACTTATCCTTATATAAATAGCCCAAGCTCACATTCTGTATAACTACACTGAAAAAAACTTGATGAATTTGTTGTTGTGGCTGGTTAAGAGTCATCTTGTGGTATGAAACATTTCAAAATGTTGCCTTGAAAACTGGCAATAAATTGTTCCAATTCCCAGGTGTCAAAGCCACTGCCATGTACGTATATACAGTATCATAGCAGAACTTTCCATATAACTTTTCAGCACAGTGAAAAAGTGCTGATCCATTTAGGCCTAATTATAAACAGTTTGCTCAAACATATAAAATTAATGTGTAGGTACTTATGTAATAATGAATTCAAGTACTCATAGCTGAAGAGTTGTTTAACAAGCATATCTTTGTAGACAACACCGAAAACATGCTTATTCATTTAGACTTAACTCATAAAAACATTTCTAAATGTTACTGATTCTTAAAATTAAATTAAAATATTCAATGCAACATTACACTTTAAAAGTCCACACATAAGAATGTAGAAAGCAGTGCTAATTAATTAGATTTTAGTAAAACTGAAGAGGATGAGAAAATGAGACTATACAGACCATTTGTTGCCCTCATAACCAGTCAGTAATAGTTCACTGTCACAAACTGTGCAAGAAGAACTTGGGCATAATAACTAACTCACAGTCAGTAGTAATAATATCAATCAACAGTAAAGCAATATGCATTACTATTTACCTGTTATATACATCAAGCTAATCTTAACGTATACAGATACCAAAATTTATTATTTTACATGTAAAATCATTACGGATGGCTTATCCAAGTGCAACAATCTCATAAAAGAAAAACGTTAAAAACTTTTTTTTTCCCAATTCAATGTTTCAGGTTCCCTTAGCAACAACCTACCATTAACACTTAAACAGCAGCTATCATCAATTAATGCTGTTTAAGGGTTAATGACATGAAACTCTGTACGTGCTTCAAGTAATTTTAACTATTGTATAAAAGTTACTCATAGTTTAAAATTATATTTCACAAACAAACTGTATCTACCAAATTAAAAGTTTTTTTTCTTAACATGACAAAACATACAATAAATATTGTATTCCTAGGATTATCAAAACTTTGCTACACTTTTATCATGGTAATTTAAAGGTGCTACCACATCAAATACTGTCAATAATAATTGTTTACTTTCTTAAAGGTTTGTAAACTTCCATTTAACAATAAAAATTCTACAAACCTACTCACAAAAAAGATTCAAACCCAGTGAATGGGAGGATTACCTTTACCATAGTGCAGTTTTTTTATTATCCACTTGGGATTAAAACATTTCTGCAATCAAATGTGAATCATTCCAACAGTCTGGAACATTTAGTCAGAAATGAAAATGATGAGAAAACATGGCAATACTCTACTGATTTTAATAAATAAAGATGGGAACGAAGATCCCAAGTCCTTTTGGAAAATGTAGCATAGGAATAAATAACTACATGTAAGAAACACTAAAATTTATATGTGGTAGAACAAGTTCTTTGCTACAACAGGAAGTATCCTGCTGAAACTATAAAGTGGTTGTTTATCTCTTTAGTAAGTTTCAGATGTTTCTTTGTTTTTTTAACTTTACACAAAGCTACAGGAGGGTTATCTGCACTAGCTGTCCTTAATTTAACAGTGTAATACTGAACAGAATACAGATAGTCATCACTACAGAATAGTGGGATTGACTTTCACACTATAATGCCTCCACAACTGAAAGGACAAGCATGTTTAGTGTGATGGGTGATTCAAACCTGCAGCTCTCAGAATGTGATTTGAGCACCCTAACCACCTGGTGATGCCGGGCCTGAGACTTCAGATGATACAAGGAAATGAGAAAGTGCTCGAGATTTATTAAAAAAAGCATACTGTGAAACATGAACTGTTCTAATTCACATTCTAAAAACATTAGCACACACCTAGCCCTGCACTAATAAAGAGAGAGAACTATGAAAAGTAAGAGCTGATAGGTAACTATAATCTTTACTTCTTAGCCCATAATTAATTCCCTTTTTCTAATTATCATATTTTTATAAAGTTTACTTTGTGTGACACCAACAGTAATCCAACACTTTTATTACTTACTCTTTACTTCTTAGCCCATAATTAATTCCCTTTTTCTAATTATCATATTTTTATAAAGTTTACTTTGTGTGACACCAACAGTAATCCAACACTTTTATTACTTACTCTTTACTTCTTAGCCCATAATTAATTCCCTTTTTCTAATTATCATATTTTTATAAAGTTTACTTTGTGTGACACCAACAGTAATCCAACACTTTTATTACTTACTCTTTACTTCTTAGCCCATAATTAATTCCCTTTTTCTAATTATCATATTTTTATAAAGTTTACTTTGTGTGACACCAACAGTAATCAACACTTTTATTACTTACTCTTTACTTCTTAGCCCATAATTAATTCCCTTTTCTAATTATCATATTTTTATAAAGTTTACTTTGTGTGACACCAACAGTAATCCAACACTTTTATTACTTACTCTTTACTTCTTAGCCCATAATTAATTCCCTTTTCTAATTATCATATTTTTATAAAGTTTACTTTGTGTGACACCAACAGTAATCCAACACTTTTATTACTTACTCTTTACTTCTTAGCCCATAATTAATTCCCTTTTTCTAATTATCATATTTTTATAAAGTTTACTTTGTGTGACACCAACAGTAATCCAACACTTTTATTACTTACTCTTTACTTCTTAGCCCATAATTAATTCCCTTTTTCTAATTATCATATTTTTATAAAGTTTACTTTGTGTGACACCAACAGTAATCCAACACTTTTATTACTTACTCTTTACTTCTTAGCCCATAATTAATTCCTTTTTCTAATTATCATATTTTTATAAAGTTTACTTTGTGTGACACCAACAGTAATCCAACACTTTTATTACTTACTCTTTACTTCTTAGCCCATAATTAATTCCCTTTTTCTAATTATCATATTTTTATAAAGTTTACTTTGTGTGACACCAACAGTAATCCAACACTTTTATTACTTACTCTCACAAGCAAAACAGAATTTTGAACTACACAGATACTACGATTATCACCCTACTTCACATTTTGTAATGCCCCTGGGGTACTAATTAGAGGTACTTTTACTTCAGAAAGTATTAAGAATTTAATTCACAAATCTTTGATTATAATTTCAGTATTTTGATAATCAAAACACATAAAGACGATCAATGAACCTATGACTGAGAGTTCAAGAATTATGTAAAATCAATATGGAAAAAAAAAGCCTTGTTCTTATGTCTTAAAACATACATCTATCATTCTTTTCAGAAATCTAGATCAGTATCTGTGTTTAAGATGTCTTGAATGTGCAAGTGATAAAATAGTTCTCTTAAGATGAAGTGATAAAACTCTGTAGTGGTTGTAATAAGTACATGTTTAGGTTACAATCTTTATAACAGTTAACCTAAATATCAGAGTTACATTTCATCTCTTAAATTTGAAACTAATGTTGATGTTTTTCACCCAACAGTTTTTAAAAATTCTCTCTATGTTAGCCTTCTTCCACTGAGCAATCACATTTATTTTTACTTATTTTTGGTATTTTTACCCAAATATCTATCACACATGTAAATTGGTATAACATTTCAAAACAACAGGACCAAAGCAGTTAATACGTTTCTACACCAGAACAAGAGCTTAAATGGCTGTATGAACAACAAGAGGTTTACAATGCAGAACTTGCAGAACAAATACCAACTACTGACCAATCACTACTCATGTCCTCCAATGTCCTTAAATGTGATTATTGAAATCTTGAATCAAACAATTTCTTGAGACCTTTGCACAGAAGTAATATATCTCAGAAAATAAGCAGTTTTCCTCTCTTACATAATTATCTTTAGTGACAAGGTAATATACTCAACCCTTGCAACTTTCTGTAAACAAGTCCGCAACGTACCCGTGTAGAAACGCAGATGTTTCTACAGTTTTTGCTCACCCAAATTAGCTTGTTACATGTTCTTTACATCAGTAAGAAGTAGAGTAAATCTTGTTTTCTAACTAATGCATGAAGTGTTTTGATTTAAATCACAAAAAAATAGTAATTATAACCTTTACAGAAATTAAGTAATTTTGACAAAAGTCTTAGACTACAAACCATTATTTTTAGATATTTAACTAATACCAATAGCTAACTTGAAAACATAAAAGAGAGACACCTGGTAGCTGAATTATGTAATACTGCAACATGGGAACATAAGAAGTAAAACAAATTAAAAATTAATGGACAATAATAATAATTTTGGTGTATGTGATTACACAGACACAAACCATAAAATTGCAGATTGTGTATGTAATGACAAACTTACTTCCTGAGTTTTCCTTCTACAATCCACTTATCTCGACGAAGGTTATTTACAGTATCAATGCTTGAATCAATTTGCCTGAAACAACAACAAAATTATCATTTCTATTTACAGAAAATTCACAAACTCATATTGGAATTTTCATTACAAGAGACTTGCAGAAAATATCTTATGAATACTTTAAAAATGGTGAGAGAAACAGCCACCTAATGGATACATTAATCTTTACGCAATCAGTTGGTCATACATTATTCAAAAATCAAAAGAAGAATTCACTTTATATATGTTTTATTAATTTTTCTCAAGGTTCTACTTTTGGCTCAGATGAACTATACACATGATAACTTATAATTATTTAAAATGAGGCTGTTCTGAAACTTTTATCCATAGATATTATAGTTAGAAAAAAAACTTTCAAAATTAAAAAATACAGGCTTTCAAACAGAAGAAATAAAGTAATTATATATAAATATCTAGAAATATTTTTGCATCAGTCAAGATGCTTGACTTAAATACAAGCACAGAAACCGAGTAATCCAGCTCTTGGTGATATGCTTATAAAATCCTAAAGTTCAGGTTTTTGTCTGTTTTTTATATTAAATATTTATTGATGTATATATGTTATATACACTATTACAAAGCTTGCATATTATCTTTTTTTCATTTTTAATTACTTTTAATAAATTTAAATAAAATATTATCCAGTAAACACATTTTTCCCCTGCTACTTGGAAGCAGTGTTCCATGAGGAAATTAAAATATTATAAGATATAATGACCATGTTATTGCATTTCAATTAATGTACAAATATTTTTTTACTACTTCTTTAATGCAAAAATATTGTACTTAATAACTTACAGCCATAGTATATTGGTTTGACTATTATTTTATTAATTTAAAAGTATCATGAAAATAGTACGTTCCACTGAAATTGGAAGTTATAAATTTTCTTATAAATGCAAAAGATTAAAAGAGTACAGCTTACTTCAAATGTGACTGAAGATCTGAAATTATGAACAAAATTTGGTCTAATTTATACATTTTGTTATGTTAGAAGAACATTATAATGTGTACAACTAATAAGTTACAAGATTAAATTTGTTCATATTTCACACTGTCAGTAAAAGTATTTCTAAAATGGTATCAAAAAGTTTAATTTTTTTTTTAATGATACATAAACTCAATGGTGTTTACAACTCTTTTAAAATAAATTTTAATTGAATAAAATTGCAAATGAGCACTAAAGAAAACTTAATCACACATAATCTTACCTTAAAAATCTTTTGACATTCTTTGAAGAGGTTATTGTTTGTTTATGAAAATGAGGGTAATTGTGTAGATTTGCTATATCTGGATTTTCAGAAAGTATCTGACAAGGTGCCACACATTAAAGGCTTGTAAAAAAAATGCATCTCTATAGTTGTGGGTGATAAGTTAGCAAACTGGATAGAAGATGGTTGTTACAAATGGAGTTCAGTCAAACTGGATTAATGTCCCAAGCAGGGTACTTTAGGGCTCATCTTATGACCTTTGTTATTTTTTATTTACATCAGTGACACAGATGAAGGAATGGTCAATAAGTTACTAACATTTGTTAACAATACTAAAGCCTTGGGTGTTCTTAGTTGTGAAGAGGATGCTGCTGCTTTACAAAATGATTTAGATTATTTAATGAGATGGTCAAATAAATGACAGAGAAGCTATAATTAAAATTTGGAAGGAAATAACCTTAAACAGTGTTATGAAGGAAAGGGATATTGATGAAATAGTTGATCATGCTCTAAAGCCACTCTAGCAGTACAGCAAACAGGATTTTATATTGTATCTACAGAAATACTGAATATAAGTTTAAAAAGGTGTTATAATTTCATTATACAGGTCACTGGTTAGGCCAGATTTGAAACAACATGTTCAGTCCCACTCCTTAACTTAGGAAGGCCACTGAATTGTTGGGTTGGGTTCAAAGAAGGGTTACTAGAATGGTGCCTGGGATTCAGAAGTTGTAACATGAGGAGAGGCTGAAATCTCTCAAATTGTTTTCTCTTTAAAAATAGGAAGGTTAGAAGTTATCTGATTGAGGTGTTTAAGATTGTAAATGGAATTGGTAATGCTGATGCTTCATCTTTTTCACACTGGCAAGTGGGAAGAGTAAAACTAGGGGACAAAAATATAAATTTTGGTAGGGTAGGAGTTATCTTCAGTTAAAACTGTTTCATTTTTCTAACAGGGTGGTTCACCTTCAAGAATGGTTGTGACAGTAAACATGAGTTTAAGAAAAAGCTTGAAAAGTATATGAATGATAACAGTTGGCTTTAAGATTTATTATTCTAATATAGTTTACAGGATGGAACAGCCACGATGAACCAACGGATCCCACGTTGTTCCAACAACATTATACCATGTTATAAAGACAGTCTAACATCTTAAGATCTTACCTTAAAATAGCCCTGCTGCACAACAAGTCATTACACAAGCATGTCATAACTTCTGACTTCTGTGTGGGATTCAAGGATAAAAAAGGTTTTTCTAGTAACCACTTGCACATCTATGAACAAAAAAAAAATATGATTATCATAATTAACACAACAATCATATAATTAAATAACCAACTGAACAATAACTAAATAACAAAATGAACAATTATATACAACTAATTAATCAACTGTGCAATCATATATCTCAATAGTATTTCACCAAGTAATCATATACATAAATAACCAACTGCACAATCATATATCTCAATAATATTTAAGTGAGTAATCATATACATAAATAATCATGACTTTTATCTCAGGATATTTTTTACAGTTTAGATTAAAAAGTTTCCATGTTTTTTTAACACTTGTACTCTAGATTCCATTTCCATGAACACAGCTAACATCAGTGCATTTTTATGTGTTCAATTAATGCTTTTTTTATATAGCAACCTTTGTGTTTGTTACCTTTTATTGTCACAACAACTACCAAAGAAAAAAAGAAGAAACTAAACATTTCACAAAGTATATACAATGTTGTTTTAATTACGAAGATACAGTATTAACATGACAGCACAGAAAATGTATGTTTAAATATTTAAAAATATCCAGACTAAATAACATTTCATATTTTACCTTGCTTGTTTTATCGGAAGCAGTAAAGTAAAGACGAAGAACCTCGGATATGTTATTACTGGCTACATCAACATCTCGTAGATTCTGACTAAGTACGGATACAGCCTGCAAGATAAAGGATATCAAACACGTAAACAGCTTGAAGGATATAAAGATATTTTTAGTACAGATTCAACCACCTGATGAGCTCTGGATTGAGATAAGCATGTCACTGGAAATAAATATGGTGAACATAGTGTGGTTGGAATACTATTATTATTATTATTATTATTATTATTATTATAATACACTCTTCTAATTCTTTTAAATCTCTAACAGACCACATATAGAATGTGGTGATTAAAAATCCAGTAGGTCTAATACTAATGAGTTATAACAAGTATAATTATGCTCGGCCACTCTACAAAAGATGATCACGCCCAAAATGTTGTTTCAGTTCTTGTTTGAGTACTCTATAACTTTACATATTTTAGAAAGACAGAATGCCCTTTTTTCAAATGTTAGTAACCCTAAAAACCTCATATTTCTTTAGCTTCAGAATAATGTTAAATAATAAAATTTTCCAGTTCATGATTTTTTGTGGAAGTATAACTGTCTGTCAAGTACAAATAGAAAACAGGATGATATTTTTGAGATTCTGATGAAGAAGGAACACAAGCATATTATTCCCCTTTCTTAATTTCTAATTTAAGTAATTCTCAAAATACTCCAATACAATAAACAGAACTGTCTGATAAGTTGTACACAAGAGCTGTGTGAACTTTCTACTTAAGAACAAAGTCACATAATGGGCTGTGTCAACCATGAGTATCAATACTAGTTCTTTACATTAGAAAATTGCACAAAATGGAAAAACAGCCCCTCCCAAACAGTCAAAGGCATATATCAGCTCTTTGTTTCCAAAACTGGACAATAAAAGTTAATCTGTACTGACTGAATTGTGCTGTTTCTGTATCAATAAAACAGTTTTGTTGGCTAAACTAAGGCACTGAATTGTAACAATCTTGAATCAATATGGCAGCCTGGCATCATGTGGAATGTAGTTTATCAAATGAAACTAAGTTAGGTCACAGTTAAGTTTAATCACACTTTTCTTGGAAGAGTGAACTTGCTAATAATTAATAACTAATTTAATAACTTAAACCTTAAAACAATGACTTAGTTTCTCAGTGACACACATCTGATGACTATATACAACAATTTAGTTCAAACATATTGTATTATGTAACATTTCTAGTCCAGGTCAATTAAACTTAGAGTACCAGAGAGACACACACACACACACAATTATCTGTGAGTTCATCTCTGTATACAAATATGAACTGATTGCATGGCCAATGCTGTGACAAATAATAACAGTACCTGAATTTAATTAAAAGGACTAATAGAGGATCCAAGACAGAATGCATCAAATAGACTTGACAGGGACTCTTACAACACTGACAAAAATTCACTTATAGTCACTTTTGAGCATTAGTGTGATAAAACCCTTCTAAAGAAGAACTGTAAAACCTGGTTTTTACCGATATAACCCTTCAGACTTACTACTAAACTACTGGACTACTGGACACACAAGACTGTTAAGTTTAAGAACTATTATTTAGTGATTTAATATTTTAATTATTTAGTTTTAATAACAAGAGTTTTAAAAGTTAATTTTTTCAAAGTGATAGTTTTGACCAGTTTCATAACATATTTCTCTATTAGTCATACGTTGTGTATGCAGTTTAACTGTTGTACTAGACTTTTGTAATATTGTTGACGTCATCTTACTTGATCAAGCTTTCAAGTCTTTCCCATTATGTTTAATACTGTTGTTAGTAGAGGGCGAGACATTTCTGTTGCACATTATAAACATGAGCAGATACAGGGTGCAAGAAAAAGAGTGAAAGTAAACATGCATCAATTTAACCATCAAAAGTAACACCTAAAGTGAATGTTTCACAGTTTGTATTGTAACAACACAGTCAACAAAGAATAATTAATCTTGTCAGCTGAGTTCTAAAGTAATTGAACCAACCTATGTGGATGTGTTACAAAAATGAGAATTACTTAAATTATTTAAAGCTCTGGATATGACAGTGATAACCAATGCCATAAAGTAAGTAAACTTATCACTGGTTCTACTCTGATACAAGAGTACAAAAGAAATAATTCATCTTGTCATTTTGGTTCTAAAGTAACTGAAATAGCCTGTGCAGACTTTTGACAAAAGCTCTAAATTAAACAGTGATAACCTACAATGCAAAGCTTTTTTGTGTGTGTATGCATTTAAATTCATTTGAATATATTATTTTGAAACAAATGAATTGTGTGCTGTCCATTTATTGTTGAAACTTCATAAAAGTTGCTCTCGTTTTAATAATGAATTTTCCATAATTTAACTCTGAAGATTTTGAGAATAATGTTTATTTTTTATATCACATAAGGATTTTTTTTACAAATTATTATTATTTCATTCACCACAATGAACATTGTTTATCGTTATGTTTCTCATGTTTGAGTTCCAGAACAATCGATAAGACTCTCATGTCATGACTGGTCTAGAAAAATCTATAGTCGGTGGTTGTTAACATTTTAAGCATAACAAATGTAGCTAAAATATAATGGAAATGATTCATTTATGTAAAAGTAAAAATAACATTTTGTGAAAAATCTGAATAAGGTGGAGAAAAATGGATATACTTTTTGGATTCAGTTTATAGTAATTATCATGAAACATGAAAAATATCCAAACAATCAAACCACCCATGCCTGTGTATTTAATAGTTAATGATGTGTGAAACTCTTAAAATTCAAAGTCAAATTATCAATAATTTAGCTCATGACAATACGGCATTAGTAAGTAGAGTTACAGTGGAATTAGAAAACGACTAGTATACTAATTATAAAACAGAAATGTGGCAAAACAGTATTCAAGTTTAAGGGAACAAATGAAAAATAATATTTTAAAAGATATCAGCACAAATATACAGAATGTAAAACATAATAAAACAATGTAATAAAAGTGTAATTCTACAAGAGCTTTAGAAACCTACTAAAAACAACAAATATTCACATAATAAATACATGAATTTAAATACAACCTAATAGAGCTAAGAATTCTAAGTAAAACATCAATCACCACAAAATGAAGCAAAACTGAGGAGGAAACTTAGGTTTGAATTAAAATTTAACCCCTAGAGAAGCTCCCCCTTAATTAATTAACAACAACGAGAAAAAAAATAATTCTTTTACCTCTGGACGGCTTGGCACTCCAGGATCATCAATTGCACAAACTAATAAATGATGCACAACCGACAGTAGTTCTTCTTCACTCTTTTCATCACTGTTTAACAATCCCATCTGAAAGATGTTTAATGATGGCAACTTCTCCATATCTACAGAATAAAGCAGGTGCAAAATCTAAGATGCTAACTGGATGGAATAAGGCTTAGAGCCTGAAGATTAAAAAGAATATTATTTCAATATATACTTCTTTACATTAAATATTGGAATACTGAAATTGAAACAAAAAAAAAAAAAACAAAACCAATAAAAATAGTTTATAGATTATCTGGAATAAGTAGCAACAATAAAACAAAGATATATTTTTCCATTTTGCCTTTCAAGTTAAGTAGATAGACCAACTTCCTTTGATGGGAATTATGGTATCAATTTTACATTTCCAGTATTTAAGTGAGAATCTGGGACACTTATTTTTGCTAGAGGAAAACTTAAATCTTCAAATTATCTTATTTTTGTCTTGTTTCTTCAAGTAGTTACTTGCAGCTAGAAATGTTTTTCATCAGACAAAAAAGAATCAAAATGTCAGAATGATAAAACTTCCTGTAAATGTACACAACAGACTGCACTAGGTATTTTGTTAACCATAGTTGTTGTTGTTGTTGTTGTTGTTTCATGGTGCAAAGCAACTAGACTATCTGTGTCTTTTTACCATGAAGCAAATACCTAACACAACTGCTTAAATCATTTCAAAATAAAAAAAACTGTTTGGTAAGAATAAATGTAGCACCTAAGTAACTGCACAAGAAAGTCACAAATTCTGAAAGAGCTTACCAAAACCTATTGTATCACCAAAGTTGTGAAGAAATTCAAAAACCATCAGGATATTAGAAAAAGCCTTTCCAGATAACTTGACTCCAGGAATTCTGTTTAAAGTAGGAAGAGGCTGAAAAACAATAATTTACTTAAGGATTATACAAAACCAGAAGTCACTGGAACATATTGATGGTTATTAAACCATTGAAAGTTATTATTATACAAAACCAGAAGTCACTGGAACATATTGATGGTTATTAAACCACTGAAAGTTATTATTACACAAAACCATAAGTCACTGGAACATATTGATGGTTATTAAACCACTGAAAGTTATTATTATACAAAACCATACAACACTGGAACATACTGATGGTTATTAAACCACTGAAAGTTATTATTATACAAAACCATAAGTCACTGGAACATACTGATGGTTATTAAACCACTGAAAATTATTATTATACAAAACCATAAGTCACTGGAACACACTGATGGTTATTAAACCACTGAAAGTTATTCTTATACAAAACCATAAGTCACTGGAACATACTGATGGTTATTAAACCACTGAAAGTTATTCTTATACAAAACCATACAACACTGGAACATACTGATGGTTATTAAACCACTGAAAGTTATTATTATACAAAACCATATGACACTGGAACATATTGATGGTTATTAAACCACTGAAAGTTATTATTATACAAAACCATAAGACACTGGAACATACTGATGGTTATTAAACCACTGAAAGTTATTATTATACAAAACCATACGACACTGGAACATACTGATGGTTATTAAACCACTGAAAGTTATTATTATACAAAACCATAAGTCACTGGAAAATATTGATGGTTATTAAACCACTGAAAGTTATTATTATACAAAACCATACGACACTGGAACATACTGATGGTTATTAAACCACTGAAAATTATTATTATACAAAACCATAAGTCACTGGAACATACTGATGGTTATTAAACCACTGAAAGTTATTATTATACAAAACCATAAGTCACTGGACCATATTGATGGTTATTAAACCACTGAAAGTTATTATTATACAAAACCATACTACACTGGAACATACTGATGGTTATTAAACCACTGAAAGTTATTATTATACAAAACCATATGACACTGGAACATACTGATGGTTATTAAACCACTGAAAGTTATTATTATACAAAACCATACGACACTGGAACATACTGATGGTTATTAAACCACTGAAAGTTATTATTATACAAAACCATACTACACTGGAACATACTGATGGTTATTAAACCACTGAAAGTTATTATTATACAAAACCATATGACACTGGAACATACTGATGGTTATTAAACCACTGAAAGTTATTATTATACAAAACCATACGACACTGGAACATACTGATGGTTATTAAACCACTGAAAGTTATTATTATACAAAACCAGAAGTCACTGGAACATACTGATGGTTATTAAACCACTGAAAGTTATTATTATACAAAACCATAAGTCACTTGAACATACTGATGGTTATTAAACCACTGAAAGTTATTATTATACAAAACCATAAGTCACTGGAACATACTGATGGTTATTAAACCACTGAAAGTTATTATTATACAAAACCATACGACACTGGAACATACTGATGGTTATTAAACCACTGAAAGTTATTATTATACAAAACCATAAGTCACTGGAACATACTGATGGTTATTAAACCACTGAAAGTTATTATTATACAAAACCATAAGTCACTGGAACATACTGATGGTTATTAAACCACTGAAAGTTATTATTATACAAAACCATAAGTCACTGGAACATATTGATGGTTATTAAACCACTGAAAGTTATTATTATACAAAATCATATGACACTGGAACATACTGATGGTTATTAAACCACTGAAAGTTATTATTTCTTTTCTAAAAAAAACTGAAATATTAAAATTTTTATTTTATTGAAAATTAAAAGCAGCTCAAATGAGATAGAAATAAACACAATAAAATGGCATTTCACCACTGTGAACGTAGAAAAATCAGGCAAAAAGGTCATTTTATCTTATATTTCTCCTATCCCATTGTAGCTGTTTTTAATATTCAAAGTGATGGAAGATACTTTCATTATTTACACCTTTTGTTTTATCAAGCACTTTTAACGTGATTCCAGAATGTTTATCTCAACTGAATTCCAGTGTCACAACCTGTAATCATTATCTGTTGAGTATTCTTTCTGAAATGCTATAACAAATACAAACTTGAAACAACTGGCTCGAAACAGTACTTTTTATATTTAAGTTTCCTTTGAAATAGCTTGCAATAAGTTTACACTACTGATTAATACAATAAGTTTACACTACTGATTGATACTATTTTCATCAGAAATTATTTTTTCAATGTATATTTTTCATCACTAAATAGTGTATCATCCTTGAAAGATTTGAATGATAAATATAAATGGTGCTACCAATATGTTGTATTTTCCTGATGTTAGGTATTAAAGGTATTGTAATGTGAAATAAAAGCAACACACACACACACACACATAAAATTAATTTTAAATTAGAAATTTACTGCTAAAATTTATGTTTAGTCTATTGGTTCAATCAAGTCTAAATTATGATGAAAACTAGTCTAACTTAAATGATGTGGTATAACCAAAGAGATTAAAACCTTTAATATATATTTTTTCTAAACATTTGAAAAGAACATAGAAAAATACTTTTAATTATTTCAAATAATCAACTTACTGTAGAATCTTTTAACATCATATCATCTACTGGCTTTTTAATTTCTCGTATCAGTTGTAATTCTAATCTTCTCTGCTCCTGGTAGTGGTAGTAATACAAAATAACTTATAAACACATTGAACAATGCTACATATATATATATATTTTTACTGTTACAGTTTATTGCCTGCATTTAGAAATGTTTCAAAGACAAGATTAATTTAGTAATACAAAAGCTGTCATGTTCTTAAACATAAAGTATTTCAAAAACTATCTTACACTGTGGGTCATTTTGTCTTCATACATACAAAACAACTTTAGTCATGATACAAGATATTTTTCTTAATTTTCTATCTCTCATTTTTTACACTTCAAAATGTCTTCCCCTCCATTCAAACTTTTTTGTAACTTATTTAAAATACCACAATAAGAAAGGAAAAAAAAAGGTAATTTGGATATATCTTGTATCTTTCAACTTTTACTTTTTCCACACAATACTGATAAAATATAAAGTTTAACTGAAAAACACAAAACAAAAAAACTTCAGATATTAATCTAAGAGGTTCTTAAAGGTTATGCAAATAAAATATAAAAACTATATAATGAAAAAAAACCTTTTATACGTTTAAATGAAAATCAAATTGTACTCAGACTAATTTATTTTGAGTAAACTGGTTTGTAAATTTACAAAGAAATCTTTAATGAAAGTAATTCATTAAAAAAATTATTCTTTGTGTATACAAAGGCTCATAGTATTTTTTAAGAGCTTGCCAAATGTCATGAAAGTTCATGTTATACATTCCTAACTATACTATGTATAATTTCATGGTTAGAAGGTCAGACAAAATGACTGAGCCTACATTTGAAAGTTAAATGGAAGGATGCAAAGTTATGAGAAAAATATTACTTTTTCGTGGCATTATGACCACTTTTGTGCACTTTGGGGCAACAAACCATCACAAAGATAATTACACCAGGTGATGAAGAATGATGGGTAATGAAAATAAAACAATTTACATAATTAAGTAGGCTAGCACTAACAATTTACATAATTAAGTAGGCTAGCACTAACAATTTACATAATTAAGTAGGCTAACACTAACAATTTACATAATTAAGTAGGCTAGCACTAACAATTTACATAATTAACCAGGCTAACACTAACAATTTACATAATTAAGTAGGCTAACACTAACAATTTACATAATTAAGTAGGCTAGCACTAACAATTTACATAATTAAGTAGGCTAGCACTAACAATTTACATAATTAAGTAGGCTAACACTAACAATTTACATAATTAAGTAGGCTAGCACTAACAATTTACATAATTAAGTAGGCTAACACTAACAATTTACATAATTAAGTAGGCTAACACTAACAATTTACATAATTAAGTAGGCTAGCACTAACAATTTACATAATTAAGTAGGCTAGCACTCGCAACCATAAAGAAGAAAAAAACTATGTTATTGTAGTTCCATTGTATTCCAGTCTTGAAAAATGTTAATAGATGAATTTATCTATCGTTTAGAAAGTGTGGCATTGAGACAATGACATGTAAAACAAAGAATAAATTAATAACATCATTGTAAGCCTATTAGTACATCTCTAGGAGAAGATAAGATACAATTCATGATGGGTCAATTAAATGCATAAACAAAAAAGGCCAATAATAACATCAGTGTAACAGAACACTCAAAGGAAAAAAATCCATTACCATTTTTTTTTCTTTGTACATTCTTTTCTCTTGAAGTAGTTCTTCCCGCTTTCTTTCTCGCTCCTGAAAACATGAACCCACATAAGAACTGAACAGGTCTAGGTTGAAAATATAAAGAAAATATTAATACTATTTGTCATATAACCATTGAAGAAAATTGGCTTTTAATCTTCCCAACAAACAATAACAGATTACAATAAAATGTTAGTAATGGAATATGATGAAAATCTCTGTAACAGTAAAATTATTGATAATTTTCATTATTTCCTTTCATTAATCCTTGGTATGATTATTATCCAAGTGTACTGGTATTATTTGTGTAGATTATGATGTTGCATGATTCAGATCTTGGCTCATTTTTACTGACAGTAGATACAAAGAAATTGCGTTTGATACCTCATGCTTCTTGCGAATGTCTAATGCCCGTACAAGTAACATATGTTGTCTTCTACGTTCTCGCTCCTGTCAAATACAATGTAACGATTACTGTCTCTCCTATTATTTATAATAGGTGATATCTTTTAATTAGATACTAATAAGTATATCCGCATAGATTTCTAACAAACGTATCCACATACAAATATCAAATTAATATGTACTAAACATAAACAATTAAAAACAACTACCTCAAAACCTTCATAAACAAAATGGGTATGTACTAAATACAAATAGTTAAAAAACAACTACCTACAGTTATCACTGGACAGCTACAGTCCGTATGCTATACGTTTAATAAGAGTATTATCACTGGACAGCTACAGTCTGTATGCTATAGGTCTAGTAAGCTATAATTGTGATTAATAATTATTAATCAGAAAACTTCAGAATTGTATCAGGAGTGTTTATATATTTTGAACATTACAAACCATTCAATTTCAGAGAATTATTTCAGATGTTAGAATTTCTAGGAGGACATTAAATATCTTCACCAATAAAAACCTGCAGTGTTTGTGCAAGCTAGCTTAAGAAAGGTGCAACAACACACAACTCATCATTAGTTTGTAAAACTATATAAACAATCATTTGTAATAACTATTCGTAATAACAGTTATTATAAATTTTAGTTTTTTTATATCTGTATGTTAAAATATATTTGTGTTAAACAAGGAAATTGTGTGTATCAATCTTGTTAGCAAATAACAAATTTGATACATATTAACTTCTAAATTCAAATTTCCAGTTATCTGAAATACCAATACATTAACACACATAACATAATAAATCGGAGACAAATCCAAAATAAATCACAATGAATTACAATGGTTATAAGCTACGATGGAATGGGGAACACAGACAAAATGAAGAATAATTTATCAAAATACATTCTAGATAAAAGAAACACCGGCTGCCTAACAATGTTTACTTTACTAAAATAAAATGGTTTAGAATTTAGTACATGTTTAACTTCAGTATACATTAATGACTTCCTTCTTTTTCATAAAAGTGTTCATATTTTATGATGCTGGAGACAATATCTATATACTACCTGGTCCACAACAAATTTTTTTTAAACTTCCAATAAGATCCACAGAAAACAAAAGTAATAACCATTTTTAATGAGTAACGATTAGCATATTTTACTTAATATTCTTTCCTGGTATTCACAACAGTGTGTGTTAAGTTGTTTACGTCTCACAAATAACTTTCTAACCTTTTTTCAACTCTTATCACATTGGAATAAGCCAAATCTGAAATATCCGAATTGCTTTCAGCAATTACAATATCTTGTTGTCTAAAATTGTTAAATATGGTCAGACACACATTTCTTTATTGCAAGATAATAAAAGGAGATATTTATTTTTTTCTGATGAATAGGGTAACATACGTTTGTAAATGAAAATACATTTAAGTATGAAAACAACAATAGGATAAACAATTTATGCTTTGAAGCCAGCTGGCTTGTATTAAGATGCATAAATAAGCTAGTAAATAAAATGTGACAACAGAAATTCTTTCCAAAATCACAAAATATGAAATACATTAACATGTTGCACATGATAAATATATATCTATATTATTCTGTAACAGATGTTTTATATTATGTTAAGCTTTTGTGTATTCCATTAAAACAAACATACAATGATAAGATAAGAATAAATATTTTACTCACCAAATCAACCATTAAGATAAGTTCTCTCTGTTTTTGCAGTTCCTGGTGAGGAAAGCAAGGAAAATAAAAGTTATCATACAACATAAAGACAGAATATACTTAACTGTAACAATATATCTTTTTAAGATTTATTTCATTAACATGTTCAAGTATTTTAAAATAAAAAGTACAAGAAAGGTTTAAAATGCACAACAAAATTTTTATTTGGCCAACAACAAAAATTAGAAGACGATGAGAAACCGACTTGAAATAAAAATGTATCTTAGGATGGCTGATGTGGGTATCAACACGTTTACTATTAAAGCAGAGAACAACATTTTGACATTCCTAGGTCATCTTCAGGAAGGATGAAACATTCTTTGCTTTATTAGTAAAGGTGTTAATACCCATAACAGCTGTTCTGAGATACATTTTTAAAAGACTACACATTTTGGTAGCTTTACCATAATGTGCAATCTTCTCATTTTGGTTGTCTACCAAATAAAGGTTTTTATTGTGCATTTCCTATTCTTAATTTTAAAAATTACACTTGATTAATAAACCGAACAGTTCTTTTATATTAAATTAACAAAATATTTCTTCTTAAACTATTTCATCAAATCAACAACAATAACAATTTTAATCACAAAAGACACTTAGGTATTGATAATAAAACAACAAAATGAATGATAAATACTAAGTGTCCACAAAAAGATATGAAATTTTGTATTACAAGTAAGACACAAATAAACCAAAGTTAAGTTTCACTTACCTGCTCCCTTAGAATAGCAGCTTGTTGCCTCTTCATCTCTCTCTCTAAAAAATAAAAGTGCAAAAAATAAACAAAAAACTCCAATTAAAATACTGAAATGAAGAATAAAATATCCTGAGGCACAAACTATGATTTTCATATTTAAACCCATTTACAATTAATTCTTATTTTTCACTTTATAACTGGTTGTCAAGCCATTTTCTCAAGATATTACAGAATTTCAAATTTCTAAACAGTAGATTGTACTATTAAGACTTCATGAAGAATATAAAATAACATCAAAAACAAATGTAATATGTTTTCAATGTCCTTTTTGGGTCACAAATAGTTATTATTACTTTAACTACTTAACTCAAGTTCAACAGTTGATTAGCTGAACCAAAGCCATATTGGAGAGTTAATGTTTAAGTAATACTATATCTTCACAAAATTTGGCTAACTTTTAGTCAACATTAAGTTTTTTGTATAGAAAACAAAATCATAACTTCTATTTAAGTACTTTATTAAAAAATTTACTGAGCTGGTATGATTTATACTACTTACAAAATGATTTTCATGTTAACTATAAAATTGATTTTTTCATGTTAAGAGTTTCATATTTAATTTGGATGGCCTCTAAATCCTTTTAGCTGTCTTGACATGGGTTTAGTCAATATGACCAACCATGTGACCTCTTTGTACTAGTTCAAACATTTTACAGATTGTATGCTTCTACCTTTCAATATACTGTCTATAACTTCACAAAATTTGTAGCTTTTTTTATATGGTTCTTATTTGGTTTGAATTTCATGCAAAGCTACAGGTGGGCTATGTGCACTAGCCATCCATAATTTAGCAGTGTAAGGCTAGAGGGAAAACAGCAAGTTATCACCACACACTGCCAACTCTTGGGCTACTCTTTTCCAATGAATAGTTGGATTGACCATCACATTATAATGCCCCACTGCTGAAAGGACAAGCATATTTGGTGTGATAGGGATTTGAACCCTCGGATTACGAGTCAAGTACCACATGGTTATGAAAGGTACAGATTTCAAGAACAAACTATCAAAGTTCAAATACAGGCTACCATTCAAAGAGCAGAAAAGTTGTAGAATTTATCTCTAAATGAAGAGACTTGAAATAAATATCATCTACATTCATTTTTTCCTTATAAATCTACATACAATAATTATAATTAGACATTTAATCCAAAATGTTATTAGTAATACAGTTACTTTTCCTACTTACCTCAATAATTTGTCTGTTCCTCATTTCTCTTGCCAAATGTAATTGTTTCAACCTTTCTAATTTTTCTTGTTCTTTTACAAATTTTTCATGTTCTTTCTGACGACGTAATTCATCAGCTAAAAAAAATTGGAATGAATAAAAATATCATAATTTAATTAATATTATGAAATTCATGCAAGTGTCATGTACCAATGTAGATTTAGCACCAAGATTTAGTTCACCTTATAATATTATGATATCAGCATTTCTTTCAGAAGTTAGGTTTATGTAGAAAGCCAAAACTGGAAACATGAAAACTGACTAAAAATAATAAATTACAAATTGCAATAAAAACCAAAAAATGTTCCAACATCTAATAAAGTAAGAAATGCTAGATGGTTAAAGAGAAAGTGTTCAACAGATAAAAGTTTTAATTATTCTCCAACCCTCACCCCAAGGCTTTTTTTAACCTTTTTAAACATTGCCTGTTCTTTGTCCAATTTCTTTATCATCTAAACCTAATTATGCTTTTTGAGCATATACTACCAACCAAAAATTAGAGACAACAGTTTATTTAATACTATTTTTGTGTATTTGCACTTTTAAATTTAATTTTCAAGTACTTAAACTATATATCCCATTCAAAAAAATTATAAAATTACACAAAGAAGAATAATAAAGTTAAATGGCCAATTTCCCGGGTTACCAGTGCATTAGATCTGGGTCTGACGTATTCGTGATGTCATATCTGCACCCTGAGAGTGGAGAAAAATAAAGTTCTCCATGATGGGAAACAGAGGTGAAACAGGAAAATGGTAATCCATACTGCAAAATCTACATGCACACAGATAAAAAATTTTGCAAAGTTGGGGGGGTGCACATCGCATAATAAAAGGTTTCCTGATATCATACAAGCAAGCATGATTTTCTGTTTAAAAATGCATACTAAAATACATTCTAAGAGATATTACATAAATCATAATTAATTTAAGAACATAAATAAATAATTACTTTATCTCTTTTAGTTCAATATTTTATATTTCATTAAAAATGACAAATGACACCATCATGTTGATAAGGAAATAAGTGCAATCCCTACCATCAGTTCATCTACAAACAAATTTATAATTGAAACATTAAAAATGTATTGGGGGTCAATTTTATGAACATTTCTTTGGAATAGAGTAAACAACAACAAAACGTCTATACCAGAAACTCAAAATTCAACTGCCCCCTCAAATTAGTTCACATTTTAGTAGTAGAAATACTTAAACCATCTACATTAATTGACAAACCTTACAAAATCATGAAATAAAGCCACAATTCAGTTGCTTTTGTTTTATTTCTAGCTCAGTTTGAAAACAGTGAAACTTTGAAATAAGTAGTGTCAACAACTATACAATTAAGTTTGTAACACTTTTGTTCTTCAGTTTCCCAGCTTCTGATTCTGAAACACTCATAAATATATACTCTAAAAGCTGGAATTATTCATTTCCTCATAATATAATTGTAACAGAACCAGTTTTTTCTCATATGCATTTAGATTTCTAAACATTTAGTTATTACATAAGCCTTTCTTGATCAGATGATTTTAAATAACCTGTATTATAACTGTTTATATTTTTATGCATGTTAGGTCAAGGAAGTCAGTTTTATTGGTTCATCTACTTGTTTACATTCTTGAAATTATTACTTTAGAAGTTCCTACTGGTAATTTGACACTATAATGTCTTTCACTGGACTTTCCACTGGCACGAGCTTATAGATCAGTGGAAGAAGATCTTTTGGAACAATTGTACTTGAAAGGATTACCGATACTTTTAACAGATATGATATTTCTATGTGTTATTAAGACAAATAACGAGTTGTTTAAATGATAACAATGTTTCGATTACACCAACCTTGTTGCTTCAACCTATGATGAAGATGAATTTGTTCCCACTGTTGTTGTTTATCTTCTTCTTCCTTAGCTTTCTGCTGAGGAGTTCGTCGAACTTGGATTCCTAAACAACCTTTTCGAGTTCGTACTTCTTCTATTCTGGCCACCACTTCATTCTCGTTAACCAAATTGTAGTTCTACATTAAAGTAACTTTGTTTCAAATTACTGTTTATTTATATACAATTTACTTTAGCAGAATAAATCCAACAAGTGAACTATAACAGAATTTTCATTAACTTAGTATACACTCATTCAATACCTAGTTTAAATTATTTATTGCCATAAAAATAGTGATTATACCCACATGAAAGAGGGTTAGAACTGCATATTTAATCATATTAATGATTGATAAAATTTTTATCTTTTGACTGGCAAACCTTGAGAAAATAAATTAGTATCACACCTTATACTGGATTTTAGTTTAGAATCCTTCACGAACAAATAATAATCAATAAATCTCAAATTCTTATACTTTAAAAGCACCTTCAGATGACACATTTATCATGGTATTAACTCATAAATCATAATTAATTAGTAAGTATCATAATGACCTACTTTTCAAGAAAAAATTTACTGAATACAGAAATAAAGAAAAGAGAAAAAAAGTTTCTCTTACGCCATCCTGTGCCTTTTCTATGAATTCTCCCACATTGATTTTTGTACTGAAGGTGAAATTCTCCCGTGTAATGTCTGTGATATCATGCCGATGTAAGTACTAAAAATCCAAATCAACAAGTTGTTGAAAACTTTGTGTTGAGCTCATGAATGGTGCTGAATTATTTTTAAACATATCTTTCACAGTGAGAAATATTTCAAGAACTAACATTTTCAGCAAGAGTAGAACAAAGTATACACTTAATACTGCACTTTCCATTACTAAAAAAAAACTTTTAACAGCACATCAACAAAGAATAAACATTCAAATGTGTAAACTTAAATAATTATTGTATTATATAACCATGCTTTGACACTTCTCTTCAGTTGACAAATGTTGCTAAACTCATAAAGTGACAAAATGTACGTGGTATTAACTGATTGATTAAAATGAATTGGAACTGCAGTACTGTGGGTTATTTTTAACTTCAATGTTTGAAGTTTCGTTACCTATATCTTATACTAAATGATCTAAGAACTATTTATAATGTCTGAAAAACCATATATCCTACTTCAACAACAGAATTAACACATTAACATAAACAGAAGTGGTATTCTTGGCGAGAACAACCCTTTTAAGTCATCTAAAATTTTTATTAATTTCCGAGAAATATAAATATGCAACGTATACGCACACACTTCGGGGTAATTCTTTAGTTTCTTCCCACATGGAGCATAATACACAACCTCACCTCTCACGCCTGAGCGACTAAAGCAACGAATCTTGGTCTGACGACGCCACCTGATGAAATAAAACAACAAAACATAAAAGATAAATAACCTTAGCACATGGCTTTAATTGATAAAAGCCAGGTCTTATTTGACCATTAAATCATTTAGGTTTATACTAAGTTAATAATAAGACAGTTATATTAATGTTAACCAATGTTAGGTATTTGATGTAAATAATGTATTGACTTCTCTATTCAAAGAATTAATATATTTTGACATTATTAGTTGAAGCTTTAAGCTTCTTCAGGAACTGAGAATAAACATAAAAATTCACAGAACAATGCTAGAACTAACTGAATGCACAATACATGCTTTGTTTTAACTGATGCTTCATAGCATTTTATAAAAATAACTTACTGAATATCCACTTAATCTTTTACTGTCTGTTATAATAAAATTACTGCACAACAGATTTTTTTTTTTTATCTTGAAGCCTGACTGATGGATCAGATGTTATACTTCCTTCAATAGCATTATTAGCATTAAGAGAAAAATATGGGGAAAAACAAGACAGCAAAAGTTGTAATGTTTGTTTGTTTCCAAAAACATAATATCTTTAAATATTAAAAACTAAAATTCCAAAAGCTGTGTTCCAGTTATCAATAACACAATCTTAGACTACACTTCCTTATTAGTTTCTATTAATTAGCTACACATCTTAGAATCTTTTATCAGAAGGTTAACAATATACCTCACATAATTTTGAATAAAAAAATAATTATTTCTAGATTTTAAGAAAAATATTTTTCAACATGAAAACTCTTACATGCAGATTAATAAAATATAGAATTGTATTTTTTATGAAGCTCTAAAAAGAACAAAACAGAGCCAAGGAAATCTATGTTTTCCATTTTTCACATTCATTGGTTTCTGTAAATTTTCGAACACAGCCTTTGCACAGTATCTTTACCTGATGATACATACTAAGGATTCCATCACACAACATTTTTACACTTTTTGTCTCATAGAGTAAGATCTTAAGTTGACTAAATTGTAATAATTGGGCTGTATCAACAACTCTGGGTGTTTAAGTCTTCTTATATAAATCTTGATCAAACGTAAAACTTTTACTCCTCAAAACTCTGGCCTAAGAACATTGAATCATGTTTCCTTTTCAGGGCTTCTGCTTTTAATAAATTATTTATTGTATAAATATTTTATGTTGGTACATAAGTTCCATTTAAATTTATTAAACTTGTATGAGTTGTGCAATAACCATCATTCAGTAAGTTTAACATATCTAACTACTAAGTATGATAAAAGACACTTTAAAATTTTGAACTAAACAACTGTCAAAGTAATCATTCTTGTTGCTGTCATCAAGACAAGCAATAAACAAAACATTATTTACCACATTACAATGTTGTAAAGATTGGTGTAAATAAATGATAAAATTTGAAACATGTAACAAAATAAAACAAGTGTCAGTCTCTCCGAAAACATACATACCCATGTTCCAATGGAATTCTGGTCTCTTTTTCATCAGGTAAAATCCTTTTCTTTTTTGGTGAAAACCCTAGCAAAGGAAAGAGATTACTTTACACAAAGTTACACAAGGGGTATCTGCACTAGTTATCTCTAACTTAAAACTGTAGGTTAAAGGAAAGACATTCAGTCAATGTAACCCACTGCCAGCTACTGGACTACTCTAATGAAATATGGAATTTCACAGACACTCTTTCAATAGATCTATGGCTCTAAAGTACAAAGCATGATTTTGTGGAAACAGTATGCAAGCAATAGACCCTCTGATCCACTATCCAGCAAACTGACCACTTGGTTACACCTAACCCATAAAATGAATTCTAACTGAAAAAGAAAACATATAAGTATAACATCTTTCCTCCTTTAGCTAGCTATCTGTGCAATATGAAATCAAACTACTGATGTTTTTACATTAAAGTAAGTGATGTAAAATAATTCTCACAAAAATTATAAACACTTTTACTTGTGTGTATTGTTTTATATTTTGTTATTTTAAAAACAATTATAGTTATCATTATTTATGTAAAGCAGGTTAATGTGTGTGTACATACAATCAAAAACTATCGATCAACAAGTATACATTAATCATTCAGTCTAATTTATATCCATATGTACAGCAATGTAAACATTTCTTCATATTTATCTCTGAAGTTCTATGTTTTATTCTCTTTCTTCTACCTTCCAAGATGCACAATGTATTTAATACACTAGTATCATAAGTACAAAACTTTCTAACCCTATCAAGAAGGGCCACAGGTCAAAATCTTATTGAACTACTATTTTACGAATTTATGTCAAGAAGTTCAGTATCAAATTTCAGTTTATAATTTATAATTCAAATTTTAGTAGTATACATCAGTATATTGATCAGTTAATTTGAAAGTAAATATTAAAAGAACACATCTAAATAGACTTTTCTGAGTCACACGATGAATGTAGCAACACTTCAAATTGTTTATGTCAAAATACTACGTCTATTGTGTCAAAGAATTAGGAACTCAAATTAATAATACTAACAAGCTAAAATATAAAATAAGAACCTCATATCTTTTCATTTTGCTGAGATATGGCTTATGTATTAAATCAAACACAGTTACTTCATTCACCCTTCCTCCTTTTTGGAAATGGTCCATCATATCCACTTCTTTCAACCAATCGACAACTTATAATGTCCCCCTAGTGATTTTCTCAACCATTTTAATCTGTTAGAAAACCTCCTGGTTCTTTAGAACTAAGATTTCTTTAGTTTGCTCAAAATTTCATATTTTGTATAGACCTAAGTACAGCTTAATTACTAAATAGTGGAATGCTTTGGTATCAATGTAGTAATATATGATTTTAGGTTATTCAAATGTACATGTAAAACATGAAAAAATATTTTGTTTCATATCTTCTAGAAGCAAAATTTTAAAAGGCTTGGCAATTTACATTAAACAGCAACCGATTCAAAGGTCATAACTGGAAGATATAATTGTTTGATTTACTTCTTTATTTACTGTTCTACATTTTAAGAAAAGTAAGTTTAATAACTTATTTCTAAATAGTAATAATCTATATGCATATATAATGTATAATAATTGAAATGTGATTGTATATTACAAAATATTACTAGTCCACTGAAACACAGCTAAGACAGGCTCACTTCATGAAGACTAAAGGTCAGTTTTAAATTATTGGATATAGTGACATAAACGCACATGCAAGTTATGTAATACCAGCCAGGCATGACTAGAAGGTCCATAAAATAAACAGTAAATATATATATCACATTATGAGACATAGGCTATTTAGATTAAACATCTGTATTTTTGTGTTTTTATCTGTAGTCATTCCAGGCAAAAAAAAAAGTATTATTCATATTTATACTTTAGCTTTATATAATGGTTACAAGGTTGGTCAGATTGATCCCACCTGGTTACAGCAGAGAAAATAATAGAAAAAAATCTAAAGTTGTACTGAAAATAAATGTTTGAAATGTATTTCGGAGGTTTTAGAGGTTTCAATCTCTGAAGTTTTAAACAAATGCTGACTGAAACATGCACAGATCCAAAGCTAAAATATCAGTCTGAAGAAATTAATCCATTTCTATGGAAACGCTCGTTTAAATACTCGACAGCAAATTAACAGATGAAGTTCTGTTGATCAATATACACCAGCATTTCACTGAACTATACTTTTAAACATCCACTCTATCTTTCTCATTTGAAGTATGAATTTCATGAAGATCACAAACTGCTTTTTTGTATGCACATTATAAAACATAATCTTAAATTAAATCTCCCACATCTACATGCTGTAACAAATTGTGGAATTTACTAGTATGACATACTCTATAATTAAAAACCCACCTAAACTTAAAATCCTAGCAAAACCATAAAAGAAAATTTAATTTCTTTTTGTAAAACTCATAAGACTTATAAAGTATGTTTTCATTTTAGTAACAGTGGGAGTGAGCATTTATGCATTAAGAACAATGTAGAAACAGGAAGAGAATAAGTCTTTTACAATTTGTTCTACTAAAGTAAAAAAACAAGTCATTAAAAATATATATATATACATATAATAAATCTCAAACTATTCTTTAAACTTCAAGTTTTTCATAGAATAGTTACCAAAATATCAAATTATATGTTTCTCCATTATATGTGTTAATATAAAATTATTTCTTAAAAACCCAGTTTTCCAAAACTCAGCTTCTCATTTCCTCCTGACTGTCAAATATTGTTAAAGAACTAAAGTCGCATGTCCAATTTTCTCTATATATTTATTAACAAACAAGAGAGTTGTAACTGTATACACTCCATACCTTCACCTTCTTGACTATGGCGTTTAATCCCACGGCGTGATGGAGATGCAACTCCACTACTTGCAGTGCTAGCAGTTGCAGATTGATCATCGTCGTCTTCTTCAATATTTTCATCGCTGTCTGAGGCCTCTGAAGCTGAAGATGACTTTGTTTCATTTGTAGGTTCTAATACAAAGAATAAGACTTGTTTATTTACTCTCACATGACTTAATGGTATTAAGTCAGCAATAATAATGTTTGTCAATGTCAACAATGGTGGCCCAAAAATATAAAAAATTAAAGATTATCTGGCGTGACAGTTGCCCATATTCTACTACCACTAACAATGTTGGAATAAGAAATTGGACTGAGTGATGCATATTTATAGGTGGTAAAAACTGGACACTTCAGTATCATCATATATTACGAAGAAGGACAAGGAAAACAGGTTTTATTCAATAACAAAACCAAAGCTGCAACAATCACTAGCAAGCTGAATGAAAGTTTCAAAAGTGTCCTACATATCTGAGTAGCATATAACACAATTTGTAGTGTAATTTACGACATAAAATTTTCCTTTCTGGGGATCAGAAATGTCTTTTGATGTAGTTTAACAGTGTGAAGAAGGTATTACTTTTAAATCTTCATCCTTAGCAATACTTCTCTCTGTGAAATCACTCAAAACCTTCAGCCCAGCAGCAGCTGCTTCCCAGATTTCTTGATATTCTGGAATCCCTTTCCAGTTGCTAAATCTTCCTCCAGGAACATCTTTGTTTTTCCTTTACTGTTTAAATTTGAAATGCTGAATATGTTAAAGAGTCCTCTTCATTACATAACACTGGAAAGAAGCCTTGATATTAAAGCTCTTTCCCTCTGGTTGATGAGAATTTTATTTCTTCTCTGGAATATTGACTCTACACCATTTCATGATTAGTACTTAGCCGAACTCTGTCATCAAACAGACCAAGACTTCCAACAAATATCTTATCTGCCATTTGAAGCTTGCCATTTCAGCCTTGGCATCTGAATGACCTGGATGTGCAGATAACTTTAACATCACTCAGAGGTCATTATCACTACAAGGGTTTCGCTGCAGAAGTAAGCATAAACCATGGATACAGAAAGGCATGCTTGTGTTGAACATTGGATTTCTCAATCAGTTAGTTTGAACTGTTCATGAAAAAAAATATATATATTGATAACAAAAAATCCCCTTGAGCTCTGAAAATAACTTCAAAGGTAGTTTTGTTCTACTATAAAAACAAATTTCAAGAGTTCTTCATAATCATATCTTCAATATGATTTAATTTTTAAGATTTTATACATGTAAAACACTGCTTCACCCCTTTCCTGTGCTAATGAAGGGGAGGTGAGTATCTTTGTCAATATCAACACCTTTAAACTGAGATTTATCAAGTGATACCCACTGTGCTTGGAATTTCTTCAAGAGAACAATTTATGCTTACAAAATCTTACGAGATCATGCAACAATATTAACTGTTTGCCAACTGATAAAGAGTAACAAAGAAAATAAACTGGAGAAGTAAACTTACAAGGTGGTCCAAAATTATTTTTCTCACTTTAAAATTTAATACATAAATAACTAAACAATAAACAACCATGTAATTTGTGACATCTTGTAGCCAAACTCCGACTGTTTTGATTGTATTGTTTCATTTTTCACTCCAGTGAGTAGTGTTACTCTATACAATGGCAACCATGCAAGAAAAGGTTCAATAAATCTTTTGGCTTGCAGAGATCAAGTCAGTGGCTGTGGTGCAGTATAATTACAGACATCAGTAAACGAAAGAACTACCATCAAAACTAACTATCAAGAAGCTCTTGGATACAGACTGTGTGTTACAGAAACTGAAAGCTTGAAGATCCTCCATTGGTGAAGAACGTGATGAAGAAGTATGCAAATCATTTCAGTGTCGCTAACAAAAATCAATTTGGCATGCTTCACAAGAATGTAACATGCCATAAACATCCCTGCTCTATTTCATTCAAAAACAACTTCATCTGCATGCCTACAAATTTCAGTTGGTATAGGCACTACAACCAGATGACAGACCACAGTGCAAGACATTTGAAAAGAGCCTCTTTGACTATACAGATGAAGATAAGTTAGCAATGAGGCTATACTTTGTACCCAGAGTAAAGTGTTTCATCATAATGTCCATGTTTGGAACTCACAAAAACACCATGATACCACTGAAATCATGTATGACAACCTAAATGTGAATGTTTGAAGTAGTCTCATGTGACAGATTTATTGTTTTTTTTTCCTTTTTCACTCAGTGGACTGTTACCAGGAGCATGTACTATAGACATGGTGGAGCAATTTGTGATCACACAACTGGAGGAAATGCAACCATTGAAAATCTTTCAACAGGATGGTGCTCCATTTCACTGTAATTTGTTGGCAATGAATTGGCAAATGTAGGTCACTCCTATGGCCACCACATTTACCAGACATCACTCCACTAGACTTCTTCCTTTGGGGGTATGTTAGGGTCACTGTGAATAACAGACTTGTGGCAAACATCAAAGGACAATGAATGCCATCAACACTCTAACTATCAACTTGTTTAGCTAATGTGAACAAGTTCAGATATTAGTTGGACATGCTGAGATCCACTAATGGTGTGCAAGTAAAATTCTACTGACATGTCAATAAAAACTGCTTGGGGTGGGCTACAATATATTGAATATTGCACAGATGTGTTTCTTTAGTTATTTAATTATTACATTTTAAAACAGGAAAGATAATTTTGGACCACCCTGTATTTTAAGCTGTCTTTTGGTATGGATTCAATAACTTATATCATGTAAGACATACAGCAAATCCAAAAAACTGACCCAACAAAGAGCTACAAAACTGTATAATGTTTAGTTATTCATTACAGATAACAAGGCTAAAGATAATACTGTTTTATATTTAATATAAGAAATACAAGACTTAAAACTGAGCTTATCCAGATATACATTTGTCTTTCATATTACTTATTCAGCTAAAAAAAAAAAATCATCACTGCAGTTGGGTTTTCTTAAACCATAAACAAAATTACATACTTGAATAAAGTACAAAAACTAAAATACATGAACAAAAAGACAACAACAACAAAAATAGTTAATGCTAGAATAAATAAACAAATATTTTGCATATTAATATATCTCAGAATGGTTGGTATGGGTATCAATACTTTTACTGATAAGGAGAGAACAACATTTCGACCTTCCTAGGTCATCTTCAGGTTAAGAAAGAGAAAGTGTTTGAATGTGACCGTTGATGGACACTTCTTAGGGATGAGAGTATAAACAATTACTGGATTGTAGGGGGCATTGCAGGTGGATGTTAGGTTATTAATTAGTATAAGTATAAAGGTTTTCCTTTATATTGATTTAATTTTGGTTTTAGTTGCTGTATAAGTAGGGCTTCTTTGATTTTGTGTTTGTTTATATTTGTTTTCCTACTTAATATCTGGGTGTTTTCGATGGTTATGTGTTTATTTGTTTTGCAGTGTTCATCCAATAAAATTAACGATGAAATCAACAAAATAAAACAACACCTCATTAACATCAACAAATTTCCTCAAAAATGGAAAAATTATATGCACACATCTAGACCAACAACAAACAAATAACAACAATCCTTAAATACAACAAACTACAAAACGTTATACTGCTGCATACCATATGTTCCCGACATGAGTGAAAAATATAACCAACATTTGGAAAAAACATATAACAAAACTCAGCATTCTAGTAAACACCAAATTTATTCAGAGCCCAGGTACAAAACTATGTTGTTGTTTTTGAATTAAGCACAAAGCTAAACAATGGGCTAACTGTGCTCTGCCCACCATGGGTATCAAAACCCGGATTTTAGCTTTGTAAGTCTGCAGACATGCTGCTGAGCCACTGGGAGGCAGTACAAAACTAAAGTCCATACTATGCAAAAATTATGCTGAGAAGCACAACGCCAACATAATTTATAAAATACAATGCGACAACTGCAACACCCTCTACAATCTGGTACCCGTTTATACTCTTGTCCCTGAGATGTGTCTGTCAATAGTCACATTCAAACACTCTCTCTTTCGTAACCTGAAGATGACATATGAACATTGAAACGTTGTTCTCTTCTTATCAGTAAAAATGTTAATACCCATACAAGCCATTCTGAGATATTTTTATTTCAAGTGGGTTTCTCATCATCAAGTATTTTGCATATTACTTAAATAACTGTTAACTAAGTTTCAAAACTTACCACTAGTAGACAACCTTTCATTTGGCAAACTGATTTTTGTTTGGCTTTGAGGAGTTTTCTCTCTTTTTGATGAACAATTATCTATTGGAGGCCTTCCCCTTCCTCGACCCCTGCCACTACCTCTTGGTCTTCCCCTACCACGGCCTCTACTAGGAGATGCATGAGGAAGCATGTAAGCCATTAATTTTTCCATATCTAATGTCACTGAACAATTACTCTTGTCTGGTGACTGTAAGAGTTGAGAGGAATATCCCAGTGTTTGAAAACTCATCTTGTTGTTGGTTGTGACTATTGTAAATGTACTGCTAGCAGTAGAATCTGATGTCTGAAAATCAGAAATGGAACAATATATGTACATATAACATCATAATGGCATAGTAGTTACACTCAATTATCTTTTTACAAACCTTTGCACAATTTTTATTTAGCTCCAATTTCAATTTTGGAGATAAAAGAAAGTTTCTGTCCAGTGTATATGATTTTCTCAGATCTGCTCATAAAATATATAATATATAAAATATATAATATAAAATAAATAATATATAAAATATATAATATAAAATAAATAATATATATATATATCAAATTTGGTACCAAAACTTTATCATCACACTTTTTTTTCCCTTTTCACAATAAAAACATTTTTTATGCTAACATTCAGACTAAAACAATTCTCTATATACCATTTGTTATGAAATATCTTAAATAACCAAATATATTTAAAAAAGCTTACTCAGTTTAAAAACTACTGACTTGAAACTCAAGTCCTCAGGATGGTACTTGCACATCATAGTTAACTGAATCACAGACTTACGGTGCTGTTCTGTCCTTAAGAAAGGAACTGTATATTTTTTATAATATACACATGAATGTTTAAACCTGAGTTGTGAAATGTACATTTAAAGAAAAAGAGACAGTATCTTTCACCTCCCTGTAAACTTCTAAATGTTCCAAACAGAAACCTGAGATCATGTATTACTTTCACATGATTTAACAAACAATATACAAGTAAATTACATTCACTATATGATCTCAACGAGAAACATTTCGGATTTTCTTGTAATTCCCAAGAATTTGAAAGAAAGAAGTATAAAAAATGAGACATCTTTTAGTTTAAAGTTGATTTTGTTTTCCTGAAAGTAGACTTCCGACTAAGTAGTTCTAATATGATTTGCCTTTCATCAAAAAATGCTTATACTAGTCATTCTTATTTCTCTACAAAAGTAAAAGTAATCAGTACTAAAGCTAATCTGCAGAAGTGAAGTTGCAAAGTGCTTGGAATGTTACCAGTGCAGAAGGTGTAGGTGTGAGTAAGCTGTAAAAAATAAAAGATTTCTCTCTCTCACAAAGGGAATATTGCAGTAAAGAATAACATATAAGTATTGACCAGGTATTTTCAAAAGGTTTCTAAAGAAATCCTCAAAGACAGTAAGGGCACTGAAAGGAAAAATAATGTAATAAGAGCAACGAATATTAGACTAACTGATGATAGTCACCCAAAGCTTTGCATTTTAACCTTTTAAAGGTGTAAAAATGTTCAGCAGAGTGCACCTCACCTAAGCAATTATAATTTTCTCTGGTAACAAGATATCACTTGCTAAAATAAATGTACCACTTAAAGGAAAATTGAAAGAAAAGAAATATGAAAAAAAAATATCTTGAGACAAAAAAATTGATTTTTACAGCACTTCTCTCAGTTTTAATAATTTAGAAAACAGAATGCAAAACTTGTATTATTTTTCAACAATATTTATCCTTGACAAAACAGTTTAATTATGTTTCTACTGGGAAAAAAAATGATAATGTCATAACAACTTAAAAGTCTTATACTAACCTTGACTTTTTTTACCTGTGTTGGTGATGTCACAGGACATATTGTGAGTTCTGAAGGAAGGGATGCAATTGTCAGATTGGGAACTACTTTAGTAGTAGCTTCAACTGCTTCTTTCTCTTGTAAAGCTTGCAACTTTTTAGCTAGTCGAAGCTGTTTCTGTTGATGTTTCATTTCAGAATTTCTTTTATCTGTAATTTCCGTCTATTAAATAAAAAATTAAATAACCTGTTTGGATAAATAAGAATGTCCACATAATTATTTTGCTGTTTAGAAATTACAGCAGTTAAATTCATGGTACAGTAAACAGTGTTTAAAATTAGCTCAATATCAACAGTAATATTACATTTTAACAGTAACACTTTTTACACTACGAAATTGCTAGTGTAAACTTATCAGTTTGTTTTACAAAAATATAAGTTTTTTTCATCACTTAAAAGTAGCTTAAAAAGGTAACTGAGTATAACCAGTACTTTTTAAACACAGATATAATACAGTCAGGTACTTTTTTCCTTTTAGGTATAACTTGTAGCTTTAGGTAGCTCCGAAATATTGATCACCATTAAAAATGGTTCTTGATAAAATTACTTAAAATACATTAGCTGTATAATTCTTGTAACATTCATCTTCTGTGGTCATTAACCTAATCTTTAAATCTATAGTTTATTTACAGTGTTTAATTTTGTTATCATGCTTACAAACCTGCTTCTCTTGAGCAACAAGATACTTGGGCTTCCTTCCTCGTCTTCGTGAACCTGGTATCAGCAAAAATCCTGTAGGAGTGGGTTGACTACTAAATGTGGAACTAAGTAAAGAGTAAGCAGCAGAGGACAGTGAGGTGGGAGTCTCACTTGGAGATAAACTTTGCTCTGCTACTGTGTTATCTTCTTCTCTTTCTTGCTTCTTCATACACAAGTCTAAAGGAGCAGACATGAAGTCACTGTCTTGTCTTGGACTTGATTCGAAACATAACGTTGTGCTGGTAGTACCTACGTGGGCTGGACTTGGAGAGTCTGTTCTAGCTTTCAAGTTGAGAGGTTCTGGAATGTTATCCTACAATTAAGGTAAGAATGAAAATTTTAAGCCTTTTTATATAAAAATTTGAAGTTTTAAACACAAGATCATTTCATATCCTAGTCTGCTTTACATTCAATACAATATGTTGCATATACTGAAATTATTTTCTCTGGAATACAAAAGCAAATAGATCAATATTATTTCCTGAGTGTAAGTGTTTTGGTATTACCCTATCCCTCCCTCTATACACACACACACATTCATACATTAAATATATAAAGAAATGCAAAAGTATGAACATCAGATATTTATTTTGTTGTCCTCCTGGGGATGGTAGTTAAGCATCTGCATCATTTATTACTGGCAGAAATGGAATAACTTGATATGGCTATCATCCTTGTAAACATAAGAGAACAAATGAAGCACAGAACCCTTGAAAATTTTGTAGTAATCAGAGATTAAAAAGTTAAAAAATACTTCTTGTTAACAGAAAAACCAATAAAAGCTGCTTTCTATTATATAAAACATATACAGCTCAATGGCTAATATATTTAAAATTGCATTTATTAACTACATGTTACAGTTAAAGGTGGCGTACTGACCAGAAATTTGTAACTGAAACACATGAAAAAATTTAACTACACAAAAAAGGGCATGTAAATCTTTCTATTTAGGCTGTTGACTCATATCATTCAACAAATTACATATAAAATTCAAGCGTACCAACAGTACCAAAGTATCCATTATTTTCTAATGTAGAAATTGTAATAAGTATCTGCCATTAGTCACATGTTCCAAAATATAGTACTAATAAGTAGAATATTTATTCATCACTCCACAATAACTGCATTAAACTTCTGATTCCAAAGAGCTCATTTGTACTGACGAAAACAAAACCCTTGTTACAGGAGTAAGACACTACCTGTGTTCAGATGCTGTAAGATGTAAAAAAACAACTACTATTATATATAATCAGTGCAAGATCCAAGCTTCTGCTATTAATACCTATAAAACCTTAAATTGTTCTGTTGGTTTCTTATAGGTGTACAATGGCACTACTACATCATCTAAGTTATAAACAATATATGTTATTTATTATTCTTACTATCCAGGTGATATACTGCTATAATATTACTGTATCACTACTATCCAGGTTACATACTGCTATACTTATTACAGTATCACTACTATCCAGGTTACATACTGCTATACCTATTACTGTATCACTACTATCCAGGTTACATACTGCTATACTTATTACTGTATCACTACTATCCAGGTTACATACTGCTTTAATATTACAGTATCACTACTATCCAGGTTACATACTGCTATACTTATTACAGTATCACTACTATCCAGGTTACATACTGCTATACTTATTACAGTATCACTACTATCCAGGTTACATACTGCTATACTTATTACTGTATCACTACTATCCAGGTTACATACTGCTATACTTATTACTGTATCACTACTATCCAGGTTACATACAGCTATACTTATTACAGTATCACTACTATCCAGGTTACATACTGCTATACTTATTACTGTATCACTACTATCCAGGTTACATACTGCTATACTTATTACTGTATCACTACTATCCAGGTTACATACTGCTATACTTATTACAGTATCACTACTATCCAGGTTACATACTGCTATACTTATTACTGTATCACTACTATCCAGGTTACATACTGCTATATTTATTACAGTATCACTACTATCCAGGTTACATACTGCTATACCTATTACTGTATCACTACTATCCAGGTTACATACTGCTATACCTATTACTGTATCACTACTATCCAGGTTACACACTGCTATACTTATTACTGTATCACTACTATCCAGGTTACATACAGCTATACTTATTACAGTATCACTACTATCCAGGTTACATACTGCTATACTTATTACTGTATCACTACTATCCAGGTTACATACTGCTATACTTATTACTGTATCACTACTATCCAGGTTACATACTGCTATACCTATTACTGTATCACTACTATCCAGGTTACATACTGCTATACTTATTACTGTATCACTACTATCCAGGTTACATACTGCTTTAATCTTACAGTATCACTACTATCCAGGTTACATACAGCTATACTTATTACAGTATCACTACTATCCAGGTTACATACTGCTATACTTATTACTGTATCACTACTATCCAGGTTACATACTGCTATACTTATTACTGTATCACTACTATCCAGGTTACATACTGCTATACCTATTACTGTATCACTACTATCCAGGTTACATACTGCTATACTTATTACTGTATCACTACTATCCAGGTTACATACTGCTTTAATCTTACAGTATCACTACTATCCAGGTTACATACTGCTATACTTATTACTGTATCACTACTATCCAGGTTACATACTGCTTTAATCTTACAGTATCACTACTATCCAGGTTACATACTGCTATACTTATTACTGTATCACTACTATCCAGGTTACATACTGCTATACTTATTACTGTATCACTACTATCCAGGTTACATACAGCTATACTTATTACTGTATCACTACTATCCAGGTTACATACTGCTATACTTATTACAGTATCACTACTATCCAGGTTACATACTGCTATACTTATTACTGTATCACTACTATCCAGGTTACATATTGCTATACTTATTACTGTATCACTACTATCCAGGTTACATACTGCTATACTTATTACTGTATCACTACTATCCAGGTTACATACTGCTATACTTATTACAGTATCACTACTATCCAGGTTACATACTGCTATACTTATTACAGTATCACTACTATCCAGGTTACATACTGCTATACTTATTACAGTATCACTACTATCCAGGTTACATACTGCTATCCAGGTTACATACTGCTATACCTATTACTGTATCACTACTATCCAGGTTACATACTGCTATAGTATCACTACTTATTACTGCTATACTTATTACTGTATCACTACTATCCAGGTTACATACTGCTTTAATCTTACAGTATCACTACTATCCAGGTTACATACTGCTATACTTATTACAGTATCACTACTATCCAGGTTACATACTGCTATACTTATTACAGTATCACTACTATCCAGGTTACATACTGCTATACTTATTACTGTATCACTACTATCCAGGTTACATACTGCTATACTTATTACTGTATCACTACTATCCAGGTTACATACTGCTATACTTATTACTGTATCACTACTATCCAGGTTACATACTGCTATACTTATTACTGTATCACTACTATCCAGGTTACATACTGCTATATTTATTACAGTATCACTACTATCCAGGTTACATACTGCTATACTTATTACAGTATCACTACTATCCAGGTTACATACTGCTATATTTATTACAGTATCACTACTATCCAGGTTACATACTGCTATACTTATTACTGTATCACTACTATCCAGGTTACATACTGCTATACTTATTACTGTATCACTACTATCCAGGTTACATACTGCTATACTTATTACTGTATCACTACTATCCAGGTTACATACTGCTATACTTATTACTGTATCACTACTATCCAGGTTACATACTGCTATACTTATTACTGTATCACTACTATCCAGGTTACATACTGCTATACTTATTACTGTATCACTACTATCCAGGTTACATACTGCTATACTTATTACTGTATCACTACTATCCAGGTTACATACTGCTATACTTATTACAGTATCACTACTATCCAGGTTACATACTGCTATATTTATTACAGTATCACTACTATCCAGGTTACATACTGCTATACTTATTACAGTATCACTACTATCCAGGTTACATACTGCTATACGTATTACTGTATCACTACTATCCAGGTTAGTAACTGCTATACTTATTACTGTATCACTACTATCCAGGCTACATACTGCTATACTTATTACTGTATCACTACTATCCAGGTTACATACTGCTATACTTATTACAGTATCACTACTATCCAGGTTACATACTGCTATACTTATTACAGTATCACTACTATCCAGGTTACATACTGCTATACGTATTACTGTATCACTACTATCCAGGTTAGTAACTGCTATACTTATTACTGTATCACTACTATCCAGGCTACATACTGCTATACTTATTACTGTATCACTACTATCCAGGTTACATACTGCTATATTTATCACTACTATCCAGGTTATGCTATACTTATTACTGTATCACTACTATCCAGGTTACATACTGCTATATACTTATTACAGTATCACTACTATCCAGGTTACATACTGCTATACTTATTACAGTATCACTACTATCCAGGTTACATACTGCTATACTTATTACTGTATCACTACTATCCAGGTTACATACTGCTATACTTATTACTGTATCACTACTATCCAGGTTACATACTGCTATACTTATTACAGTATCACTACTATCCAGGTTACATACTGCTATACTTATTACAGTATCACTACTATCCAGGTTACATACATGCTGCTATATACTTATTACTGCTGTATCACTACTATCCAGGTTACATACTGCTATACTTATTACAGTATCACTACTATCCAGGTTACATACTGCTATACTTATTACTGTATCACTACTATCCAGGTTACATACTGCTATACTTATTACAGTATCACTACTATCCAGGTTACATACTGCTATACTTATTACAGTATCACTACTATCCAGGTTACATACTGCTATACTTATTACTGTATCACTACTATCCAGGTTACATACTGCTATACTTATTACTGTATCACTACTATCCAGGTTACATACTGCTATACTTATTACTGTATCACTACTATCCAGGTTACATACTGCTACACTTATTACTGTATCACTACTATCCAGGTTACATACTGCTACACTTATTACAGTATCACTACTATCCAGGTTACATACTGCTATACTTATTACTGTATCACTACTATCCAGGTTACATACTGCTATACTTATTACTGTATCACTACTATCCAGGTTACATACTGCTATACTTATTACAGTATCACTACTATCCAGGTTACATACTGCTATACTTATTACTGTATCACTACTATCCAGGTTACATACTGCTATACTTATTACTGTATCACTACCAACCAGATTATACACTGCTGTATATATTACAGTATCACTACTATCTAGGTTACATACTGCTATACTTATTACTGTATCACTACTATCCAGGTTACATACTGCTATACTTATTACTGTATCACTACTATCCAGGTTACACACTGCTGTATATATTACAGTATCACTACTATCCAGGTTACATACTGCTATACTTATTACTGTATCACTACTATCCAGGTTACATACTGCTATACTTATTACTGTATCACTACTATCCAGGTTACATACTGCTATACTTATTACTGTATCACTACTATCCAGGTTACATACTGCTATACTTATTACTGTATCACTACTATCCAGGTTACATACTGCTATACTTATTACTGTATCACTACTATCCAGGTTACATACTGTTACATACTGCTATACTTATTACTGTATCACTACTATCCAGGTTACATACTGCTATACTTATTACTGTATCACTACTATCCAGGTTACATACTGCTATACTTATTACTGTATCACTACCAACCAGATTATACACTGCTGTATATATTACAGTATCACTACTATCCAGGTTACATACTGCTATACTTATTACTGTATCACTACTATCCAGGTTACATACTGCTATACTTATTACTGTATCACTACTATCCAGGTTAGCTAGTGCTATACGTATTACAGTATCACTACTATCCAGGTTACATACTGCTATACTTATTACTGTATCACTACTATCCAGGTTACATACTGCTATACTTATTACTGTATCACTACTATCCAGGTTACATACTGCTGTATACTTATTACAGTATCACTCACTATCCAGGTTACATGCTGCTATACTTATTACTGTATCACTACTATCCAGGTTACATACTGCTATATACTTATTACTGTATCACTACTATCCAGGTTACATACTGCTATACTTATTACTGTATCACTACTATCCAGGTTACATACTGCTATACTTATTACTGTATCACTACTATCCAGGTTACATACTGCTATACTTATTACAGTATCACTACTATCCAGGTTACATACTGCTATACTTATTACTGTATCACTACTATCCAGGTTACATACTGCTATACTTATTACTGTATCACTACTATCCAGGTTACATACTGCTATACTTATTACTGTATCACTACTATCCAGGTTACATACTGCTATACTTATTACTGTATCACTACTATCCAGGTTACATACTGCTATACTTATTACAGTATCACTACTATCCAGGTTACATACTGCTATACTTATTACAGTATCACTACTATCCAGGTTACATACTGCTGCTATACTTATTACTGTATCACTACTATCCAGGTTACATACTGCTATACTTATTACTGTATCACTACTATCCAGGTTACATACTGCTATACTTATTACAGTATCACTACTATCCAGGTTACATACTGCTATACTTATTACAGTATCACTACTATCCAGGTTACATACTGCTATACTTATTACTGTATCACTACTATCCAGGTTACATACTGCTATACTTATTACTGTATCACTACTATCCAGGTTACATACTGCTATACTTATTACTGTATCACTACTATCCAGGTTACATACTGCTGTACTTATTACTTATTAGTATCACTACTATCCAGGTTACATACTGCTATACTTATTACAGTATCACTACTATCCAGGTTACATACTGCTATACTTATTACAGTATCACTACTATCCAGGTTACATACTGCTATACTTATTACAGTATCACTACTATCCAGGTTACATACTGCTATACTTATTACAGTATCACTACTATCCAGGTTACATGCTGCTATACTTATTACAGTATACTGCTATACTTATTACAGTATCACTACTATCCAGGTTACATACTGCTATACTTTATTACAGTATCACTACTATCCAGGTTACATACTGCTATACTTATTACAGTATCACTACTATCCAGGTTACATACTGCTATACTTATTACTGTATCACTACTATCCAGGTTACATACTGCTATACTTATTACTGTATCACTACTATCCAGGTTACATACTGCTATACTTATTACAGTATCACTACTATCCAGGTTACATACTGCTATACTTATTACTGTATCACTACTATCCAGGTTACATACTGCTATACTTATTACTGTATCACTACTATCCAGGTTACATACTGCTATACTTATTACTGTATCACTACTATCCAGGTTACATACTGCTATACTTATTACTGTATCACTACTATCCAGGTTACATACTGCTATACTTATTACTGTATCACTACTATCCAGGTTATACACTGCTATACTTATTACTGTATCACTACTATCCAGGTTACATACTGCTATACTTATTACTGTATCACTACTATCCAGGTTACATACTGCTATACTTATTACTGTATCACTACTATCCAGGTTACATACTGCTATACTTATTACTGTATCACTACTATCCAGGTTACATACTGCTATACTTATTACTGTTATCTGCTATACTTATTACTGTATCACTTACATCCAGGTTACATACTGCTATACTTATTACTGTATCACTACTATCCAGGTTATACATACTGCTATACTTATTACTGTATCACTACTATCCAGGTTACATACTGCTGTAATATTACAGTATCACTACTATCCAGGTTACATACTGCTATACTTATTACTGTATCACTACTATCCAGGTTACATACTGCTATACTTATTACAGTATCACTACTATCCAGGTTACATACTGCTATACTTATTACTGTATCACTACTATCCAGGTTACATACTGCTATACTTATTACAGTATCACTACTATCCAGGTTACATACTGCTATACTTATTACTGTATCACTACTATCCAGGTTACATACTGCTATACTTATTACTGTATCACTACTATCCAGGTTACATACTGCTATACTTATTACTGTATCACTACTATCCAGGTTACATACTGCTATACTTATTACTGTATCACTACTATCCAGGTTACATACTGCTATACTTATTACTGTATCACTACCATCCAGGTTATATACTGCTATACTATATTACAGTATCACTACTATCCAGGTTACATACTGCTATACTTATTACTGTATCACTACTATCCAGGTTACATACTGCTATACTTATTACTGTATCACTACTATCCAGGTTACATACTGCTATACTTATTACTGTATCACTACTATCCAGGTTACATACTGCTATACTTATTACTGTATCACTACTATCCAGGTTACATACTGCTATACTTATTACTGTATCACTACCAACCAGATTATACACTGCTGTATATATTACAGTATCACTATTATCCAGGTTACATACTGCTATACTTATTACAGTATCACTACTATCCAGCTTACATACTGCTATACTTATTACTGTATCACTACCATCCAGGTTATACACTGCTGTATATATTACAGTATCACTATTATCCAGGTTACATACTGCTATACTTATTACAGTATCACTACTATCCAGGTTACATACTGCTATACTTATTACTGTATCACTACCAACCAGATTATACACTGCTGTATATATTACAGTATCACTACTATCCAGGTTACATACTGCTATACTTATTACAGTATCACTACTATCCAGGTTACATACTGCTATACTTATTACTGTATCACTACTATCCAGGTTACATACTGCTATACTTATTACTGTATCACTACTATCCAGGTTACATACAGCTATACTTATTACTGTATCACTACTATCCAGGTTACATACTGCTATACTTATTACTGTATCACTACTATCCAGGTTACATACTGCTATACTTATTACTGTATCACTACTATCCAGGTTACATACTGCTATACTTATTACTGTATCACTACTATCCAGGTTACATACTGCTATACTTATTACTGTATCACTACTATCCAGGTTACATACTGCTATACTTATTACTGTATCACTACTATCCAGGTTACATACTGCTATACTTATTACTGTATCACTACTATCCAGGTTACATACTGCTATACTTATTACTGTATCACTACTATCCAGGTTACATACTGCTATACTTATTACTGTATCACTACTATCCAGGTTATATACTGCTATACATATTACTGTATCACTACTATCCAGGTTACATACTGCTATACTTATTACTGTATCACTACTATCCAGGTTACATACTGCTATACTTATTACAGTATCACTACTATCCAGGTTACATACTGCTATACTTATTACTGTATCACTACTATCCAGGTTACATACTGCTATACTTATTACTGTATCACTACTATCCAGGTTACATACTGCTATACTTATTACTGTATCACTACTATCCAGGTTATATACTGCTATACATATTACTGTATCACTACCAACCAGATTATACACTGCTGTATATATTACAATATCACTACTATCCAGGTTACATACTGCTATACTTATTACTGTATCACTACCAACCAGATTATACACTGCTGTATATATTACAGTATCACTATTATCCAGGTTACATACTGCTATACTTATTACTGTATCACTACTATCCAGGTTACATACTGCTATACTATCACATTATCAGTACTGTCCAGGTTATATACTGCTATACTATCACATTATCAGTACTGTCCAGGTTATATACTGCTATACTATCACATTATCAGTACTGTCCAGGTTATATACTGCTATACTATCACATTATCAGTACTGTCCAGGTTACATACTGCTATACGTATTACTGTATCACTACTATCCAGGTTACATACTGCTATACTTATTACTGTATCACTACTATCCAGATTACATACTGCTATACTTATTACAGTATCACTACTATCCAGGTTACATACTGCTATACTTATTACTGTATCACTACTATCCAGATTACATACTGCTATACTTATTACAGTATCACTACTATCCAGGTTACATACTGCTATACTTATTACTATATCACTACTATCCAGGTTACATACTGCTATACTTATTACTGTATCACTACTATCCAGGTTACATACTGCTATACTTATTACTGTATCACTACTATCCAGGTTACATACTGCTATACTTATTACTGTATCACTACTATCCAGGTTACATACTGCTATACTTATTACTGTATCACTACTATCCAGGTTACATACTGCTATACTTATTACTGTATCACTACCAACCAGATTATACACTGCTGTATATATTACAGTATCACTATTATCCAGGTTACATACTGCTACACTTATTACTGTATGACTACCAACCAGATTATACACTGCTGTATATATTACAGTATCACTATTATCCAGGTTACATACTGCTATACTTATTACAGTATCACTACTATCCAGGTTACATACTGCTATACTTATTACTGTATCACTACTATCCAGGTTACATACTGCTATACTTATTACTGTATCACTACTATCCAGGTTACATACTGCTATACTTATTACTGTATCACTACCAACCAGATTATACACTGCTGTATATATTACAGTATCACTACTATCCAGGTTACATACTGCTATACTTATTACTGTATCACTACCAACCAGATTATACACTGCTGTATATATTACAGTATCACTATTATCCAGGTTACATACTGCTATACTTATTACAGTATCACTACTATCCAAGTTACATACTGCTATACTTATTACTGTATCACTACTATCCAGGTTACATACTGCTATAAATATTACTTTATCACTACTATCCAGGTTACATACTGCTATACTTATTACTGTATCACTACTATCCAGGTTACATACTGCTATACTATCACATTATCAGTACTGTCCAGGTTATATACTGCTATACTATCACATTATCAGTACTGTCCAGGTTATATACTGCTATACTATCACATTATCAGTACTGTCCAGGTTATATACTGCTATACATATTACTGTATCACTACTATCCAGGTTATATACTGCTATACATATTACTGTATCACTACTATCCAGGTTATATACTGCTATACTATCACATTATCAGTACTGTCCAGGTTATATACTGCTATACATATTACTGTATCACTACTATCCAGGTTATATACTGCTATACTATCACATTATCAGTACTGTCCAGGTTATATACTGCTATACTATCACATTATCAGTACTGTCCAGGTTATATACTGCTATACTATCACATTATCAGTACTGTCCAGGTTATATACTGCTATACTATCACATTATCAGTACTGTCCAGGTTATATACTGCTATACTATCACATTATCAGTACTGTCCAGGTTATATACTGCTATACTATCACATTATCAGTACTGTCCAGGTTATATACAGCTACATTAAAAGTTGCTTCCTTTGTATGTAATTGTGAAAACTTCAAAACACAAAATGTAAAGCCACAAGTTTGCATGTACCTCTGCATGGACCCACCAAACTCTCATGTAAGAGTTAGTGAAGCTCCATTAACAGGGACTAAAGTAATGATTAAAAAAAACCAGCAATATATGCTACAAAAGGCAAAACTGAAACTTTTCATATGTCTCTCCACGAGCCTTACAGATCTCCATAGCAATTTTGGTGAAGATCCGTCCACAACCTGTGAAGTAGTTACATGAAGACACAATAGACAGTATTATTATATTTATATGAATTTGCTGGAGTACCCATCACTTGGATGGAAGTTATGTAAATTCATGATTAATGAAAGGTTATTTTAGGACACAAAAAGTTGCTTCCTTTATATGTAATTGTAAAAAAACCTACAAAACTGTAAAACACAAACTGTGAAACTGCATGTTTGTATGTATCTTCCCCATGGACCCAATAAACATCCATATTAAATTTGGTGAAGATATATATATACACTGGTATACCGAGACAATGTCATTATTATTCAAGTCATATGCTGTTGTAATAAGGTGTGAGAATTATAACTTATTCATGAGGATTCATTGCAAAGTTTACTGGTTTCAAATTAATAAAGTCTATAAAGTTCCCATCTATAAAGTCATGCAATAACATTAATTTAAACAGGAGTCTGACAGGTGTAACATAAATTAGCACAGAGCCACTTACCACAAGCACTTCGACTTTTCAATAAGAATTCTCTCACTTTTTTTTTCATTGTTTTACACACTTATTCAATTAAATGGAGAAACTTTCCTATAGAACTATTCTGCTAACCTCATCTGGTGGTTTTTTAGGAGGAGGTTCAGCTTCCTTTGTGTGCTTTCTGGGCCTAAGTTTTGATCTCTGGTGTTTACCATCATCACCCTTTGACTGGTGCTGTGTGTGATTGCCCATCACTTCACTAGATTCGCTGCTTGCACTTTCACTACTGGAACTGTTTTCTGCACCATTACTACTTTCGTTATAGTCTTCAGACTGACTCTCATTATCTGAACTGGTTTCATGTGGCAGTGCTCCTTCAGGCTTAGGGAGTTAATAGTGACAAGTTCTTAAACCTTTTTTTTTCATTTGAATAACATCTCATTGGAATAATAAGACTGTAATAAAATAGGCATAAAACCTTCTAACACCTTACATTATCAGATGAAACATTTCAAGCCTACAACAAAAGTACAATGATTTGAGTTATGGTTGACTATATATAACAAATAAACCAAGTAGATCTTTCCAAAAGTTATGTTTTGTAATTATGGTCTTTTTAAACAAACACTCACTTGTACAAGCTGTAAAAGTATTATAACCAACTTAGTTCTTCCTACCATCAGTGCAAGAGTGACTTGACAGTTAAGCCAAAAACTGAAAACAAAGTCTAGTAATTTTATAAACAGATTGACCTGTATACTATTTCTACAAAATATATATTTATTTAAAAAGTTAATTCTTTTCTCACTATTTTACTTTTCCAATAACTTTTGAAAAGAGATTCCTTCTGTATTTTTATATATATTATCTAACAATAAAACAAAACAATCTTGAATCACCACTGAATCATGATACCAGGAAAAAAAAAATCATTCTCTCTAAGGAACTGCTCTTCTATTTTAGAATCAATATGTTTATGGTAAAAACTTTAATTTTTAAGACTAATTCTATCTAAAGAAATATTCAGAAAGTATTTCTTTAGACAGCACATTATTTCTCAGAAACATCAGTCATATAGATATATACTTCCTACTTTTAAAGTTAATTTAAAGCAGAGCTGAAAATCACTAAAAACATACAACTGTCTTAATGTACCTACTTGTAGATGTACTGGTTTGAAAGAAATATATTAGAAACATCTGTAATACTTCTGTTTCAAATTCCTTTGTATTTAGTGTAATTTAACCACAAACAGCAATAATGAACATGATAAACTTTGATTTTATCATGTACTTATGTACTGATACTGTAATACTTAAAAGTTTATCATGTACTTATGTACTGACACTGTAATACTTAAAAGTTTATCATGTACTTATGTACTGACACTGTAATACTTAAAAGTTTATCATGTACTTATGTACTGACACTGTAATACTTAAAAGTTTATCATGTACTTATGTACTGATACTGTAATACTTAAAAGTTTATCATGTACTTATGTACTGATACTGTAATACTTAAAAGTTTATCATGTACTTATGTACTGATACTGTAATACTTAAAAGTTTATCATGTACTTATGTACTGATACTGTAATACTTAAAAGTTTATCATGTACTTATGTACTGATACTGTAATACTTAAAAGTTTATCATGTACTTATGTACTGACACTGTAATACTTAAAAGTTTATCATGTACTTATGTACTGATACTGTAATGCTTAAAAGTTTATCATGTACTTATGTACTGATACTGTAATACTTAAAAGATCTTCAATGCTTCCTATTAATAAAGCTTTTAAAGAGAGATTTCTCACGAAGAAATTCCAAATGAAAATTACATTTTTTTTTCAAGTAGATAATTATATATTGATACTTTCAATAAAACTAATTCTTTGCTCCTCACAATAAACCTTTTTTTTTCTTTTAAAGCTTTTATTTCTGTGTAAAAGTTTGTTTTAAAATGGATATGTAAATATTCTATTTCTATTTATGTTCATGGCTGGTGTAACTTACTCGGTTATACTTTAAATACTTCCTGTTACCAATTAACCAACCACTGGTGGATCTCTCAGGATTAACTTTTAATAACAAAGTACTTTCTACACAAATTAATGCAAAGTTTATGTTGAAACCATTTGTGCCAGCTGGCACAGGCACAGCATAATGCACACAAAGATTTTACTAATTAAAAAATAAGCACAAAAAATTTCAAAAATAAAACATTAGAACTTAGTACTTTATGTGTATTAAAAGTATTAAAATTAACACCTATTAACTGCCAGTTCTGAGTTGAAAATACTGCTTTTTGATTTTATTATGTGAAAAGGTGATGAAGGTGAAGAAACCACACGTGTATATACCTTTTCCTGAAGGATGACAAAAAGAAACTATGAAAATATGAGCCTGACCTGTTTTTTTCTATATTTTCCTTGTGTTTTTGTAATAACAATTTTCTGAATGCCATTCCTTGAGGCCTTCCATGTTTCTGGCAATTCAGGTGACCTAGGATTGTCATCTTTTCTTCTTGATGATGTTGAGAGTGTGGACACCACCCGAAAGTCTGTTTTATTCTGCTTTTCAGAAACAGATTTCTTTCTTTCTTCTGGAAGATGTATAGATACTTCTAGAAGAGGATTATCTGACAGATTTGTGGAGGAACTTGAAATGTCACCATTTTCTTTACATTTTTCACTGAAACACGGTGTAAAGGCATGAACACTAACAACCACACACCTTAAGTGCTCATTAATAAAAATATTAATTCCTGAGTAATTAAATTACATTAAATCTTTAAAAACAAATACAAAAGGAGCAAAAATGGACTATCAATGAATTATAAGCAATTATTTAAAATGTTATACATCTAAAATGACAAAGCCGTGAACAACTTGGATATACTAAAAACGTAAGCATTAAATTAACATTGTAGATAATCAATAATTTGTTTTTTGTCACCATAAATAACAGTCGTTCATTACTGTAAAAGTAAACTCATCCATAGGACAAAGGCGTTTCAACAAAACAAGACTATTTGAATTACAGATCACCTATAAAGAACTGCAGAAAGCCAGTACAACACAACAAAAGTGGCTGTTGTTGCTCTGCAGGTGCCAGATTTCACTAAATATAAAATTAAACTAAAAGCTAAGTTTGGGCCATATAACTTAGTACAAGTAAACCCACACAGATGCACTGGCCTAAAAGTTTTATTACCTACTCAACTGATTTCAATCTCTTGTTCTAGAATAATTGAAGACAGTTATGATTTCACATTTTTATTTTTTACGCTGATAAGTATGAGAGCTCTTGAAATCCTTTTCTACATTAAGATTATAATGTGTAATAAATTCTAGAAAATTAATCTAATTTTTTTAGTAGCTGCACTGATGCTACAAACATTCAAACCTGTAAAATTAAAAAACTACCTACTTTCACCCATAAGCCATAGCTGTAGCAGAAATAATACCAATAGTGAAAGAATAATGTATCCTATTTTCAACCTATTTAAAATGTACTTTTAATATTAACCACAATTGTTTATTATTATTATAAGTAACTAGAAAATCAAAGAAATACACAATTCAAACCATTAAAAGAAAAATTTCTATGCTCTAATTTGAATAATTATTATACACAGTCAGATTTCACATTTAACACAGAATTATTTTAAACTGACCTTTTTTTTGCCTTAATGTTTTTTTTTAATTCAGTAAAACTCATTCCACTAAACCTTCTACTATTACCCAAAGCCAATTTATAAGAAAAATGTAAAATATTAATAAATTTGATAAAATGTAAGCAGGCACTACAGATCAAAACTAAAATGCAATTTGAAAATTTATGAAAATTGACTATAATTAATTGACTTACAATTCAAAACACAAAGAACTTTTGAAAGCCTATCACCATGTGATCAAATTTTTACATTTAGTTTCATATTCCATTGACTCTAGACTGCCACAATTAAAAATAAACAAATATTCACAATATATTTTTTATTATTATTATTTCCAGCTCAGGAATAGCCAAGCATAAAAATAAATGATTAGATTTATTTGGTTTTTTTAAATATCTTTGCACTGTCAATAGTCTTGCACAGTTGTGTGTCCATAAATGTTCCATTTGACTGGTGTAACCATATTCCAGAGATTTTTTTTTCTCTCCTCCTACTTTATTTTCCAACAAAAACAACTGTAAAGCTAAAAATAAATAATGCTCATCAAATTATTATGTACTGAATCATCAGTTTGATGACCTATCTTGTTTTAAGCCAATTTTCCTATATCTCATAAGATTTAGCCAACTTAAGAAATTTAGGTTAGTCATAAATCCATGTATTAAGCAAACAGTGCATAATAATTTTCACAGGTAACAACAACAATATTAAATATTATGACTATTATTAAGTACCAACTATATGAATTGACACAAGTTTATCAAATTTTATATACAAATCTACAAAGTAATTTTCAACATAAAAAAAAAAAAAAATCTGTTGTAGTTTAATAAATTTGCAATTTATTCTTTTATTGGTCAGATAAACTTAAAGGCAAAAACCACTATGATTATATTATTAATTTCTATTTTTAATCAGTAACACACACCTCCATCAATTTCTACATTAACATGCAAGATTTGTAAAATATAGAAAGGAAACATTTTTACCTTTTGTTCCCTGAAGTTTCTAATTCATTGGGCGAGGAAGAATTTACCCGAGTGCTGAAGGAATGATAGGATGAGGTTGAGCCATTAACCCCTGAAACTGGATATTACAAGAATAAAAAAATAATGTTAGAAAGCAGACAGAGAGAAATCTCATGTTTAAACAAAGACAGGGAAACAAGAATGGACAGAAGTGCAGTACCATAAAAGTTAGAAGAACACACACTTGACACATCTTTTTATTAAGTAACATTAAAAAAAGAGAAAGAACTAAGCGATCAGGAAAAAAAAAATATGAGTAAAGTACTGATGACACATAAATGTCTGACAAGACCTTTAGGTAAATTTGAGCATCCTTGCTTATTAAATGACTACACAACACTGCTTTTCCCCATTCTAAACACATTCCAGTTTTCAAAAGTACTATGCAATACTAGTTGGGGATTTCTGTGTCAATTAATAATTTTTTTTAAAACAAGTTTTCTTCATCAATTATAACGATTTGAAAAAAAAAACCATTTTGTACAAAATACCAACAATAATTCCTAACAAAGAGAAAACATAACTTTATATATCATTATTTTAGAGTTTCACTTGAACCTCAAAAGATAGTTCAGGTATCAATATTATATCTCTACCAATCATATATTACACATGTTAATAATTACATTTATTCTACAATAATAATAACAATCCAGTGCAATAAGTGTTTATATTTTTAATGCCGTCCATTTGTACATGGTACATAAATGAACAAGCTTAAGATTCTTATTCATAAATACTTTGTACACATTTTGAACAGTAGTGTCCATAAAATGTCATCATATAAATGAGGATATGGGCTGATATTTTGTCCAGGATGACACTCTAGAAATCTTTCAAACATGACTTCTTTAGATATATGAATTTGTGCACTGTTACTAAACTTCAAAAGGCATACAAAGAACATTCACACAGAAACAAAAGGCAACAGCAACAGGTTTCTGCATCTCTACACTACTATTATTACACTAACCCTAACAATACTGGTCATTATTTCATTATTTGGTGATTTCATAACATGCAGTATATTTTAGCCAAACATATATTAATGATTTCCTTAGTCTGAGATCATGCATCCAAACATTACTAATAGGCACTTTTCACAAAATATTAATGTGTGATAAACATTTGAAAAACAAATCTATCCTATGAAACAAACTATTATTAACAATAATGACAAAATTGTAATTAAATAAATTTCTAATGATAACAAACAGTCATTAAAAAAAAAAACAACACAGAAGTGACAAGAAATTAAATAAACCTCATGAAACAGAACTTCATTAATATAATGCACATAACAAATGTCAAATACTAAGGAAACACTATACTTGAACACACAATTTAAAGGATGTTAAATGTTTTCATGCCCTTTAAACTATTACCTCTAGTTTCCAGAAGAATAGCATGCAAGTTCTAACACAATGTTATACACATTAATATACAATGATCATGACAGGTGTTTATGTCAGATATTAATATTAGAGATTGTAATGTATTTCCATTAAAGCTTCTACAACTAAACTGTAGATTAAAATATTACGAATGTCAAACTCTTTGTAACCCTAAAACCTTTCTTTTTGCATTTTTAGTCACTCGTGATGCCACAGCTTGGTAAAAACTTTGACTTAATTTTTACTCTCTGAAATTTTTTAATAAAAAATATATTTTAATATTAAACAAGTCTAACAAATGTATAAAAAACAGAAAATAGCTTAATATGTTAAATAAAGCTTTCAAAATTTCTTGTACATATCAGATGACACTCTTTTTAATAATGCAATTATCACAGATACACCTCTATTTTATCACTTAACATTAGTTTAACTAATATTTACACTTTACTATTTTGAAGATTCTGGATTTATTTCAAAGACTTCCAAGTTTCCTTATCCTTTAAATAAGTAAAAAAGAAAATAAATACAAAACCTAACAAACACCCATGCAAGCGAACTGTATAAAAAGCCTGCAGATGTCATGCAGACAACATCCAATTCAAATCGTGCTGTGAAAAAAAATTACCTTCAACTTTAGGTTCATGGCAAACCTCAGCTGATGGAGGTTTTGCATACAGATGCCCTAACATTTCCTCTATGACTGAAAGAGTAAATTGGTAGTAAAGAAAACAATTATATCTAATTTCCTGAATTAGAAAGACTAAAGTGAAATTAAGGAAATTCCAGAGTATCTTTCAAAAAATGCATTTAGAACCATCTCAAACAATTAAGTTTTGTTTTTAATACAAACACTCACAAAAGACATTCTCAAAACTAAATATATTATACAATTTTGAAAATTTATTTGTAAAAATATGCACAAACATTCCATTATAATATAAATTAGTATAATTACATACAGTGTTCAAAATATTTGTAAAGTGCTATTAATATTAAAACTCGTACATTTAGATTTAATATACCAAGTAAAAGATGCAAAATTGACTAAATTTATGTATACCCTTAAGTCTTCAGAGGAAAAATGTTGTACACCTGCCATTTTTCACTGGATGAAATACTTGTTTCACCCAATAGCATAAATGCATTTTTTTTATTATAAATTCTAAATTTTTAGTCAATCTATGGCAAATTCAGATTTTTTTGGTTCCGTCATAATTACTTATAAGTTCTCTATTTAATTTTTATTGCATTATAAATAAAATTTATAAAATGTTATTATAAATCAAAAGAAATGTTAAGAACATTTAAACATTATTGAAAATTCATATTCTTCTCTCAAGCTTTAAAATCAAATGAACCAGTAAAATGTAATCATTAAGTCCAGTGTTCACACAGAACTGTAGTCATTAAGCCCAGTGTTCACACAGAACTGTAATCATTAAGCCCAGTGTTCACACAGAACTGTAATCATTAAGTCCAGTGTTCACACAGAACTGTAATCATTAAGTCCAGTGTTCATACAGAACTGTCAAAATGTTTGTGCTTTTTCTCCCTAAATTACCTAAACTTTTGAAAACACATCAATTACAAAACAATGCTTCTGTATATTATGTACTTCCTTTAAATATGTCCATTTTCCATGAGTATGCTACCTGCTTATACACACACAAAAAAATTACACAAAGTTATCTAGCATATTGTTTTGTAACACTAAAAGCTTCAATACAAGAATTTATGTCAAAAATGGTAAGTTTCATTTTTATACATTGCACACACAAAAAGGAATGTTTAAATAAACATTTAATAAATACAAACTGTATGTAAACAATAACACCCACATATCAAATTACAAGCATGTCCAGAATTTCTGAATTTATCATTTTTCAGATCTTAAGCTTGTCTGTTTTTTCTGTAACTGGACACACTGTCTTCAGCATTTGTTGAAGAAATATATAGGTTGGTAACACAGAGGTGTGGAATTCACAGCACCCAATGCTCATGACATCGAGTGTTACTCCTGTACTTTGCCCAATGTCTTGACCATCATTTGCTTTGTTATGTTTTAAAGTTGTTTAAAAGAAGTTTGCAATCATTAAATCTTTCACTGGCTTACTAATGTTATAAGGTAGCTTAATTACTATGGAGTGATTTCCAATCAATTAATATATTATTAAAGTAGTTCTATTAGGGCCTTATAGATTTTTATTGAAAGGTTCCAATGTTTTTGTCATCAACAAATATATAATTCTGTTTACTTCTTTTTGTTTGCTTTATAGAGACTGTTTGTTAAAATATCAGAAACTGAGTATTTTGGACTTTGCAACACTATGGGCTAATCTTAAACTAATTCCTTGTATTTCAATTACTTTCTTGAATTACCTAATACTGAGCATAAGGAACTAATACTTTTCTCTACGAGTGGATATGGAAGAAATAAATGGTGTACACCATTTCCAACCAATCTAAGCTGCAAATTAGACCACATCATTTATCTTCACTGTATAATAAAAGCAAAATCTTAAAAGTTATATTTTGCTTTTCTGTGTTAGCATTTTGTAAAACAAGAAGAGGGCATGTAGGTTTTTAAAAACAAGTATGTTTTTTCACAATTTTGTTTCCTGAACAAAAAGTCCCTTCAAATATTCCATGTTCTTGTTACATTACAAGAATCATTACAGTTATGTCAATTTTGTTTAAAAAAAAAAAGTGCTAAAGTAATACTGAAGTGTTTGATCTTTTTAGTGCAGTGTAAGCTTACTTGTTTGTTTCCAATCTCAACAGCCAACACAACCAACAGTTACCATGCCATTTTGATTTTCTGTATGCTTCACTGTGGTTATATCATTTTGAAAATGAATTATTATGAACAATTTGGTAATCTCACAAAATTTAGATATCCCTGTAACACAAGGATGGATGTTTTTTTCCCTTAAAAAAACTAATACACACACATGCACACGAGTAAGTCATTTCACTTACAGAAAGAACTTAGGAAAAGAATAAATGATTTATTAAAGCATTATACCAGTTATGACAACTCTAAACTTACAATTACATGCATTCTTACTATAGTTTCATGTTAGATTGATGGTTCTTTAACACACTTTTGGACTAGTGTTACTGATATACATCTATATATATTTAGGCCTAAATTTAGTTCACTATTACATGAAGCAATAGTACTGGAAAAACTGACACTTTAAAACACAAGTGCTGACAAAGAGCCAACACTCACTTCTACGAGGTTGTGGCACATGATCAGATGCTGAGGTAGTATCCAACACTATAGTGCCAGCACTATCTGGCCTAAAGCTTCCACAAGGGGAGCTGCTGTAGCTACTCTGAAGGCTGGATGTTGCACAAAACAAGCCAGAAGTGGTGGAAACAGCTTCTGCTGGGGACCACCATGTGTGGGATCCTAAATTAATGTAGGGGAAATGTTGCAGAAAAACCAAGAATTTAACTAATAGTTTTTGCAGACAAAATAAAAGTAAGCCTTAACATGTAACAAATACTTCAGAAGAGAACTACTGAAGTCTCAGATGGAAACTTTAATCAAACTATTAAAGAAATATATATCATAAAATTACATTTTGTAAAACTGTTTGAAGTAAATAATTTAACTTTTTTTAATTAGTACATAATAAACACATAAGTACAGCATTTTTAAAAATGTGTTCATAGTGAAAAGTTTCAAATAAATATTAAAATTACTACCAATTAAATTTGACAACCTGAAGGAAGTTTCAATCTTTTAAGCACCAACACTACTTTTAACAGATTTGTACAGAAAATATACACTAAAGATAAAGCTTGTACTAAAAAACTTAATATAACAGGGAAAATGGTACATTACACTTCTAAGGTATAAATATTGTGGCTCATGATCTCAGAACACTGTGTCTTTAACTTGGAGGAACTGAAAATATATTAAATCACTTTGGAATATGAAAAATCAGCAAGTTATGTAACATCCACGACTGATATAAAGTAATGGTGGAATGGAATATATCATAACTATATTTTGGCAATGTGATACCACGAAAGGGTGTATAATACATAAAATGTTCATACACTCAGCACATAATGTTGTATTTAGATCAGAGATTTAGAATTCTAATATACAATATCTGTTGATCTTAATGACACTAACAAACCAGTATGGATGAACTTGTGGAAAAGGATCATCCAGGAAAAAGATCTGAAAGAAGTCCTACTCCAGCCATGGTAGGCAAAATGTGGTACATTGTAACACAAATCCACAAACAGAAATATGAGCAGCAAAAAATATATACATGCCACAGGAGACAGTACACAAGATAATTAAGGACCTTTGTGAGGAAAGTGACTTCAAAATCTCAAAATAGTTGAAGTCAACTTCAATACTTCCTAAAATTGAATGCTAGAAACTGTAGTTATTGTATGAAATATTACATAGTATTAAATTTTTTTCAATTATTCAACTTACATAACACTGTTGAAAAGACAAACTTAGGTCACATATTTGTAAATTTTCACAATGAGTAACAAGTAAACCACAAAGTATGCCTCAGTAGAGATCTAATTAAACAAAAAACATACAGCACACCTTTAGCAATTAATTTCTTGTTCATAAATGTAATTTTCTTTGGCATCAATGCTTTAGACAGACAGTCAAATGTTTATGTGCTTGATGTTTGAGATTGAGCCTGTACAACACAGTAAAAGTACATGTCATGAATATGGTAAACTTTCTGGATACCAACAAGTAGGTAATTATGAACTTTTTAAACTTGTATGTATCCCTCCTTCCTTGATATCAATGCTATTGAATGGCAGTATCTCTTGGTGAGACATCATGCATTCATTACTGAGTGCTCAGATGAAACAATTCTGTAAAAACTTACAATATAACCAGTTTTTTTAGTTATTCACTATCTTGAAATTCATCAAATGAGAAAATTATAATTTACTTCACTGATGTAAGATAAGAATTTATGAAAACTAAATAAAATAATAAAAGAATCCAATTAAAAACAACAATTAAATACAATTTTTATGCTGACAGTAGAATGTATCACAAAGAGTCTTACATGTTTACATCTATATCATCACTTCAAATAGAAACACTTGTTACAGCTAATATCACTAATACTAAAACACATTTAAGTTTTACAGCAGTGTTTACTCACAAAAAGAATGAAAGAATCATTAAGGAAATATTATTCAGAAAAAAAAACAAACAAACTCTAGAATAGCAGGGAATTTCATTACCAATTCAAATTGAGTTGGTAAATTTTGGAACTTTTGTATAAAGTAGAAATTATTTACCTCATGCATATTTTCTAATTACATTACAGAGAATACTCTTTTTTTTTATATTACTTTAAGTCAATTTGAAAAGCTTTCAGTACATTTTACAAGCTATAATTAACTGTGTTTATGGATAACCAGTTTAATGGAAGAATGCAGAATTTTCATATTAATATACTTCACAAAGTATTTTATAAAATTTAGCCTTAAGTAAAATGATGCATTTGTCTTTCCTTCACTTTTGACACGTTTTCCAAAATGGTTTCATCTCTGGCATTTTAAGAAGGTGACCAGAGTATAGCAATTACAAAACCAGAAACTGTCTGCATTTGAACATTATCAACAAAATATATATCCCACTAAACATAATCTCAATCACTTAGATATCATAATACAATTATGAGGAAAATGTTATATTTTTTAAAATTTCAAGCACACAATTTAATCTTTTTCATAGCTTAAACCTGCCTCCCTTCAAAGTACTTGTTCTTATTTACCTTTATATAAATCACATCACAAAATGCTATTCTTACCATCTTTAACAATTCCCAGATGTCACTCTGACAAACCAGTTTCTAACTGGTTTTGCTCACCACATAGTTAACAGTGCTCAAATGTTTCCAATATAACCCTTTATTCTTTGATAGATTGTTTAGCCAGAGTATTTATGACGAAACTCTGCAGAATGGACAGCAACTGCCTGTTGTGGAGACACATGTGTAAAGGACGACATTTTGAAAATCTTCCACCTTTCTTAGTCAAGACTTGTGTCTCCACAACAGGCAGCTGCCGTCCATTCTGCAGAGTTTCATAACCCATTTCTACTTTTATCCATTTTGGTTATTTTGTCTCCCACTGCCACTTTCTCTATAACAAGGTGTCCTTTAAAAAACATTTTGGAAACAACACTGTATTACAGTGTTCAATGTTTTATGTACAAGTTCTAAATAAAAACAAGAAGTTAGTTGTTTCTCTAATAAAATTTACTTTTGAGTTGCATATCAGTTAATTGCAGTCTTACAATTAACAGATATAAAATAATATGACATTGTTTTATAGTAAATAACATGTACAATACAACAAACACCTTTACTGTCAAATACTGAATATTCAATCTTTGCCAGATAATATTTTATCAAATATATAAAGTATTTTTAACATACTGTATCAATACTGCACAGAAAGAATAAAAACAAGCTACAGGCAATCACTGTACTATACCTGAAGACCAAGCAAGAGGCCTAGAATCAGGTTGTTGATTATTACAACCATTAGAGGGTGCACCAACAGTTGTTGGAGGCCTGAAGGCAGAAGAAGACCCCATAAGAGAGAAAGTCCCAGGCTGATAGGAAACAGAAGTAAGTACAGGCAAGGACAGAGCTAGAAAACATGCAGGAATAGAGAGAATACACATACATGATAAAAATTGATATAGCACAGTACAATGTGATCAGCTAAGTCCAGAGATGTTTTTAACGTACTACATTATCAAAATATAGCAAGTCTCTTTTTAAGGTCAACTATTTGCTCATAAATTTCAAAAACAAATTGACGGAATCAAAAATACAAGGAGAGTGTTAGAGTAGATCTTGTTTATACAGACAATTTATAATTTTATGACAATAATTCAAACCAAAATATTTACTGTTGTATCTTAGCACATCTAAAAGTAAACTATAAAAATGAAAGGTGATAACTATATCAATCCTTTCTTTTTTACAATGTGTTTACTAAACCTTGAATTTGTCATTTTGGTTCTTCATTCTCATTTGTTAAAACTTGAATTAAACAGTTCCTTTTTATACTCCCAATATTAGGCAAAAACAGTAAAGAGTACCTCGATAATAGCTGTCTTGTTCATTTAATTGTTTACATAATGTAGGCATATATTCATGAAAAGGAAATTATGTTCCAATGTTATACTATAAAACATAGCATATAAAAAAGTTATTTTGGGATGAAAAAGCACAGTGCACATATTTACAGAAGAGTTACACAATATTCCTTATAATAATTCACATCAAGTTCCGATGGATAGATTCATTACCATAAACTTGTTTTAAAAACCAGACAAAACATTTGGAATTTTAACATAGAAGTAAAAAAAAAAAAGTCTCAGAACTTGCAAGAATATTCAAACACTTGTAGCTGGAAATTTTACATTAAGATTTAAATCTGTATAAATAGCAGAAGAGCTTTCATCACGACTCCTCCTCGTTCTTTAAATGATATACAATATGAAAGTAAAATTCTTTAAAGCAAAGAAAGTAGAAAACTACTTTGTTGAACACCCAAATGCCTAATTTTTCTTCTCAAGTGACAGAAATATAGACATAAAATAAGTGTTTAGAGTTACCTAAATTTTTATTAAAAATATTAGTAGGAAAAAGCACAGAAAATAACTTAATTGAGAAAGTTCATTTTTAAACTATTTCAAGAAATTATAAAATTAAATAACTTAGAAAAAAACATCAATTTAAAACCACGTCAATCATGACAACTCATTCTCATATTTAAAAACTACTGACCACAAATAACGAAAATAGCTGTATATTTTATATATGAGAATAATAATGAGACCCAAATTGTATATAATAATAATATATTTTATACCAAAGTACCAGTAATATCTCATATCTATGGGGTCTGTAAGTGAAATCTGATAGTTAACTAACGTGTATTATACCAAGTAGAGAATATTAAACTGCAATTGAAAAAATCAAACTTTTTTGAAACTGACAGAGCAAAACTAACCTTTTGGATAACTCTGAGAGTTCTGATGAGACTTGTCCATAGTAAAAACCATCAATGGTGGACCTACAATAAAAATCACAAAGTGTTTGTTACTGCTATCATATTATTTACACTAAAACCTAAGTAATTTATTCTGAAGAAGTACATACTGAAATGGAAGTTTACTGTCCAGTTCTCCTGGAAAATATTGAAGATAAAAAAGATGGTTTGTCACCCTAAAGACTTCTATAACTACTACATGAAGATAACTTATGATTGTGTATTTACATATTAATATCGTGCCATTCTTTAAGACCTTTTATATTTCAACGAAAAGAAGAAATAGAAACTACAAAGTTTCTTATGTCCCCCTGTAATATTTCAGTATTTACTAAAGAATGAAGGTCTTCTGGTGGGACAGCTATAAGTCTTCTAATTTACAATGCTAAAGTCATGGGTTCAATTCACCTTGGTGGACACACTAAATAACCCAATGTGGCTTTGCTATATAAAAAAAAATGCACATTAGAGGATGAAGAAAGAGAATGTGTTAGGTTTCTTATGTCCCCCTGTAATATTTCAATATTTAGTAAAGAATAAAGAAAAAAAAATGCACTAGGTTTCTTATGTCCCCCTGTAATATTTACTAAAGAATAAAGAGAGAATGTGTTAGGTTTCTTATTTCCCCCTGTAATATTTCAATATTTACTGAAGAATAAAGAAAGAGAATGTGCTAGGTTTCTTATGTCCCCCTGTAATATTTACTAAAGAATAAAGAGAGAATGTGTTAGGTTTCTTATTTCCCCCTGTAATATTTCAATATTTACTGAAGAATAAAGAAAGAGAATGTGCTAGGTTTCTTATGTCCCCCTGTAATATTTACAAAAGAATAAAAAAGATAATATGTCAGGTTTCTTATGTCCCCCTGTAATATTTCAATATTTACTAAAGAATAAAGAAAAAAAATGCACTAGGTTTCTTATGTCCCCCTGTAATATTTACTAAAGAATAAAGAGAGAATGTGTTAGGTTTCTTATTTCCCCCTGTAATATTTCAATATTTACTGAAGAATAAAGAAAGAGAATGTGCTAGGTTTCTTATGTCCCCCTGTAATATTTACTAAAGAATAAAGAGAGAATGTGTTAGGTTTCTTATTTCCCCCTGTAATATTTCAATATTTACTGAAGAATAAAGAAAGAGAATGTGCTAGGTTTCTTATGTCCCCCTGTAATATTTACTAAAGAATAAAGAGAGAATGTGTTAGGTTTCTTATGTCCCCCTGTAATATTTCAATATTTACTGAAGAATAAAGAAAGAGAATGTGCTAGGTTTCTTATGTCCCCTGTAATATTTACTAAAAAAAAAAAGAGAATATGTTAGGTTTCTTATGTCCCTCTGTAATATTTTCTAAAGAAAAAAAGAGAATATGTTAGGTTTCTTATTTCCCCCTGTAATATTTCAATATTTTCTGAAGAATAAAAAAGAGAATGTGCTAGGTTTCTTATGTCCCCCTGTAATATTTTCTAAAGAATAAAAAAAGATAATGTGCTAGGTTTCTTATGTCCCCTGTAATATTTACTAAAGAAAAAAAGAGAATATGTTAGGTTTCTTATGTCCCCCTGTAATATTTACTAAAGAATAAAAAAAGAGAATGTGCTAGGTTTCTTATGTCCCCCTGTAATATTTCAGATAAACTGTACAAAGCTTCTTGAAATACTCTTACAATATCCATGGTTAATGAGAAAATAACACAAAGAATAATTTATCAAGTTTCTACCTTTACCTGATTATAATGTAGATATTCCTTCATGCATATAATTAAGATATCTCAGATAAGGAATGAAATAATCAATAACAATAAATTATCCTGACCAAAAATATTCAATCTTCTAGTTAAAAGACTTGAACTATAGTTATAACCATTATTGTATACATCCAGATAATGTAAATCCAATATCTAACACTACATCAAACAAAAAATGTTCCTTTAATGTACTGGGTCCTTTCAATACTAAATGATAACCAACATGAAAAGCTGCTTATACTTATTTTAATACGAAGAAATTGCTCTATAATATTACTTTGAGTCTGTAACAAGAATGTTTATTGTTATATATATATTTTTTTAAATCACTGCCCAGGTATGGTACAAGTACTTCTGAAATTATCAATATGATATAATTATAACGGTTAATTTCCTATAGATAATTCGAGTGAAGAAATTCAAATTAAACGACAGGATCACAATTTGACCTCTGACGTTATTCTGTTTCATTTCAAAATTTGCAAGAGTATACAATCTATAGTATATCCTGCTGCCCTCTATTGAAAGTACTGGTAACTAATAATAAATATAACATTTGTTTGACGAACTCATTAAATGACAAAAAAAATAAGTTAATATGTCCCTTTTTTCAACACAAAATGTTGTACCGTAATGAATATCACCGGTTAATTCTATGATTCATTATCATTCAGATTATACAGTTAAATCACAGATAATTAAATATCACTCATAGCTTAGACAAAAATTATTTATATACGTATATATGTACACGCACAATTTTAATTGAATGTAACTGTTATTATGTTTAATTGCCAAGAATGGAGACACAGTGTTGATCCAATAAGGTACAGTATGTGGATATTAAATGCGTGTGTTACCAGATCAATGAACATTCACGTTTTCAGGTTTATCATGCAGTTCCTCAAACGTGTTCTTAATTATAACGTATTTTTCTGTTACTCCGATTTCATATAAAGGTGTACCCGTACATAGTTAGGCTCTTTTAATTACTTCTCAGCTTCCCCATTCCTAGGTCTTTAAAGTTATGATAGTCAAATATATTTTGACTAAAAATAACTTTGATATTCAAAGGCAGCTAGAATATTCTGAATTACTATGTCATTTTAAAAACATTTCTCATATAGACATTAGCTTATTACGGCTTTTCCGAAGCGAGGAGAAACAAACGGAAGCTGCCACAAAGTGAAAATATGGTGGTTGAAGAAATGTTTTTAATGGCACCAAGAACGTAGCAGTAACCAGAGGACATTCATATTACGAGATCGAAAGAAACTGGCAACTACTATAGAAGCACACGTCGCAGCTTGCTAATCAATACGCTAAAGCGAGCTATCCGTTTCTACCCCCAAACTCTCTCCTTCCCGCGCTTTGATTTCAACAAGAAACAAGACAACAGAGAAGAAGAGGGGGTGATCAGAGCAAGGCTGGCACTTGAATATAATTATCACGAGACAAAGATGGCGACTGTTCGTTCCCAAAATGAAACATTTAGGAGACTTTGCGATGGCCCTGCTACGCCTAAACATGAGCTAAATACCTATTAGAATAACTATTTATTAGGATTTAGGACTAACTTTTTCACTACACAATGATTTTGATTTGTTCTAATAAAACCCACGTCAAACAATAATTCGTAAACCTGTTTAACGTGTATAGAGTATTAGATTCCCCAGGTAAAAACAAATTAACATAAAATCCTATCGTACCCAGCGAAAATATAAATTCTAGTATTATGTAAAGAATATCTGCTGATTAAACATGGCACCCGGTACTTTAACCGTACTTATAATTCCTGATAAAATTTTATATGATTTCATAAAATAATAGTTCAACTTAAAAAAAAAAAAAAACTTCAAATATTTTCTATAAATAATAAATACACGGCTGTCAGTGTTTTCTTTGGGAATATAGACATTTTTATATTCGTACATCGCTACTAGTCATGAAAATATCAGTTACCTAATTTTATATCAATAATATATGTTACCTAACAAATTTTAACAAATAGCATTATACAATACAGTTTCAATTTAACTATAACTTACCCTGCACAGGAGGAAGTCACATAATCAGAAATCTATTGGTTCTATATAGGTACCTACAAAAGAAACAAATAATGCGCTTAGCCAAAATAACGCTAAATAGTTTTGTTTTTTTAATTAAATAAGCAGTCAACGGTAAATAGAAAAGACACGTTTGTGTTATTTTCTGTGTTAATTTTACGTCTCATTAACCACCGATATGAAAGGATATGCTCACTTCGCTTCCAATTATTTTTTCTATAGTTACACAAAAGAGAACCTGTTCATAACAGACCTTAATCTGGAACTGATAAGACTACACGTAAGGGAATAGAACCCATTTTGAGTTACTCTCTTCTGACCGAAAACTGGGATTTGACTGTCACCCTCAAGGCGCACCACATGTATTAAAGTACGAAGCATGTTTCTAAGCCAACAGGCCGCGAACAAGAAACCCACGGATTCTCAATCAAAGCATGACATATTAGGCAGTGTCCGGCCATGTGGGGGAGGGGTTTAACACCCTGTCTTGTAACAGGAGACTCACAAACAACAATTTATAAGCATAAAGAAGTGGTTTTAATTTGAGGTTCATACTACATGTTTTGATAAAAGAATACAGACCAATATTCTATAGAAATGTTTAGGATGTTTCCCAGTATACAGACAACTGTGTATACAAATAACTGTTTGTAAATTTGCTGTTAACATAATATTTTTCCATACAAACATACGAGTTTTAACATATGAGTATGTTTCACCAGTTCTCTCCTTTCATTATGTTGCTTTGAATAAACCAGAGTTTCCAAATAAACATTCAAGAAAACTTGACTGACAAAAACTTCCCCAATGGTTAAAGAATACCCCCCAGACACAAACACACTGTAACTTTGAAATCGATAAGGATAACTCGATACATTTCGAATTAAGTCTTTACTTAAATAGAAATAAGTACACATTAAAACAGATTTCGTGGTAAAAACATGAAGCTATTTCATCACATCACAAAGAATTCAAAAACTAACTACACTTTATGATTTCGTTGTAAGTCACGTAACGTATTTATTCAATTTTTAAAATATTTTGTTAGTAACTACAGAAAAAAAAATGTAAATTTTATTCCATAAAATTTTGAAAGTAAAAATTCATTTAGAACGACTAAGAGATGAACTGTTGGTACTTTTAAGTTTTCCGTATTTGTTGTTGAGCGGAGAGCTACACAGCGAGCTTTCTGTGCTTGTTCTCATTAAGGGTATTGGAACCAGGTTCTTATTAACACTGTAAGTCTTCAAACTTACCAACGAGCCACAGGAGAGCTTTAAAGTTACATTCCATCTATAGACATAAAGTTTACATACACAAACTAGAGCGTTTACTACGTATAGCTTACGTTTTAATTATGTCTTTCTTACGTTTACAGTTTCGTAACTGCTCTATGAAAATTTCATCAAAGTTTATATCAAGCTGCAAGATTAAATAATATCCGTCTCAAAATGCTTAATAATTTGTACGATGTGTCACTCGAGTGTTTCTATCATTAACGTCTGATAAAAACAAACTACCTAAATAGGTTAGATTTAACAGTTAACTCAATAAATAACGTAGCTAATTTAATATACTGATCTAAATTAGGCTAGTGATATCACTTCAAACATACTTGTTGACATAAATCCACCTGTCTTAACGTATCAAAAATTGCATTTCACTGAACCAACTTGTATTTCACTTTTTTTAGACCTATCACAACCTAAACTTTTCATGTAAAGTTTTAGTTAACACTGATTTGTAAACAGAAAAAAGACAAACGTGTTCTGAAAAAAAAAAGTAAAATGGTACAATTTATCTCATTTTGTAAAGTAACAGGTGAGTCTATACTTACCATGCAGGTAGCAGAGATTCGTGGATGATTGTTTGTTTTTTGAATTTCGCACAAAGCTACTCGAGGGCTATCTGTGCTAGCCGTTCCTAATTTACTAGTGTAAGACTAGAGGGAAGGCAGCTAGTCATCACCACCTACCACCAATTCTTGGGCTACTCTTTTACCAAAGAATAGGGGGATTGACCGTCAAATTATAACGCCCCCACGGCTGAAAGGGCGAGCATGTTTGGTGAGACGGAGATGCGAACCCGCGACCCTCAGATTACGAGTCGCACGCCTTAACACGTTTGGCCATGCCGGGCCTAGATTCGTGAATGAACAGAGAATTATGTTGCGCATCAACGCACAAACAAATAAGAATATTCATATAAAGGTATTTTTAACACTATGATGTGTAACATGGCACTCAACTGAACTAACACGAACACCATCCTGGTCCACATAAACAACTTCGTAGACAAGAATAAATATTCATAATAAAAAGGTCTTCTAATTTTCACGTGGAATAACATTGTTCTTAAAAACAAGTTTCATTGTCTACTTTTATTGACACAGCTTGTTATACCGATTTTTATTGTCTTATTTCGCGAAGATGTCTTGGGCTCCATACCGGATGGAAGAGATGACGTTTCGGGTTTCATAGTGAATTAATGGGACTGAGCACGTTGTCCTAAATGTCTTTTCGAAATCAGAAGTTCATATTAAACTCTGTCCAAACCTTCTACATACAGCACTGTAACCCTAAAATAAATGGATAATCATTCTTAGAAGAAAACATTCCTCCCCCACTTATTCACCCCCTCTCCCTCTGAAGAACTGCAATAAATTAATCGTCTTTCCTTTATCTCTGCAATAAATTAGTTATCCTTCCTTTATCTCTGCATTAAATCAGTTGTCCTTCCTTTATCTCTTAATAAAGTAGTTGTCCTTCCTTTATCTCTTAATAAAGTAGTTGTCCTTCCTTTATCTCTGTAATAAATTAGTTCTTTCCTTTATCTCTGCAATAAATTAGTTATCCTTCCTTTATCTCTGCAATAAATTAGTTCTTTCCTTTATCTCTGTAATAAAGTAGTTGTCCTTCCTTTATCTCTGTAATAAAGTAGTTATCCTTCCTTTATCTCTGTAATAAAGTAGTTGTCCTTCCTTTATCTCTGTAATAAAGTAGTTGTCCTTCCTTTATCTCTGTAATAAAGTAGTTATCCTTCCTTTTATCTCTGCAATAAATTAGTTATCTTTCCTTTATCTCTGCAATAAAGTAGTTATCCTTCCTTTTATCTCTGCAATAAATTAGTTATCCTTTATCTCTGTAATAAAGTAGTTGTCCTTCCTTTATCTCTGTAATAAATTAGTTCTTTCCTTTATCTCTGCAATAAATTAGTTATCCTTCCTTTATCTCTGCAATAAATTAGTTCTTTCCTTTATCTCTGTAATAAAGTAGTTATCCTTCCTTTTATCTCTGCAATAAATTAGTTATCTTTCCTTTATCTCTGCAATAAAGTAGTTATCCTTCCTTTTATCTCTGCAATAAATTAGTTTCCTTTATCTCTGTAATAAAGTAGTTATCCTTCCTTTATCTCTGCAATAAATTAGTTGTCCTTCCTTTATCTCTGCAATAAATTAGTTGTCTTTCCTTTATCTCTGTAATAAATTAGTTGTCTTTCCTTTATCTCTGCAATAAATTAGTTGTCTTTCCTTTATCTCTGCAATAAATTAGTTGTCTTTCCTTTATCTCTGCAATAAATTAGTTGTCTTTCCTTTATCTCTGCAATAAATTAGTTGTCTTTCCTTTATCTCTGCAATAAATTAGTTGTCTTTCCTTTATCTCTGCAATAAATTAGTTGTCTTTCCTTTATCTCTTAATAAAGTAGTTGTCCTTCCTTTATCTCTGCAATAAATTAGTTGTCTTTCCTTTATCTCTGCAATAAATTAATCGTCTTTCCTTTATCTCTGCAATAAATTAGTTATCCTTCCTTTATCTCTGCAATAAATTAGTTGTCTTTCCTTTATCTCTGCAATAAATTAGTTGTCCTTCCTTTATCTCTGCAATAAATTAGTTGTCTTTCCTTTATCTCTTAATAAAGTAGTTGTCCTTCCTTTATCTCTTAATAAAGTAGTTGTCCTTCCTTTATCTCTGTAATAAATTAGTTCTTTCCTTTATCTCTGCAATAAATTAGTTATCCTTCCTTTTCTCTGCAATAAATTAGTTCTTTCCTTTATCTCTGTAATAAAGTAGTTGTCCTTCCTTTATCTCTGTAATAAAGTAGTTATCCTTCCTTTATCTCTGTAATAAAGTAGTTGTCCTTCCTTTATCTCTGTAATAAAGTAGTTGTCCTTCCTTTATCTCTGTAATAAAGTAGTTATCCTTCCTTTTATCTCTGCAATAAATTAGTTATCTTTCCTTTATCTCTGCAATAAAGTAGTTGTCCTTCCTTTATCTCTGTAATAAATTAGTTCTTTCCTTTATCTCTGCAATAAATTAGTTATCCTTCCTTTATCTCTGCAATAAATTAGTTCTTTCCTTTATCTCTGTAATAAAGTAGTTATCCTTCCTTTTATCTCTGCAATAAATTAGTTATCTTTCCTTTATCTCTGCAATAAAGTAGTTATCCTTCCTTTTATCTCTGCAATAAATTAGTTATCCTTTATCTCTGTAATAAAGTAGTTATCCTTCCTTTTATCTCTGCAATAAATTAGTTGTCTTTCCTTTATCTCTGCAATAAATTAGTTGTCTTTCCTTTATCTCTGTAATAAATTAGTTGTCCTTCCTTTATCTCTGTAATAAATTAGTTGTCTTTCCTTTATCTCTGCAATAAATTAGTTGTCTTTCCTTTATCTCTGCAATAAATTAGTTGTCTTTCCTTTATCTCTGCAATAAATTAGTTGTCTTTCCTTTATCTCTGCAATAAATTAGTTGTCTTTCCTTTATCTCTGCAATAAATTAGTTGTCTTTCCTTTATCTCTGCAATAAATTAGTTGTCTTTCCTTTATCTCTGTAATAAATTAGTTGTCTTTTCCTTAAATTATCTCTGCAATAAATTAGTTGTCCTTCCTTTATCTCTGCAATAAATTAGTTGTCCTTCCTTTATCTCTGCAATAAATTAGTTGTCTTTCCTTTATCTCTGTAATAAATTAGTTGTCTTTCCTTTATCTCTGTAATAAATTAGTTGTCTTTCCTTTATCTCTGCATGTTGTTTTACAACCAATCGCACCGCCAATTTTTTAAACTTCAAAATTAAATTTCATAATAAGCTAAAAATATGAAGTATTAAACAAAATAAATCTTAGAAACAAAACAGCGGGTGAGGATAACCCGCCAACGAATATTTACTGTTCTTCGTTTCGGATAGTCGCGCAGAGCTAGCCGTTTCTAATTTTCAATTGATAGACGAGAAGAAAGCCAGCTGATCAACTCCATCCAGTGCCAAATAGTCCTGGCTTATCGAATAGTGGAATCTGACTGTCACTCGCAGAGCGCACCCATGGAGCATGTTACGGCTCTAACAGGTTGCGAACCCAGACTTTCGGATTCGCAGTACACAGAGATTCTAACCACGACGCCACTGTTCTCCTTCTGAGTTACGACATCACCAGATATCGGTTACATAGTTTTATCGTCCACTAATATACTTGTTACTCAGTTATCAAGCCACTAGATACAGATTACGTAGTTTTGTTGTCCACTAATATGCTTGTTACTCGGTTATAAAGCCACTGGATACAGATTACGTAGTTTTATTGTCCACTAATATGCTTGTCACTCAGTTATCAAACCACTAGATACAGGTTACGTAGTTTTATTGTCCACTAATATGCTTGTAACTCAGTTATCAAGCCACTAGATACAGGTTACGTAGTGTTTTGTCCAGCAATATGCTTGTCACTCAGTTATCAAACCACTAGATACAGTTTACGTAGTTTTATTGTCCACTAATATGCTTGTTACTCAGTTATCAAGCCACTAGATACAGGTTACGTAGTGTTTTATCCAGCAATATGCTTGTCACTCAGTTATCAAGCCACTAGATACAGGTTACGTAGTTTTATTGTCCAGTAATATGCTTGTCACTCAGTTATCAAGCCACTAGATACAGTTTACGTTGTTTTATTGTCCACTAATATGCTTGTTACTCAGTTATCAAGCCACTAGATACAGGTTACGTAATGTTTTTTATTGTCCACTCCACTAATATGCTTGTCACTCAGTTATCAAACCACTAGATACAGTTTACGTAGTTTTATTGTCCACTAATATGCTTGTTACTCAGTTATCAAGCCACTAGATACAGGTTACGTAGTGTTTTGTCAATATGCTTGTCACAGTTATCAAGATACAGGTTACGTAGTTTTTTTGTCCAGTAATATGCTTATCACTCAGTTATCAAGCCACTAGATACAGGTTACGTAGTTTTATTGTCCACTAATATGCTTGTTACTCAGTTATCAAGCCACTAGATACAGGTTACGTAGTGTTTTGTCCAGCAATATGCTTGTCACTCAAGTTATTACGTAGTTTTGTTGCCACTGCTTGTTAGATACAGGATTACGTAGTTTTATTGTCCACTAATATGCTTGTCACTCAGTTATCAAACCACTAGATACAGTTTACGTAGTTTTATTGTCCACTAATATGCTTGTTACTCAGTTATCAAGCCACTAGATACAGGTTACGTAGTTTTTTTGTCCAGTAATATGCTTATCACTCAGTTATCAAGCCACTAGATACAGGTTACGTAGTTTTATTGTCCACTAATATGCTTGTTACTCAGTTATCAAGCCACTAGATACAGGTTACGTAGTGTTTTGTCCAGCAATATGCTTGTCACTCAGTTATCAAGCCACTAGATACAGGTTACGTAGTTTTATTGTCCACTAATATGCTTGTCACTCAGTTATCAAACCACTAGATACAGTTTACGTAGTTTTATTGTCCACTAATATGCTTGTCACTCAGTTATCAAGCCTCAAGATACAGGTTACGTGGTGTTTTGTCTAGTAATATGCTTGTCACTCAGTTATCAAGCCACTAGATACAGGTTACGTAGTGTTTTGTCCAGTAATATGCTTATCACTCAGTTATCAAGCCACTAGATACAGGTTACGTAGTGTTTTGTCCAGTAATATGCTTATCACTCAGTTATCAAGCCACTAGATACAGGTTACGTAGTGTTTTGTCTAGTAATATGCTTGTCACTCAGTTATCAAGCCACTAGATACAGGTTACGTAGTGTTTTGTCCAGTAATATGCTTATCACTCAGTTATCAAGCCACTAGATACAGGTTACGTAGTGTTTTGTCTAGTAATATGCTTGTCATTTAGTTATCAAGCCACTAGATACAGGTTACGTAGTTTTGTCCAGTAATATGCTTATCACTCAGTTACTCAGTTATCAAGCCACTAGATACAGGTTGCATCTGTTGCAAATTAAGAGAACGTGATTTTGTTTTTTAGCACGAAAGTTCAAGAAATTCTATAGCACCTCTCTTAACAGCATTGTGTTTTTTTTCTACATTACTGTTTTAGGGCACGCACACTTTAATATTATCCCTAACCTAATTATCAAAATAAACAATACTCAAAGTTTCAACTCACTAAGCCTTAGTAATGTATGCACATGTGTAAATGTGTATGCGTGAATCACGGTATCATATAACCTCTCCACATACCAAACTAATATCATGATAGTTGGGAACTTCATATGGACTGGTAATGAACGTTACTATATTGGTCTCTATATGGCTTCAGGTACGAAAATTAATAAAAACTTTACCAATCGATACGGAGAAATTCATACACTACCTGAATATGTGTAAATGTCACAAGAACAAATTAAACGAATTTCCTGCAATATATAAGTAAAATCGGTGAATAATTTCACATAACCATGTCCTTGTAAGCTATATTTTCAATGTTACCTAAAGGGCGCATGAAGTTAAATTAGGCCTAAAATACCACTCTATATCAGCGCTAGAATGCTGAGAACGTTCAGGATTATAGTCATCAAAATACTACGAATTATATACAAACAATACTACGTTACAAACACGAACATCGGTGAGAAGTCGATTTTATTTAGTGAAGTGCATGATCAGGGTTAGTCATTGTATATACTTAGAATATCGATTGATTAACTGTGTATTTTACAAGTCCATTTAAGTTTGTCGTAGTAACATTATCTAAAACATTTACGTTTGAAAGGTTTTGTAAAGTTACTTGGGTTTGCAAATTACAACTGATTCATTACTGGACTAGACCTTATTTTCACTAAAAATTTTAAAAGAACTAGCTCAACGAAAAAAACGAAAAAAACATTACGACAACTGGATCCAAAAGTGATATTGGAACTAAATTGTTAATAAGACATCCAAGAAAAATACGAAAGAAAAGGGAGTTTGGAGAATAAATCTGCATATAAATAAATAAATGATCAAAAGATATAAGACGGAAATTTAAGAGAGGAGTGAAAACAAAAACAAAAACATGATATTTGAAGAAAATTACAAATATATCGGATTAAAGGCGAGATTGGTGAAGCAAATGGAGCTACGTAGGTAACAAAGATTGAAGAATAGAGTAAAACATCAAAATGCAGAAAGACTGTATTAATATAATTTAAGAATCATAAACAGATATACAAGAACACAGGTGACAGAATAAAACATCCGAAAAAGGATTAGTGAATGTAAACATTAAGCAAGCAACATCCCATTCTAAATCTTCACAAGAATTCCAAGCCAAAACACCATCTACTACAAATTATAGAATAAGAAAACTGAGCTGGTTCGCACCTGTTACCATTACTGTCGTGACATATGTTACTGTACCTTTATAGAATATTCAACCAATAACACTATCAACTCAAAGTTCCAGAAATTAGCTAACCAATTCAACATCTGTCAATCAAGAAGCCAGCAGACTATAATGGTAAGGTACCACAGAAGTCATAAAAGTTCAAAATAATTTAATGAGTGAACAGGTAGAACAAGGGAATATCACCCACGTAGGGATAGGGCCAGTTAAAAATGGCGACCTTTACGTCGTGTTTGGTAGTCCTTTCACCACTATACGTCAGCAAAACCCAGCCAAAGGGATAGAAACGAAAGCCCTTCATTAATAAAGTACAAAACTGCTTCTTTGAAGTCTAGAGAACGGACCGCAAAAAATCAATTGTCTTCCCCTTCATCAGTTGAAATCTTTAAACCCCAGAGTGCCTACGATCAGCTTGCCCACCTAAACACTTCAGGATGTGCATTTTTATACCTAGAGAAGCAAGTGATCCACGATAGGTTAGTTACAGCCCAATGTATTAATCACGGTCTCTGATCAGTAAACCATTATGTGCGTTATATGGAATCAGATAATCTATCGTATGGCCCTTACTGCTGCGCCGCGCAGTATCTTTGTCATGACTTATTTGGCTTTGAGGAGTCACGTCTATTGATTATATCATGGCTCTCTATAGCACAGAACTGAGTAACTTGGTAAAATGGTGCCTCACACCTAGAAGTTACAGCCCCACTGGAAGCCAAAGTTTCCTCTCGTAAAAATGTGCAGAAACTAGTAACAAAAAATTTTATTCTATAATTGTTGGAATGTATGAAGATAGAAACAAGGAGCATTTGAAATGGGAAGAAAATCTGCATGACCCATTCCTGTACTCCACTACCTGACGTATATATTCATCCACTCATCCCAAAAGCGAGGATGGGGGCCACTGTACTACCAAGGAGTGAAATACTAATACCAGAAGTTATTAGGACAATAATTCTGCATCAAGTGATGGCAACATAGAGAGTTCAAACGCACTGGCATATCTTGAATGACTGGTGATTGGAAGAATTATTGTCAATGTGAAGAATAAAAATGTCATAATGACTCTATCAGGGAAAGACTTAAATCAGCTTTGATATTAATGCTAGTAATCGAGATGATATGGCATGGCTGTGAAGTACTTGCCACAAGAAAGAAAGAACTCCAAAGGTAAACAGGTGCTGGAAAGGGCCATATGTTGTACTGAAAAGAATTAATAATCTGGTTTACAACTAGGCGATCCGCGCCAAAGGTCATTATCATGATTGTACTTTGAAGAATGTTGTAAGGAGAAAAAAAAAAAACTACCTGTTTAACTCCAGAGAATAACCTACCAGTGGAAACCCAACCTACTGTGGTATCCAGTTCTTGTGGAGGTCAATTCCAAAAGACCATCAAGAATGGAACCGCCAATAGATTAACTCAAGCACCTACTGAAGTGATAGGACAGCCAGTGATAATAAAGGCCAAGAGGCTTTTCCATCTATATACCACAAGCCTATAAGAGAACATAATCAAAGACTAGGTGAATGGACACTTTCGTGTAGTATTCTAGTTTTGTATTAGGACTGTTCAGAGGACTTCACAATTCAGGAAGAGATAGTGTTGTGAACTATGTTTCCATTTATTTAATATAATGTTAACTACAGGTCACATCACGTCAAACTAGGCCTAGAATACCTAAAAAAATTGGGAATATATTAATAGAAAAACTTTGTGAAGTATCTAGAAACAAGACTCATTTATAAATATGAGAATCGCGAGAATCGAGAACGAGAATTTAGTCTGATAAAGTATTTCGATTAGTGTATTAATCAGTTACTTGATAGCTCTGAAACGGTACACTTTTGTTTACGTAAGTCGTAGAATCATTAGTTAGTCACTACTGTTTAAATATCATTTGTGAAGTTTTAAGCCTACAAGTTACAGCAGCGTACAAATGAAGGCAGCTTATAGAAACATTAAAGAAATAAACTAACTAGATTAGGACTTTACTTTCACCACATAATTTAGAAGAACCGGCAGGACGAAGAAACAACGTTACAACCTTGTTAATCCAACGTAAACCTTTGCAACTTATCTTTTTTAAGTTAAATATTCCTAAACTTATAACTCTCTGGTTTTGGTTTTATTTTTTCATATACAACAGCACTAAACACGTATACATATAATAAAACCGCCTCTCTCCCAAATACGATACATCTCCAAAACACAAATAGTAAAAACACACTTTGATGCGTAAACGTGAACTGACATCTAACGCTCACCTACAAACGCGACTGCCCTTGAACAAAGAGGCCGCGGAGCGATCAACAATGAAAGAACATGTTCGTCCTAAATTACACGGTAACGTTTTATAAACCAACAGATATTTTGAACTTGTCGCCATCTTGTTTTCCCGAAAGCTTACTACGCTACACGTAACTGCCTGCTGCGATAACTGATTTAGAAAATGCAAACTTACGATGGATGTGAACTAAAAACTATAGACAAGTTTTTGAAAGCCATTAAACAACAACGTAAGTATATTTGGAAGAAGTAGTCCTATAACAAAATACATTCTCTAAAATTAGCAGGTTATTTATATAAAACAATCATGAGCATGGTTACATTATTACATTTTTCCCCACAACTACACGGCAAAGACACACAAAATAAAACCCAGCTAAAATTAAAACATCCAAATGTATTAATTTTTACAGAAATACTTTTTAAAAAAAAAAAAATTGTTGACAATGTACAGTGGACAAATATGATAGAGATTTAAGTACGTATTTCTGCTTCTACGCTGTGAACATTTTGTTCTACATTTTATTAACTTAGTGTTGACAGGCTAAGACTATTGCGTTCAACGCTCAGAGTACAACAGACGACTTGGTCTCCGAATACAAGTTATACAACATTCCAAAAATAAATATGAACTATAAAATACCATGTCAAGTCACGTATATTAACCCTAAAGAAACCGCAAAAACGTCAGATATTTTATATTTATCTGGTGTGAAAAGGTTGTTTTTCTTACATTTTATCAAAATGTGTAAATCCTTTCAGTATGCACTACAAGTTTTGAAAGACATTATAATTTATATATTTCAACTATAAGAATAAACGACTGAACTCCCACAACTCTAAAGCACGTCTAGGAATTATTGTGCACAACTCGTTAGTTTACTGGTTGTTTTTTTAACTCGGTGTCATTTTTCAGCCAACTTTTTAGCCTTTACCAAAATTTTAGTTACTGCTAAAATTAGAAATTAACTGATGCTAAATTTTATTCGGATGTCTTCATAAAACACGGAACATTTTTTCTAGATCCATTAAATTGCCCTACCCAAATAAACAGAAAAAAACATTATATGTGATAGCTTTATAGGTCCAGTAAACAAATTTTAAAGTTAACAACCCCACCCAAGTAAAAAACGCAGTATGTAGAAATACAGAGCTCATTTGTGTAATTTTGTGATGCTATTATTTTATTTTGTACTGGAAAATAAGATTTATAACGTTTTAAATTTTGGGGCCTAATTTAACGAAAAACTATAACAAATTAGCATTTTTAACAAGCTAGAAAACTGCAGTGAGCTGAAACTATATTAAACTATAAAATTAAATTTTACACAACAACCCTTTATTCTCTAAAACTACTTACTTAATTGTTGTGGGGGTAAGTTAATGATATTTAATTAGTTAGAAATTAATATATTATAAACTAAAGAATAACGCAATATTTTAAACATTTTTATACTTTAAGATAGGTTATAAAACCTGTATTTTGTAACAGTTTTATAAAAATTGACACAGTTATTACATCTTAGCCCCTACAGCTAAAATTATAACTGAAAAAAAATCTTATCTTTGAATTATACTCAATATAACACAGTTACCAACTGGAACAAAAAAACATAACGAAACATACCTGTTTATAGTTTAGCTTTTAAATGTTTGAAAATCGTTAAGTGAACCCCAGAAATTACCTGTTTTTGGTACGAAAAGTAGCAGCTTTATAAAACTCGGTTCTCAAGGTTTGGTTTGGTTTGGTTTGTTTTGTTTTGAATTTCGCGCAAAGCTACACGAGGACGATCTGTGCTATCAGTTTATAATTTAGTACTTTAAGACTAGAGGGAAGGCAACTAGTCATCACCACCCACCGCCAACTGTTGGGCTAATCTTTTACCAACGAACAGGAGGATTTACCATGAAGTTATAACGCCCCAACGGCTGAAAGGGGAACATGTTCAATGGGACGGAGATTCGAATCTGCAACCATCAGATTGCGAGTCACGCGCTCCAACCACCAGGCTATGGACCAAAGAAATAATAAACCTAAAGTTTTAACTATACAATAGTACAAGTACCTTGTAACTATTTCAATACTTTGTGTAATTTATAACAAAATCTTCAACCCTTTACAACTAGAAGCAATTTATTTTTCCTTAGTTTTCAATTACATTTGCTCTGACTTATTTACATATTGCCATTTAACGTATTAAATGCTACCGAGTTAGTTATGAAAAAAAAATATTATACCGAGACTTGCATCTCAACTAATATTAGGCATGAAATTAATCGCATAATTCGCAAACTCTGAAAATTGAGGAATATCAAAGAATACGGAAAACATGAGGAAATCCTCAATAGTCGCGGCACCTGAAATTTTGTTTACGCAGTATAAGAGTAAATTAATCTACGAGATTTGGGGCGTTGTCAAATACATCAGTAGAAATGGTTTGAGACCTCTCGAGTCCACAACTGTAATTAGATCTCAAATCTGCAAATAGATCACGGATCTGTGAGATAAAAAGTTCGTACATGAAAACTCAAGAACCGTTCTACGAGCCGTTATGCCGCGCCTGAAAAATTGATTGTCCAGCTTCAAAAACTGCTTAGATACAACATATAATTACAGTCGAATTTTATAAGGCATATAATAGCATTTATTAAACTACCTAAATATTTGTGTTCATTCTTCGTGACACCAATGAACATCAAAGGATGAAATACGATGGTATATAGGAAGTTGGTAGTTTTCTTTTCGTTTTTTTCTGATATCATAATACAGAGAAACGATATTAAACTACACAAGCTAATGAGCCATTGTTCGACAAAATAATGCGTGTGTGTATGTCTCCACATACAACTGGCAAACTGCTGGACCGACTGTCAGAAAACTTGGCATGTATACTTTGGACCCCCTCTCTCGCTTACCTGAAATGACAAAGGAAATCGGTTTTCATATTATCTGATATCATCCTTGGGAACCTCTATGTCTTCCCCGTGCACTGAACGGTTACGTAAACTTGTTATCCTATAAATAATAAACTTGTTCTTTGTCGAATATCTTAAGTTATACACACACGTACACGGAGGAGTATATTTGATAAACAAACATCCATACAGATATTTCCATATAAATAACTAACGAAAAATGAGTTAAAGTAAAACTTCAGTGGTTTGGTAAAGGCTATTTTTTGTCATATATATTTAATAACACTATGTAACACAAATTTTGTTCCTGGATAATATGTGTTATTTCTTAATTGCTATGTTGTAAAACAACAGAAAATGGCCATTATTCCCTTCAAACTTTGCTTTTGTGACCTGGATAATGAAATTTAGAAATTAACCTATTTTCTATGTAAAAACGAAAAATTTACACGTTTTCATTTACATAAGGTCTGAATAAAACTGCATATGAATCAATATTTACGTGTATTTATACAAAAGTTATACAAAAATGAACAAAAATGTTTAGAAGTGAGTAATTTTTCGAGATTTGTGACTGTAATGTAAATCACTTTCACGTATCAGCCCCCAAATACAAAATGCCATCATGTTTTCGTTACGAGCTCCCAGGTCACAAAAACAGTTTGAATAGATAAATATGTCTTTTTCCATTCACTTTAGGGTTAAGCAATTGGGAAATAACACTTTCTGCCCAGGAACAAGAAAAAGTTAAAATTTTGTTACATAGTATAATCAAATAATTAAGATAGAATATACTTCAAATCTTTCGGTGAGGCTAAGGAAAAGTTTACTACTTGAAACAAAGCATGAATTATATTAAAAAGGAAAGCTTGTTATTTTGTGTGTTTTTTTCTAAGCAAAGCCAAATTCTAGCTATCTGCTGTGTCCATCGCGGGGAATCGAAGCCTCGATTTTAGCGCTGTAAGGCCGTAAACTTACTGCTGCCAAACTGTGGGACTAATAATTAAATAACGAAGAGCATGTCTGCGTGTTTTGTTATTGCAAAGCCACACATCTACCTCTGATTTTAGCATTATAAGACACATCGGAAGACTTCCCGCCGCCCCACCAGGGGCCAATTGTGTTTGTTTTCTTACAGCAAAGCCACATCAGGCTATCTGCTGAGTCCACCAAGAGGAATCCAACCCCTGATTTTAGCGTTGTAAATCCGAAGACTTACCGCTGTACCAGCGGGGGATCCAGGAGGCAATTATAAAGAGACGATTTAAGAATATACTTCAAACCTTTCGATGAGCCAAAGAAAAAATTCTACTGTTTGACACGAACGTGAATCCAATTAAGAAATAATGTTTGTACAACTAAGAGGCCATTTCAAGTTCATATACACAAGAAATTATCGATTAACATACTTAATTTGTAAATTATAAAAAATGCCCTTAAAAATGACAACACCCTTAAGTCATGTTTGTAACTACACGATTATAATTACAAATAATATTCAGATTTTTAAAAAAGCATCAAAAACGACTACTTGCTTTCGTCGCCCCAAGATGAATCTTAGAATATTAACTACATGCATGCGACACTACAAACAGTCCAACCGTTAATATTTGAACTTCAAATACAGATAAGAATCGAGATATGAAATACGGAAATTTATGAATGTACACAGATGACTGAACATGATGAACGCTATTGAATGAAAATAATGGTTTGTTTTGTTTTGAATTTCGCGCTAGCCGTCCCTAATTTTGCAGTTTAAGATTACAGGGAAAGCATCTAGTCATCATCACCACCCACCGCCAACTCTTGGGCTACTCTTTTACCAACGAATAGTGGGATTGACCGTTACAATATAACGCCCCCCACGTCTAAAGGGCGAGCATGTTTGGTGTGACGGGGATTCGAACTTGCGACCCTCGGATTACGAGTCGAGTGCCTTAACCGCCTGGCCATGAAAAGAATGAAGCGTTTAAGTAAACCATGTGGGATTACACGAAATCGGGATTACATTATATATATTAATTCAAGTATATGAACTTGTATATTGAGCATACACTGTTTCAATTCCACTCATCTTCATCTGTATATCACATACTTGTTTGTCCATTTTCATTTATTTGTTGTTAAGCGCAAAGCTACACAAAGGCCTTTCAGTGTTGTAGCTACCATGGATATCGAAACCCAGTTATTATCATGAGCTTTAAGACTTACCACTGAACCACTTCATCGTAAAAACTTACAGTATTAGAAGAACAAAAAAAATTCCAAAAAAAAGGATAAAACCCACAATGAGTTCTCAAGCCTTGCATTAATTTTTAATATAATTTTAACGAGATCATATGAACCTCTCACTGTACAGAGACAGTTTAGTGTTATCTGTGTTAAGAGCTTAAAGACAAAGAATTAATATACACACCTTGCAATACCAGTACATAGGTTTTAAGTGCCGCCCTCTAGTGTGAAAAACAGGAACCTGAGTGTCCAGTCTAAACAACGAAACGGTAATACAGGTTAAGTCAGTTATTATAAGCCATCCAAACACACGAACCACTGAACAAAAATGGCAGCATTTTCTAGAAAGTCAAACTGTGAAGAGTCTGGACGTTTCTTTCGTTGTATGATCATTAAGAAATATATCGATCCTAACAGCTTGGAGTCTGGTTATCGCAACTTCTCCGAGCAGACGATACCATGGTTACAGTGTATACTTGTATACTTGAATCATATGTTTTGGCGTTACATACAGGACGAAGAATACAGCAGAAATCTAAATACAATACACATTCTATAATTATGCAACAGAATACAAAAAAAATATTAATTACAGAATTTTGAAATTCTCGGAGACTGTAACTTCCACTAGTCAAGAATTCATATCGAGAATTTAAGGCGTCACTAAAGAAAATAAAACGCCAAATAACATCAAATTGTGTTTTTCTTCATCCATTTGAAAACATAGGACTACACACTGATAGTACAGAGAAAAGCAACCTCTTGCGCTTTAACTACAAAGGAATCGAAAGATGAGAGACTTAAATGTACCGTTGGTTAATTAGATTATTTTCTATCACTTGACATGGAATCGAGTTTACGTAAAACGGAATTAATAAAGCTATCTGAAAATTCATCTTAAAACCGTCATTGTACGATTAAATAGAAAACATACAAAAAAAAAAGAGAGAAAAACCTATTTCAAATACGCATTCACAGAATGTTCCATTAAAGTTTAATTGTACCAGAGGAAGGAAATCCCATCCTGAAACATTGTAAACATTAAAACGTCGATATAACATAAGCCTCTTTGTGTGTATTGTAACATTTTCTTTTTTTTTTTGCTTTCCAGCTACTTTTAAATTCGGGTTTTATACTGTTGAATGTTTACATCGTAAGTAAAGCAGTATCAGCAGTGTATACATCAGAGCTATTGGATTTTGTGTTTGTCGATATATATATATATACACACACACTTCAACCACTTTTTCAAGACCACTGTATCTTAATGTGCTACTTTGAATTCTTTAACGCTTCATTCGAAACATTTCTCAACTGAACATGACAAACAAAATTAATGTGTACTGTTTACCTCAGATATTAAAGAATATTTATAATAAAAATAACATATAAAATATGAATGTAAGCAAAAACCAAAATGACTACTGTGATGTTCATTATACCCAATTTAAGCACTTCTCGCTTAGTTAGGCCTCGTTTAATTTAAAAAGAAATGACGCAATTAAGTTACAGCAAATTGTTGCTTAGGTTTGTTGAACTATCTTGTCTCGGAGTTAAAAACTCATTTTTACCGCGGCATAACTTCCGATATTTTAATACGCAAGACAAAGTACCTCTCTTATAAACATTTTCTATAAAGGAAGTCCGAAACTGAATAATATCTTTTGTGTCCGTTTTTGTTTTAATAGAATTATGAAAATGATACTGGCCACCATTATTTAGCTGCAAATTTAAGTTATTATAGCTGTTTGTTTTATATACACAGCATTAACAATACTAACATTTTGAAATTTCATATTTTTCGGTCGACAACTGTCTAAACGTTCGCCCTTGGAAAAACAGATGGTATGTTACTACTCCCAAGCAAGCTTAGAAATGGTTGTGACGTTGATTAGTAACCTAACACGTAGTATAAGAACTAAAACTTATGGGATCTAATAATAGCCTGGACAGACGTCACTCACAATTGTGTCTTTATGCATTGTTTTTTTAGTTGAGTCATCAGTTTCAAACATATAATATCTGAGTGCTGTATCATGGCAACACAAAAAACACGTGCTACTACTGTAATAATTTCACGATAAACATGGTATTGTCACTTCAGTACATACGAAACAACGCCGCAACCTTAGTACTATGCTTCGAAGACTCGAATATATTTTAAATAACCACTCAACCTTTTCTGTAAATCAACTAGGTAAGTTCACATGTGAAATAGTGTTCCTTATGTGATATCCAAAAACTAAGAAAACAATCTCTGTAAACATCTGGAACGTCGCCTCTAATGTTGACTTGTAATTTGCTTGTTTATGGTGAAAGTTTACATAACAAAAAGGCGTAAGTAGCCAGTTTCTTTTTCTTTTTATAATAGTGTGTTCAGAAACTAAAACAAACGTATGGTTGTATCTCAGGCTATCTTTGATGCACTGTATATACTAACTGAGACATAGGTCCAGGGCCCGGCATGGCCTAGCGCGTTAAGGCGTGCGCTTCCTAATCTGAGGGTCGCGCCCGAGTCGCGCCAAACATGCTCGCCCTCCCAGCCGTGGGGGCGTTATAATGTGACGGTTAATCCCACTATTCGTTGGTAAAAGAGTAGCCCAAGAGTTGGCGGTGGGTGGTGATGACTAGCTGCCTTCCCTCTAGTCTTACACTGCTAAATTAGGGACGGCTAGCACAGATAGCCCTCGAGTAGCTTTGTGCGAAATTCCAAAAAACAAACAAACAAACATAGGTCCAGTTTAGATAGCGGTAATATTTGTAATGTCTTGGAATATCGCACGTACCATGAGTCACTCTCTTAACGTATCCACTCCCACAAAGAGGAGCGCGATCTTCTATCAACGGGACTGAACCCTCTAATACAACGTACGTGTACAATAACCACGAAGTTCTTTGACCGTATTTATTCCAGCTCCGCTGTTAAATCTTTTATTACGAGTGTTTAAATATAAATAAAACTATGTATGGCCTTATAAGTTCAAATTATTGATACAAAAAATGTAAAACATTTAACAAATATTTTTTTTGAGAAATACAATTCGTGAAATAACAGTCATAGGAAAAAAATCCCAATTACTAATGACATTAAATATAAAAAACCCATAAATTATTACAATAGCTTGTTACAAATACAGAGTCAAACGCCTATCTCACTATTTGTATACTTTTCGATGTGAATCGTATCCTATAATTCTATTTAGCACATTCAATTATTCAAGTTTTTGTTTGATTTTGAAAAGATAAATAGTCCATTTATTCCCCTGCAATTTTATCCGTTTGTAATTAATTAATTATACTTTAAATTATCTTACAGTTTTATGTATAACTCTTAGATTTCAAAACTTAATATTTTTCTATGATACCGTAACGGTAACTTCACTTTTTGTGTTGTCATTTTCCGGGATACTATCGAATATCAGTCCTTAGGGCAATCAGGGTAGCGTACCCAAAATCAGACGACGTTTTCGCTGGTTAGGGCTGTTGGATGTCCTTTAAAGTGATACCCTACCCTCTCTTTCCTCCAATTTACATTTTGTTCGTGAAAATGGACAAAAAATGGACATGTTTCTCGTCCAGTTATAACAGTTTTATTTTTTCGTTTATTATTATTATTAATAACTTGAAATATTAACCATGAAGTTCTACTGATATGAATATTAGTTGGAGCCAGATACAATTCTTAAAGCTCTCTTGAACCAATTTATTTATTCAAAAAAAGTAAACAATTTTGGTGCTATAACAACTCGTTTCCCACTTTTCAGTATAGGGCCTATAAAAGTATGTTACTAGTGATTAGTAGAAAGTAATTTAAAAATGATATTTAAATTAAGAGCATTTCATATTTTATGTAAGTTTTGCATCGTACCTACTGGTAACCATGTCAGACTATTAATTTGTGAATACGCGGTCCCTGTTACATTTGTACACGATCTACAATTTGGGGTCATTTTCGTATGTTTTATGATTATGTGATCAGTCAATAAGACACGAGTGTTCTGCGATTTGACAGGGGGCATAGTTGACTGTTTTCTCTCTAGTTTATATATAAGTTTAAAAAAATTAGGGGTAACACAGAGCTCTTTTGTACTTCTCGCGGATATCTAAAACAAATCAAATAAAACTGGCACATATTACAAAGAAAGTTGATAAATAATGAAACGACCGTACTACACTAAGGCTTTCATAGAAATTAGATAATGCAAATTAGTAAAGTAATAAGCACCTATCAATTAACATATGAATTACTGTTCTACACTGGTGTTTTAGAGTTTGTTTAATTATTTAGGGAAAATAAAAAAATAAAAATATCCCATGGGTATCAAACCATGGTTTCTAACATCATAAGTCGACACACCTACAGTTTAAAGTGCAGGGTATATTTTGTATTATCACATGAATTTGAGCCAAACTCACCAGCTCCAAATGTTCAGAGCTTTACAACAGGACTAATCCACACCTTAACAAAAAATACCAAGAATGTTCTAATTAATTCCATTAATTACTGCAGTGTCAATAAACTGAAAACACTACTTAACATTTAACCACAACAGACAGTTATTTAATAACAGTAACCCAAATATTTTTAACATCCCTCTAATATTCTTATGCAAAAGTCAAATACAAGAGGTTTTTAACTTACACGATATTCATCTTTTGGAAACAAACGAACAACATTAAACTGAGTCCAAGGTGCATCACTGTTAACAATACTCAAGTTTTCAACTACAAAATGAAAATCTGTGGTGCAACATAAATCTGACTTGCAGTATCACTGAAAAAAGCTTAGATACATTGTATCTACACACCACATGAGCATTTAAGACTTGGAATCCCTACACATCTGATGACTTAAATGTTTTAACTATTATTATTTAGTAATAACTTCCTTAATATCCAGAGTTAGAAAATTTTATTAAAACCCCTAACTTATAAATCTTATTTCCTTATGGGTCATCTCTAACTTTGAACTCATAAACTACAGGAAGGATAGATAGTCAAAACTCCTCACTTAAAGCTCTTGGATTACTCTTGTAGTGGTAGAGCAGACAAGAATGGTTATCCTCCTATACTAAGAATCCCATCATTAGTGTCCTGTTACTGTACATTCCTCTCAGTCTATCGATTCATATTTATGGACACAGGCTAGTGTAGATAGTTACTGAGTAGCTTTACATGAACATCTGATAAACTAACAGTTGAATTTGACTGTAATTTTTACACATCTCCAAAGTGAAGAGCACATTTTCATATGAACCATTAACTCTCGTATTCATAATTCAAGCATTTTAATCACTAGGTCATGCTCTTAATGATGAGAAACTCACTTGAAATAAAAATGTATGTCAGAATGGCTGGTATGGGTATTAACACTTATTGATAAGCAGAGAATGTTTCCACCTCTTTCTTAACCTGAAGATGACCTAGGAAAATCAAAACATTCTTTTCTTAACATATCTATTCCCTTAGTTTTCCATAAAAGATGTTCTTTAAAAAAAGTGTTAAAAGATGTTCTTTAAAAGATTTCATTGAGTGTTTGCTCTCGGTTTCTCAACAGATAAAAGATGTTCTTTAAAAGATTTCATTGAGTGTTTGCTCTCGGTTTCTCAACAGATAAAAGATGTTCTTTATTAGATTTCATTGACTGTTTGCTCTCGGTTTCTCAACAGATAAAAGATGTTCTTTAAAGATTTCATTGAGTGTTTGCTCTCTCTATTGTTCCTTAGTTTTCCATAAAAGATGTTCTTTAAAAGATTTCATTGAGTGTTTGCTTCTGGTTTCTCAACAGATAAAAGATGTTCTTTAAAAGAGTTCATTGGGTGTTTGCTTTTGGTTTCTTAACAGATAAAAGATGTTCTTCAAAAGATTTCATTGAGTATTTGCTCTCAGCTTCTCAACAGATAAAAAATGTTCTTTAAAAGATTTCATTGAGTGTTTGCTCTCGGTTTCTCAACAGATAAAAGATGTTCTTTAATAGATTTCATTGAGTGTTTGCTTTTGGTTTCTCAACAGATAAAAGATGTTCTTTAAAAAATTTTATTTAGCGTTTGCTTTTGGTTTCTCAACAGCTGTAATACCTTAAAATAAGGAAGATGTTATTGTTTCACTTCAGTTCACCTTTATGACTGTAAATATCATCCACATCCAAAAATACCAAAGGAACAAAACGCATGACCCAATGAAGACAAAAGAGCCAAACATCACCCATGTCTCAACTTTTCAGGCATTTTATTCACTGAAAAGCCTACATCTCCATAAAAAATGTTTTGTGCTCAAAATGACATAGTTAGAATATAGGAAGTATTCCAGTACAGCATTTATCAGTGTGCATTAGAATGTTTATCCACGTGTAATTTGTACAGGTAGTACAAAACATCTTCAACTTACTTCTTTCATCACTTCCATCTAGACATGCACATACCCTAATTAAATATTCTGACTGAGACTTCTGAACATCAAGTTTTGAACACATTAATGAAGAGGCAGGACATTAGCCTCACCCCATAAACTACTGTAATAAAAGTGTAGCCGTGTTTGTCCAAGTACATGGAGAACTTGTAGATTCTACAACCTTTACTAACACAGTTTTCTTTTACAGCATTTCTGGTATTTATGTATAAATTACACTTATTATAGCACTTTTAAACTCAATTCAGTACATTACGAGATGTGTAAATTAAATGTTGAAATTACAACTTAGTCATGCATAAGTGTGAATAGCTAGTTATTTACAAATATAATTAACTGCAAACCTAAGTTCACTTCAGGTGAAGAAGTGTATAATTTTATTCAGCTTTAAGATAGTCAAAGCTCAAGTTTTATTTACCCAGTTAGGCAGAAACAAAAACAATGGAAAAAACAATCACAGCATGCATATGTACTTCTGAATATTACAACTAAATCCAGAAAAAATTAGTGGATATCTAACTTCATTACAAACTTTAAAAAAATTGAAACTGGGGTAAGTTGAAATGCTTAGATTCATGTATTTTTACATGTGTCACATGTACACACTGCTACACATAAGCACAGAATAGTAGTAGAAGAAATAAAATATTGTTCTAAAGAAAATATAATTTTCTTTACAGGAATGTGTGAGAAAATTTGTTATACTCTAATCTTCTGGTTGAAATCTCACCAAAAAAAATGGTTATTTCTTAAGAGGAAACAAACAAGTTTATTTTAAAAATTCTTCATGAGAATATCTGAAAATCTGCATGATGTTGAGGTCATGCGATACCGTAATGGCATTACAGAGTAAAATAAACTGTATGGCTAAATGAATGAAATATCTCACAATTATGAAACAAACTGTTAGCACACAGACCAGTAAAATAGTCTTGACACTATGTTCTGAGTGAGGCATGAGAGGACTGTTCAAGACTAAAGAGGATAAGAGAAAGTGTAGAAACTAAATTCCATTAGTTATTCTTATTTATTGCTACCATTTACATGCAAGAAAAACATTCTACTCATGCCACAAGCCTTTTATCTCTCTTCATTTGGAACTGATTGATTCCAGTACATTTTTCATGCAAATTATCATGTAACAACCCTCTACCAACAAGAGTGAGACAACTCTCGACACAAATGACTCCCTCTATTCTATTCTTCTAAACTATCGCTTCATGTTTTGTCAGAAATGGAAGCACCAATTTTCAATGGGGATGAAGTGTGAGAGATGGTAAGTAGCTATCAGAAATACATTTTCAGTACAGGAAAATTAGAATTTCTCATACAGTATATTACCAACAGCTAAAATACCACATTGAATAGGTGAAGTGACACTTCCTCATATGAGATAGTCAGATTCTAAGATTTGAGGTGAGAGATCACACTTCTGAAATAAGTGTACCCTCTTCATCCATTGTAGAAAGACGTTACATACATGGACAGAAAAACAGAGGAGCACATCCATGTGGGATAGAACTAGGGCTAGATAGTAATCTGAGCCATGCAATATTAATAAACCTCAGTCCCAGAAAATATAAAAGTGGATAAAATGAAAAGGGTGTGCCCTACGTGTAGAGTGGCTGTGGCCAGGGCGTGATAGATCGTACACGGAAAGTCAACTACATCCCAAACCCATACCAGCATCCATGATGGGAAGGATGAGAATCATACCTTCAAGTATTTAAAGTACCTTTAAATTCTAAAAATTTATTTTAAAAAATTGTACTTGTTTGCATTAGTTAGTTTTAACATAAACAGTTTACTTTTATCAAATATTCTCTGATATAACAGTAAACAGAAAATGCACATCGTAACTGTAGGGTAAACAATCATCTAATAAATAGTCTCTAATATGATAGTAAACAGAACAGATGCTGATTGTAATCATACCATGAACAATCACCTAGTATCAAGTAGTCTCTAAAATGATAGTAAACAGAACAGATGTTGATTGTAATCATATTGTGAACAATCACCTAGTATCAAAGTCTCTAATATGATAGTAAACAGAACAGATGCTGACTAATCATATTTTAAACAATCACCTAGTATCAAAGTCTCTAATATGATAGTAAACAGAACACATGCTGATTGTAATCATATTTTAAACAATCACCTAGTATCAAACAGTCTGTAATATGATAGTAAACAGAACAGATGCTGACTGTAATCATATTTTAAACAATCACCTAGTATCAAAGTCTCTAATATGATAGTAAACAGAATAATTACTGGTTAAAATCTTAGTATAAACAGTCTCTAATACAACAGTACTTAAAATAGATACTGGTTGTTTGAACTTTTATTATTAAATATTTTCATGGAAAATTGAATACAATCTAACATGACAACCTAAATGTCATTTGACAACTTGAAATACATGAAATTTTCTTTCTGGTACAGTTTAAAAGTTCATGGATTTGTGTTAATTTTTATAACAAAACATCAATGAACAATAACTATATTGTTATTACAGAATTAACTATGACCACATACAAGAGATAGAAAATTCATAAGGTTAAAAACAACATAATAATATTAGATTATTTTAACAGAATAAACTAATGATTCAAGCAATGCTATCACATCTAAATAAAACTCAAAATGTTTAAATTTTTCATTTTCATTCACTCTAATATATAATTTAATTTATGAAAATTTATTATTGTTCTTGTATTTTCCAAAACACTCAATCAAATGTTAACATTTTCCTTATATAAAAAGGTATTTCAGAAAGACAGTTATTCCTCTGTATCACTAAGGGCTAGAATCTCACAATGAAGTTAGTGGAGGAGTTGATGTTGATGAATTACAAATATGAGTTCTTTTTTAAAATAACAACAAATAGGAAAAACTGCTGATGCAACTTCCACAAGAGTCACATAGTGGAACATCAACTAGTAGGATATTACATCCTTCTTGAACAGAAAAGATTCTTAACTCAAATTTCTCATATTACTTTGTTTATCCTACTGATATGACAGCCAACAATGGCAGAAAAAGAATCCAGTGTTGGTGGACAGAATGTCTGAATGTGCAGTGTAGGTAAGGCTTTAAGATGTTCAGTCTTATTCAAATTCATGAATTGTTTTAAAAAACATATATATAAAAGAACCTGTCTGTGTGTGACTGTCATAAGCCCCATGAGAAAAGAACCTATGAACTTTAACTTTTGTACCCATGATAAGTAAACCCTGATAGTATGCACCTGGGTATTATTACATATCCATCTGTGGAAGAATAGGGGAGAAAAGAATTTGTGTGAGGGAGAACATTAGCGGGTATGCCTGGACCACTTTCATTGGGGCACAATCCTCTGGATTTGGGTTCCTACCAAGAACGAGTTTAATGGGTTACAATGACTAAAAACAAAGTGTTTTAGAAGAATTACATAAGTAACTGTTTTTTTTGTTTTTCTCTTCAAAAAAGTACAGAAATGGAAAGGTACCACAGTTTTGGTTAACCCAAACTCTCAGTCCCATACTCACAAGATTGTGTTGAAACACAAGATCTAACTCCCTCCCCCCAGTACTGACTGCCAACTGCAAAACACCCAAAAAGCAGGGCAAACACAAGTGCTCTGCTTTGAGCTTTGTATTAATTAACCAGTATACGGTTTGCTTACAGCTGCCCACTAGCAAATTTTCAGTCATCAAGTTTTATCAATAACAACAAACTGCATGAAAATAAAGGCACACCAAAGTACTACAGGATTAACCCTTTCACCTCACGTAGGTCAATGAGTACATGTCACAACCTTTCAAAATTTAATTAAACCACTTTACTTGTAATGTGTAACAAAACACAATATGTCAAAGTTCATTATTATTTAAGTTTTAAATCCTTAATTTTGTAGAGAAATATTTGAAAACAATTCTCAATCACCTCTGGTATGAGAAGTACAACATTCATTCTCTTGGTCTCCCCTCTTCTGTAATTATTTTACCACCCCTATGAGAAGTATGAAATTTAATGTAAGTTATACATTATAATGTTTTCACCATTCAGGTAAAGCATAATTTTTATAGCCTTCAATCTCATTTACTAACAGAGATATAAAATAAAAAAATTAAACACTTCTTGCCACACCCATCTTTTGCATCCTCTCCTTCTGAACTTGCTACTAGTTCTCTCCAACATTTAAGACTATATTATTTATAACCATTAGAAAGCCAAATCTTTTCTCTATCAAATGATACATTACATTGTTATCTGTACATAGAATTGTCTATTTTCTTTACAGTTCAAGCATTATTCCAGTAGAAAACACATCAAGAAGCTTAGCAAACATTTTGAAGTTTTTGTCACACAGAGAAATTGTGATAATTATGGAACATTGTTTCATTTTGCATGTTATTATTCTGTGTTCTTTGGTGTATTATGTAATTATTTAATGCAACAGAATAATCAGTATAAAAAGTAGGGTTACATTTCATTGACAACTGAGAGAACAAAACAAGATCTTACTTTATTTCTTGTTTTTCATGTATAATTTTTATCTGTTATTACACAAGTAACAACAATGTAAAAATGTATTAGGTTAGCTGAAGCAAAATAAATAATTATTTTATGAGATACACCATAATGTGAGCTGCATGTTTGCCATGACATTTGCACTTTATATGGCACAAATAATATTTATACAGGTTTCAAATGGCAATACAAGATAAAAAAAAAAAAAGTATAAATAGATGTATACCATTACAAACTCTAAGCTGATTGGGGAAAACAATTGTGTTTTTCTTTTATAATCATTCCAGAAAGTAGATAGGGAAAATTTATAACTATTTCCTAATTTTTTTTTTATGTTTACAAGGTTAGCCTCATAGTTAGGGTAAAGAAAATAACTGATGAAATATAAAGTTTATCTGGAAGAAAGAAAAAAAAAACCAAAATATTTCGTATTTATTTAGGAGCTTTTAGGGGTTATTCATGTAAATGATGTATGAAAATGTTCAGATGATGAAAAGTATTTATTCATTTTATCATGAAAATTATTTCAGTTTATTAAAGGAAAACAACATGCAGTGTAAGTTGTACACAAGGTTCTTTATTGACAATGAAGAATGTTCTCCTTTTTGTTGTTGAATTTATTAAATTCTATCTATGGGACACTTGAACATTTCACTAGGACTCTTGAAAGAAGTTGAAACTCCAGAACCCTTCATTGTGGTGCCTTAATAAAAACCCTGCTAGGTATATTGAAAAAAAAAAAAAAAAGATATACACTGCTTAAACTGTTCTGTGAAGAACCTCATCTTAAAAATGGGCACTGAGCATTGCTAGATGTTTAGTATTATGGATATTATGTCCCAATTACAGCAGATTTGAGATAAGTATTCCCTATGAGACAGCACTGGTCACTAAACATAATTTGATTACACTAAACAGAATTAAGTAATTGATAGTTTTACGTTGTTGTTTTTTTTACCTTTTTTGACATGTGTACATTTTTGTCTGTATACGCTACATAAGTGTCATGAAATGTGTCAGGGACACGAAGATCATATTAGATCAGCAAAGGAGCCTGAAATTACAAATTTACAGGCAAAATTAAACTCTCAAAAGCCTTTATGGAAACTGTAGAATGGCAACTGTAAGGAAGCAAAAACTAGAACCACTAGAAACCACCCAAAGATGGAAGTAACTCGAGAATAATGTTTCACATATAGATTGCGCACTTGACTGCAGTACCTCCTCCAACAGTCAGTATTAACACAAAGAAAGAGGTAATACTATGACAACTCTGATGGGATGAGACAATAAATAGTATTTGGTTAGGTCCACCCAAAAGTAACCAGTTGGATTTGTCAGCTTATCTTAAAGTTAGAAGTAATAAGTTTCTGAATAAGGAGATAAGCCATAGTAATGTAAAAACAGTGGATGGCAGTTTCCATGAGAGGGAGGCAGTCTTAGCAAGATAGCAACAGCCAGCCCTAACTGGACATAAAAGATTATTGGAATGATCATATAATTGAAAAGTAGAATGGATATAAATGTCAGTAAAACATCTAGTCATCCTCCTGGACAGTCCAAATCATTGGAAGAAAGGAGCAATCATGGAATAAATCAACCAGTACTTATGATATAGGAGTATGGGAAGCATCTAAGATGTGAATGTCTGAAGAATGACAACTACAAGTGAGTAAAAAGAAAAAGTCTTCAAGGACAAAATAATATCAGGAAGAGGAGGCAAATGGGACAAACAGGGAACATGTAAGAGTCCCAAGAATCATAAAAAGGCCCATAGAGCAAGAAAGATCAGGCAAGAGGATGGTGAACAAAACAGCCATGAAGAGGCTAGAGAAAATAAATGAAAAGAAGGGACTAGTGCCAGGTAAGTTACAAAAGTTGTGAATAACACCACTTAGCACCTGGCAACAACAGTAAAAACGAACAGACCTTTGTCAAAACTCCAGGTAAAGCTTAGGTCTAGAGAGGAAATATCTCCTTGGCAGTTGACACAAGTTATGATCACAGAACCATGGAAATGGATCATTATAAAACAACCAGATAACCATAGCCAAAGATTTTAGGAAACCTAAAAAAGCTGCAGTCTCTTCATAAACAGACTGCTCCTCTAAAGACCAGATTCCAGATAGACATTTGAGATGTAGAATGTGCCCCCTCCACCTAGAAGGGAAGGCATCAGTAGTATAAAAATGCAGGTTGGGCAGGGAGGTGGGAGTTAAGTGGAATAACCTTGTGTTGTAATGGAGTAATCAAGTCACCAAAACAGATAGACGTGAAAGGAAAGGCACAACGGTACGACATGTGGCCTAGATACTTCAGAGTCCACAGAAGAGGATACACATGTCGAGAAAATCAAGAATCTCCACCTCAAAAGCAGGAAAACCTCTTTGAGAGGAACAGAAAGAGAGTGAAGAGCATTTGATTAGCAAGGTCTTCATGTCATAAAAACACAACTGAACTAGTTGAGTCTACCTCCCATGCAAAAATAAAGAGAATCTCCTGAAAAGATGTTAGAGATGCAGAGAATCAGAGGTAAAAGGTTAGGTGAGGGGACAACAAGAAAGAGAAGGTGAAGTGCAAAAGGCTTGGAAAGATATCAAGAAAGATCTTGCAAACCAAAGGGTCACTGTTGAAAGGAGATTATATGTGTATAAAGGGAAAGAAACCTGATTTATGAACATAACAAACAGAAAAAGAGGCACCTATACCTCATGAGGAAGGAAACAGCTAGAAACAAAGGCTGAAGGTGGAAGAGCTGGTGAAACTCTTAAAAAAAAAAAAAGAGGTAGGCTCCATAAAAGGCAGTGAAACAGAATGAGGACACCTGAATTGGAGAAGTAATAAGGTAGAAAGAACTAACCATCTGATGCATCTTAATGGGAGAAGTAATATTTTACAAACCTCAGCAGTTAACATGCTGTTCTATCATGGTTGATCACAGCTCACGAAAATAGTCTAAATTTAATTGATGAAGAATGTTTAAAGTTCCACAGCATACACTAAAATCCAAAGCCTGTTACACATAAGGCATATATAGAGCTAAAGCGATAACTACTAGATGTCAGATCCATATATAGATAAGGTGCCACACATATATATGCTCTTTTATTGAACTAAAGTGATAACTACTAGATGTCAGATCCATATATAGATAAGGTGCCACACATATATATGCTCTTTTATAGAGCTAAAGTGATAACTACTAGATGTCAGATCCATATATAGATAAGGTGCCACACATATATATGCTCTTTTATAGAGCTAAAGTGATAACTACTAGATGTCAGATCCATATATAGATAAGGTGCCACACATATATATGCTCTTTTATAGAGCTAAAGTGATAACTACTAGATGTCAGATCCATATATAGATAAGGTGCCACACATATATATGCTCTTTTATAGAGCTAAAGTGATAACTACTAGATGTCAGATCCATATATAGATAAGGTGCCACACATATATATGCTCTTTTATAGAGCTAAAGTGATAACTACTAGATGTCAGATCCATATATAGATAAGGTGTCACACATATATATGCTCTTTTATAGAGCTAAAGTGATAACTACTAGATTTCAGATCCATATATAGATAAGGTGCCACACATATATATGCTCTTTTATAGAGCTAAAGTGATAACTACTAGATGTCAGATCCATATATAGATAAGGTGCCAGACATATATATGATCTTTTATAGAGCTAAAGTGATAACTACTAGATGTCAGATCCATATATAGATAAGGTGCCACACATATATATGCTCTTTTATAGAGCTAAAGTGATAACTACTAGATGTCAGATCCATATATAGATAAGGTGCCACACATATATATGCTCTTTTATAGAACTAAAGTGATAACTACTAGATGTCAGATCCATATATAGATAAGGTGCCACACATATATATGCTCTTTTATAGAGCTAAAGTGATAACTACTAGATGTCAGATCCATATATAGATAAGGTGCCACACATATATATGCTCTTTTATAGAGCTAAAGTGATAACTACTAGATGTCAGATCCATATATAGATAAGGTGCCACATATATATGCTCTTTTATAGAACTAAAGTGATAACTACTAGATGTCAGATCCATATATAGATAAGGTGCCACACATATATATGCTCTTTTATAGAGCTAAAGTGATAACTACTAGATGTCAGATCCATATATAGATAAGGTGCCACACATATATATGCTCTTTATAGAACTAAAGTGATAACTACTAGATGTCAGATCCATATATAGATAAGGTGCCACACATATATATGCTCTTTTATAGAGCTAAAGTGATAACTACTAGATGTCAGATCCATATATAGATAAGGTGCCTTTGGTTGCTAATGATTAAAGTTTGAGAAAATTCTTTAAGAAGAACTTCTGGGACTTAGGATGTATAACCAAACTAAATGTGTTTTTTTTTCTTTTGTATGCTTGCTATCTTAAATAGCATAAAAAATATGGTGACTACAGACAACAGTTTTGCTATCAGGTGGGTAGAACAAAAATCCAGTGAGATTACAGTAATGTAGCACTAAAGAATGAAAGGTGATCAATCAAAATAACTAGAAATCCAACCAAGCATTGTCATGGAAAGAATGAGACTGTGTTCATATACTACCATTCACGGGTTACTCGGCATGGAGTTTGTGTCACCCTCCTATTGGTGGAGGGATACAGCATTATGTAACAGGAATAACTCAATACATATAAACATAAGTAGGAAGTGAATTTTTGTACAAAGCTTGTGGCATGCAAAGAAAATTTCATAGCAGTTATGCAAGAGGTAACAGTCCTTAGTCATGCAGAAAGATAAATAATACATCTAAAGCCCTTAGAAATGTAAAATCTTAACCAATCATACAAATGGAATTATGTATCATGATATTTTTAACCAATCAAATAAATGGGTACTACAATATTCTTAAACCAGGCCTCGACAAATGTTTTCAAAATGTAGGAGCAAAACGAAAAAACACAGGAACCAGGTGAACCTAATTTAACTTCACTACTGTTTGTACTGGGATATGGAAGCTACATATATTTACTTTCACAGCAATGTTCATGCTGACAATCACATAAACAACCACTTAATAATGCTGCCTGAACTAACAGCCTCTGGTCCCTACCAAATTTAAACATGTTCACTAATGAATTAAATTGAGAGAAAAAGGAAAACCAAGATGGTGTAAAGTGACTAAAGTGTAATAAAACTACATTGCTTTATTCCTGAAAACACATGAAGAAGTGCTGAATCCACCATAAAATTCGAGGAAAGAAAGTTTGGTTTAGGAATCAGTGAATGCAAAAATAGTTCCAGATTTCCAAAAGTTCATAACTATTAGATTCGGGTTCGATTTAGCACAGCCCTGCCCATGAGCAGAATTGAAGAAAATAGTATGTGACATGATGAAATATTTAGTCACCATGGAAACCTGACAAGTGGGATTTGTCTGGTCTATCTTAACCAATCCCACAAATGGAATTATATAATATGGTATTATCTTTCTATTACACAACTTAAATAAGTAAATACAACAAGTCCTTCTTAGTAGCTAGTACAGTCGTAAAGTATTTATTTACAATCAATGAACAGAGAATAAAATTACCAAAGTAGAATGATAAACTATAAATTTCTTTGAAATGTGACAGTAAGTCAAATCAAGCTTTAATAATCTTTGAAACACTACCACATGACTCAGCATTCAAATTTTGAGTTTAAGAGAGATGACTGTTCAAAGTCCATTTGTCAGTGTATATACATGTATATACTTTTAAAAACATATATCTAATTTGAAGTGATACTTTATTAGTTCTCGCAAAATACTTAGAGTATTGCTCCTTTTAAAAGAAATCTGGTACAATTATTCTTCATAAAAAAACAAAAGATAAATGGACATGACTTTGTGCAGTATTAGGCCATTAACCTAACATCTGAACAAATAACCATTAACCTAACATCTGAACAAATAACCAATAACGATTAGGAAAACATGAACACCACTTCAATAAACAGTTTATAAAGATAAGCCACTGTACTTTGTGCACCTTTCACAAAGCATGTTAAAACAAATTTAATCTAATGCAAAATAAGTGTATAAATGTACAGTTCTAGAGCTACACATACGCACACTTCACCAAATATTCTGTGATTCTCATAAAACACTCAAACTATAAGAAAGAACGACACTGTAGATTACAAGTTTTTGTACAGAACATACATTTTACATAACATATATCAAATTAGAACTTTTTAATTCAGACACAAAAGTTTAATAGTAAAGTTAAAGGTTCTATCATCTCCAATATAAAGTAATTCACCCATTACTAACAACTAACCAAAAGTAAACTAACTCTATATGAATTAATATTTAAAAAGTTATTTTTGATCTTATATATTTAATGTTATATAACGTGCTGACATTGAGAACCTAATGTCATATTATCCTAACACTGATTCACTAGGTTTGATCAGAACAGAGTTAGTTGGGTCCAAATCTTCAAACTGTGCTAACAATGCAAAAGTAGAAAAAAATAACATTCAAATGAGACTAATGACAAACTTTCTAATCAAATATATTACTTCCTTTTATAATTTTTATCATCATAAAACAAGATATCACATAAAAATACAATATTCAATGTTAGCTCAAAGTTTAAACAAAAGGTGTTGATACAATAAAACTGGTGTAATAGTTTTGTTTATGTAATCACACATTATATAACATTTTTTTGTACAGTGTGTGTATGTATATCTATAGTGTATATGCATGCATTCATTTAGATACAGGTATTCATAAAAAGAAAAACATTACTACAACTCCACCTTTAATTATTATCATGGATTGCTAGCAATGCAGGATGTATGCATATGAAACTGGTTTTCCTTTTGTACACATGTGTATAAAGTACACAAGAAAAACTGAATTTCTTATGTTTTAACATTTGAGATAAGTATTTCTTAAATGTACATATACACTAAAGTACATATACTTGCATGTTTCAGCCTACTTTTGGCATTTCTCTTCCACTAGATTATTGCACACATTTTAAGAATCTTTACATGTTACAAAAATGTGTTCTTATTTCACAGAAAAATGTGCGTATTTGTATAAACAAGTTTATAGAAAACAGTTAATAACTTTATTGAATAAAATAAACAAATATAGAGGAAGCTCAACTGCGGAATTCTAACTTTTTTCTCACAAAAACGTTACTTAATTCTACAAAACACTGTAACCAAAAATCCACGAAGCTCGGTAAATAGATGACAAATGCTTTAGTTATTATTCTCAAACATCGCTTAGGAAAATTTCTAATGATTAGAAAACTAATATAATAATTCTCACATTAAGAAAAAAGAAGCACAAAAAGATTTGAGAAATTGTGTGTGTATCAGTTTGACTTCTGTTGTCAGAAATGTGTTGGAATCTGTGCACTCCAGAATGCTTAAGGACATCAATAAGCCGTAAATTTATTATCCCTTTCAATAAAAACATCAATATTTTACACTGTATTCTTTAGAAATAAGTACACCTACAATCATTCTTATATTCAATTTTCTTTTACAGAGAACTTAAAAACGTTAGTCAGAATTTCTCAGAGACAAGCATCAAATATTATTCTATAATTATTTCTTTGCCAGCAGGTTGTTACAAAATGATTTCCTAATTTTTGTTAGTTTCTTTGCATTTAAAATAACCTAAGGACATCCTAAATCACTCGTGAAACAAACGATGAATTAACAAGTTTTTATACCACTAAAACTTTTCATGCAGCTTATCCTATTCGTAACTCCATTTTCAAACATATTTCCTTAAAACAATATCAACACAAAATTGTTGGCCTCTTCTTCCTTCGTTGCACTGGGCATATTTCGTTTTATCTATGTCGAGATGGCTGCCTTAGTAAATTTCACAAAATACATATAGCTCTACAGAATGGAAGATTTTTTTTATGACTACTGCTCCAACATTTGCCTTACACCAAATTCAAAATTAAATGTGGTACAGCATATTCATGTAATTTATGTTTACCACTCTGCCCAAAAATTAAAACAAAATTGTTGTTTTGATAAGATATATAAACAAATATAATGTAGCTGTGGGTTAACAATTTTTCGACCTACATGTACTGCAGTTACAGGGTTTTAAGAATAAACTTTAACAGATACCTTTCTCAGCCACAGAAGTACTTCATGAAAATAAACCAAGATCCCTGAATAAAGAAAATGCTGTATCAATCATACCTATCATTAGGCCAATGTTTTCTGAATAAAAAAAAAAGACTAATTTTGGATATTAACAATGACTACTTTTGGATTTTAAAAATGACAGTTTTAAAAATAACAGGTACACATAAGCTACTTTTAAATTAAAACATCTACAGTTTACATTAAATAATTTTAATACATTTGATTTTCCTTGTGTGTAACACAAAAATTAAAGCATTTTTATATATTAAGTCCATTAATGTTAAATGAATTAATGCCAACTTATACAAGTAATATGATGGATAACATTTTATGTATACTTAAGAACAGCTGTATTGCTTAAACACTATCAAATTCACGAGAAATGTTTAAAATTACAATATAGAGGTTATAAATGAAATGTTTAAAATTACAATATAGAGGTTATAAATGAAATGTTTAAAATTACAATATAGAGGTTATAAATGAGATGTTTAAAATTACAATATAGAGGTTATAAATGAGATGTTTAAAATTACAATATAGAGGTTATAAATGAGATGTTTAAAATTACAATATAGAGGTTATAAATGAGATGTTTAAAATTACAATATAGAGGTTATAAATGAAATGTTTAAAATTACAACATAGAGGTTATAAATGAGATGTTTAAAATTACAATATAGAGGTTATAAATGAGATGTTTAAAATTACAATATAGAGGTTATAAATGAGATGTTTAAAATTACAATATAGAGGTTATAAATGAGATGTTTAAAATTACAATATAGAGGTTATAAATGAGATGTTTAAAATTACAATATAGAGGTTATAAATGAGATGTTTAAAATTACAATATAGAGGTTATAAATGAGATGTTTAAAATTACAATATAGAAGTTATAAATGAGATGTTTAAAATTACAATATAGAGGTTATAAATGAAATGTTTAAAATTACAATATAGAGGTTATAAATGAAATGTTTAAAATTACAATATAGAGGTTATAAATGAAATGTTTAAAATTACAATATAGAGGTTATAAATGAGATGTTTAAAATTACAATATAGAGGTTATAAATGAGATGTTTAAAATTACAATATAGAGGTTATAAATGAAATGTTTAAAATTACAATATAGAAGTTATGAGATGTTTAAAATTACAATATAGAGGTTATAAATGAAATGTTTAACTTCAGCTTCTTAATGATCAATGCTTAGAAACATAATTCAAGTTACTAAAGAAAAACTGAAACTTTGAAACATTTCAGAAAACACTGGTCCCACTATCTTTCATAAGAGACTTTTTTTCATGATTAAAATATAGTAACATCGTGTAAAATTTCAATGCACACTGAATCTCCAAAGCTATAATTTGTTTTTAAACAGTGGCATGTCCAACCCGGGTGGAATGGAGGGAATGTGTTTTTTTGTTTTGTTTTTTAAAGAGCAGAATGGTGGTCAGATTATGAAATGCAGAAAGAAGTAATTCCAACCACATCAGACCCGGGGATTAACGGTAGTTTTAAATACAACTAGGCCACTGAAAAAGAGGTAATTCTGGCTGTTTTTGATAATCATTAATACAGAGACATTTATTTAGTAGTATTTAATAACAGCTAGTCTTCTTCAAAAAATACCACTTCTTTCAACTAGCCTAACATATCACATAAATGCCCAATTTTTCCAAATATTACACTATTAACACTGAAAAATCATTAGACACAAAGTTATTATACAAGTTTGTGTTATAGTAATAAGCAATGTTACAAAATCATGCATCTTCTGATGTCTTATTATTTGATTTAATTTTATTATCTACATCCTATGACAATTATTCACATACATTGTACACAGAAGTGCAAACAATGTTATGATCAAGCACCACTAACTTGTATCTGGCCCAATGAACCTTTGTATTGGGTGAAAGACCTCACTGGCACAGGATACAGAAAATACATTGCAGATGATATATTATTACTTTCTCTTATAGTTTCACTGACAAGTTCTTATAATTGCAATTTTGTAACATGGTTTTAATAATAAATGATATCCAGGTGGGTGTTACACCACTTCTAAAGACAATAAAATGATAAAAACTAAATTAATGGAGTTCAACATTCTATTTAATTATTTTCTTCCTAGTGCAGAGAACCAGATAGCCCTCAAGTTCTATTTAATTATTTTCTTCCTAGTGCAGAGAACCAGATAGCCCTCAAGTTCTATTTAATTATTTTCTTCCTAGTGCAGAGAACCAGATAGCCCTCAAGTTCTATTTAATTATTTTCTTCCTAGTGCAGAGAACCAGATAGCCCTCAAGTTCTATTTAATTATTTTCTTCCTAGTGCAGAGAACCAGACAGCCCTCAAGTTCTATTTAATTATTTTCTTCCTAGTGCAGAGAACCAGATAGCCCTCAAGTTCTATTTATTTTCTTCCTAGTGCAGAGAACCAGATAGCCCTCAAGTTCTATTTAATTATTTTCTTCCTAGTGCAGAGAACCAGATAGCCCTCAAGTTCTATTTAATTATTTTCTTCCTAGTGCAGAGAACCAGACAGCCCTCAAGTTCTATTTAATTTTCTTCCTAGTGCAGAGAACCAGACAGCCCTCAAGTTCTATTTAATTATTTTCTTCCTAGTGCAGAGAACCAGACAGCCCTCAAGTTCTATTTAATTATTTTCTTCCTAGTGCAGAGAACCAGATAGCCCTCAAGTTCTATTTAATTATTTTCTTCCTAGTGCAGAGAACCAGACAGCCCTCAAGTAGCTTCAAAGAAAATTCCAAGAAACAAACATCTCTTCCTGGATTTTTGTTTACTAAAATAATGTTTTTCATTGTTTGTTTAAGTTAACATTTGTGGTTAGTACACAGTGTACTTCAGATGAGTTGATATGTACATAGAAACACTACTGAGCTACAATCACAATAATTAAGCTTGCTTATATTAAAATCACCAAAACGAATCTTACGAACATACAGATATATAAATAAGTAAGAGGTGTATCAGACTTGAAACAGAGTTTCATGATATCTGTTTACATTTGATTGTTTAACCAACCTTGTTTTATTTACAATACATCTGAGTCAAATATCTATCAAGAAGAACCAGTCAAAGAATATAAGAAAGAATGTAGGGTCACACAACCTGGTTCCTTTTCTTGGAAACCATGCTTTTGATCAAAAAGATAAATAAACTGAAAGATACTTTATAAGCACATGAATATTGATATCTTACAGGTATCAGAAGCAAGCTAGTAATCAAATTTTATTGATATGTTAGCACTTTTTATTGTGAGCAGACCATGACAAGAGTCTTGTAAAGAAATATCCCAAGTTGTTGTTGTTGTTTTCCAGTGTTACTTATAAGGTCAAGATGTCACTTTAATTCACATACACAAAGAAACATTTTAACACATACAAGCTTTAAGTGCACACAGACCTGCCTAATCTGAATGAATACTAACATTACTGCATATACAAAATCAAAACAAGAAACCATTTTACTTACCTTACTTTTGGATGTTTCATACTTATTTGTTAGGAATCGATACTTAATGTACGGTTTTCGAGTGGTAAAATGCCAAGTAGAAAGTATTAATTAATAAGACAAACAAACATTTAAGGATAACAAATATTCATACCATAAAGTAGAAAACTTTACTAACAACAAACAATTAACTAATTTGTTCTTTCCCATTTCAAACTGACATGGAAAAACTCCCTGTTCCGTTAGTCATACTGTCTAGTGGAAATAAAAAGTGTAGTAATTTAACATGTATTATTTTGATGTAACAAATGTGTTCAAAGCTTCTCAGTTATTTACTAGCTCCTTCTGCCAGTTTTATCAATATCTTACTTGAAAACAACTGGCAGGTATAGAATATGGCATTTTTGTAAAATACATCAAAACTGATAAACTATACACATAAGCATAAATTTAATATTTTATTAGTTACAAAACTATTTAGATAACAGTATAATTTTTTGTGTATGAAAGAGAAAATTTTTAAAGGATTTTAGTCTAGAGTGATACGTTTTATCAGTTACCTTATCTTTTTATCACACATTAATATTGAGTTGTCACTAGCTAAAACACTACAGAGAAAGAGAATTTTTTGATTTTCTTTAATGGTGTTCCCTGTCTTTCTCAGTTAAGTACATTTCTCAAGTTATATGGATGTTGACTAGACATGACTTAGAATATGCATAAACAACTAATTTAATGAAATATTTCAATATTCTTTAAATCCAATCTTTTATCCAACACTTATGTTTATACAAAATAGCAAACATTTCAATGTGTCCTAAAGTCTCATTTTTCAAATCTAAAATTCAGAGTTTCCAATTGTGAGTCATCTTTGTACATGTAAAAGTAATGAAGCCTGTTTTACTAAGTTACCATGCATTCCCCTAGTGGTAAGAATAGGAACTGCATAAAGAAATGTATTTTTCAAAAGAACTTCAATAACAATATTTTCCTTTTTAATTACGTTAAAACTTTTAAAGTCATGTTTATGTTGTTTGAAGAACAACCAGACTATACCTGTTTAAAATCAGCAATAAAGTTGACATCATTGGCAAAATATATCAACACAAATGATGTTATTAAAAGTAAAAAGATTTCACTAGAATAATTATTGTTACATTTACTGCTACACACATACACACACACATGTACCATGGCCATGTGACTTATCAAGTCAGTGATCATAACAAATGAATTAAATTATTTCATGACATAAAACATGGACTTTTTTTTTCTTGCCAGTCAGGCAACTTGCCAAACAGTAAGAGACTTTTTGACCTGTACAAGTTATCAGATGCTATACCTTTAAGATATTTTACCCACTGGGTACCCACTGTTCAAACAAATAATCTAAACTTAGAATTAAATGTCATTTAAACTTTTGTCCTGTTGGTACCTGCTGATTTGTCAGTCACTTATTTCACATTTTCCCTAAGCAGTAAAGTGTACTTAAACACATGACAGAAGCATACTTGTTAGACAAAACAAATTACCCCCCTAATACTCATACCTGAGTTACATCCCTGACTAGGTGCCAACTAAAACGTGTATTTCAGCTGTGTTATAGATTTATACTGTTTTTATTATTAAACTACATTATGTGTGCTTTTACAATAATAAGAATTTTAAAAATATACACAACTTACTAGCAAAAGGACAAATTTTGAAAATTTATGCTTAGATAAGAAAAAATACACATGCATGTTTATTTGATATTTAGAGTAAAGGTCAACTAAGTTCACACAATTAAAATTAGACATAACAGCCCCTCACCCTGCCTACACAGTGATTTAATATATTTCATGTTTCAGTGATGTCGAGAAAACCCACTTGTAGAGAAATATATATGCAAAAACGACTCGTTTGGGTTGAGAAAATATATTACATAGAAGAGCGAACAACGTTTCAACCTTCTTTGGTCGTCGTCAGGTTCACAAAGAAAGAAAGAGGTAACTGACCGGAAGCTGACCACATGTTTGGAAGGGGTTGTGTAACTGAGTGTCGGAATGTAGAGGGCAGGCTTAGATGTTTGAATATATAATTTTATATTATTTATTTTATTATTATTATTTATTATATTATTTTTTAATATAGATATAAAGGTGTTCCTTTGTATTGTAAAAAATAATATAATAATGAACCTGACGATGACCAAAGAAGGTCAAAACGTTGTTTGCTCTTCTATGTAAAATATTTTCTCAACCCAAACGAGCCGTTTTTGGATATATATTTCATGTTTTGTAATGTAAACAACAAGTACCCAGTAAACCAGAGCCCTTTTTAAAACTAACAGATTTTAAGATTGGTATAATCACACTTGGTGAGTATAGCTTTACTGATTGAAGAACTATTTCTTGTAGTTATTTACTTATACACATTACTCTGTTTCTTCCTACATGTTAAATGAAGATCCAGGAATGTATTTAAAGTAAACTAAAAAGTTATTATGAGTCCTATACATAAATAAAAGCAAAAGTTATAAAAAAAAACAGAAGACAGCAGTGAAGAAATGAGTTCAATCACATACTGCACGTGTGTACACACACAAGGAAGTTATTTTAAAACAGTTTTTATTAGGCTACACAAAATTTTCATATGTACTTTAAGGTACTATTCTGTAACACCAAAATGTAAACTGCTAAGTTATGCACCATATGACAAGTATAACACATACACTTCTTCAAAACAATGCATTTTTTGTATGTAATTACTTCTTTCATATACACATTTATTGGCATTGGCTCTTAGTAACCACATATAATTACAAATTAAGATCCATGTACAGTACAAAAATTATAGAAGGAAGAAAATTTTTTTCCAAATTTATAATAATTTTCAAGTTGATAATGTTAAATGCACTACTTATTACTTTCTGCTGGTTTGTGTTGCTTTGTTTCAACAATGACATACAAGATTCATTGTACATGAATCCACTACATGTTTAGTTTATAACATACGTAATGGACAATAACAATCTAAAACTGGAAACAGCTTTCTACATGGATGTATTCTTAGTATTTTAAGTACAAAACATTTGACAGTATGACAATTCAGAAACTGTTACCCTAAATATTAATAATTCTCATATCTGCTTATTATAATAAATTTTCTTATATAAAATTGCAAGTTACTGTGTTGTATGTAACACAGTGAAGGAAATATTAGTTTCTTAAAAACAAATGCCCTTTACTTTTACTACAACTTTAAACCCATATGTACATATAACTTACAAGTAAGAAAACCAACAAAACAGTAAACTCATAATTTTAAAACTTTTATATAATAATTATATATCTACTGCTAAAACAATCCTTCAGGAACTAATTATGAAAAGTGAAGTGAATCTACTGTTTAAAACATTTTGTTTGCAAAGAAAAACATGATACAGAGAGTTTATCATACAAGACCTTGTATGTATAATATTAACTTACCATTTAAAATACTGCTAGAATAGATTCCACCATAACACTCCTTTTCTAGAAATAACCAGCTCACGAAGCCAGCGCCTACAATCTGACTACTCAAGCAAATTATTCATCTAGCATTGTGAATTTACAAAATCAAAATCAAACGCAATAAAAGTGTAAGTCACAATTAAAACAATGCAGGTAAGTTAAAGATGCTCTTGCCTGTACCACAGTATATCACGATATAGTCACCTTGTATTCTATCAAGTTATATCCTTAATAAATACGAGTTAAGAAAAACAGTTTAGGTGGTGCGCTTTTAGCTACGTGTAAATATGTCGTCAACGTAGAAGTAGACAAGAAGCTATAACGTAAATGTTGGGTAGGGATAATCGTCAATGAGACGTCGGTTGTTCCGACCTCAACTACAGTTAACGCAAACGTTCACCTTTCATTTCGCGTTTGTTGTTTTTTAATGGCTATCTCACAAGACAGTACTTTAGTCCATCTTAACGTTACTTACATATCGAACTTAATATCAGTGATAGTTGAAAATCACATCCCAAGGAGTGTAAAAACATATTAGAATCACGATCTAATGATCATTAGGAAATGACACTGTACCACGGCAAACGCTTGCAAGGAATAATGTGTAACGCTCAATGAATTTGACAATTTTTAATGATATAGTCATACCTTAGATATGCAGTGACACTTACGACAGTTTCAGGTGTTCGATTGTCAATTCTTGAAGGAGTACAGATGAAATTTGAATTCTTACTTCTCTTCCAAATCAAAAACAAGTTGTCTTTGTCCCAACACCGGTGTTTAATGGTAAAATGGAGTGCTTAGAAGTAGAATCAAACTGCAGGCACAAGCGCATGAGGTTTATGACGTCAGCAGCTTTGTAAAACAATGATATACAACTTCTGTCTGAGTATTTACGACTAATGATTCGATACGATATCGGTTACTCAATATTGTCATGTCTGTATTGTAGGAGGAAGTTTTACACGGTGTTTTGATTGAAAGTACTGTTTTTCAAGACATATTTATATTTTACAGCTTGTGAAAGGATGTAGCATTAGAAACACACAAATATGTTTGTATAAAGTAAAATATTTCTTCATCATTATCATTTACAATCTGTAAAACTTAACAGATATTTAAACTGAATACAAATTTAGTTTTTCAGTTTCACCGACGCAAAGTTTACATATCGCGTAAATCCATTAGTTTTATTTCTGATCCACGACAGAGAAAATCGCATATGAAAATAATTCAATAAACATATCAAATGATAAATAATTGCAAAGGTATTGTAGGCTTTCCCTTTAAAAAAATATTTCGTTTTCATGCAATCAAAGATTTTAAGTGACTTATACTTTTTATACTGTTTCTAAAGTCTATCCTTATAACAATCACGAATAATGACACGGTTTTAAAATAATACAAAATGAAAAAAAAAACTGACCTTGACCCAATACTCTAATAATTGTCACATACCATGAATAATTAGTTTTTATAGTATTATTAATCATAAGTTTGGCAGTAAAAAGCTGCAGTGATTGGTAAGGTTCAATGGAGTAAGTGTTATACGTGTAAAAATATACGAAGTGACAGAACTGTTATATAAAATAAGTAGACGTGATAAACGTTGTAATACGGTAACAACCAAAATTTCGTCACTTAACACAGTGCTGCGATCTAGTGGCCAATTTATTGTGTGAGTGAGTGTTTTTATAACAAAAATATTTAACTATGAAGATAAAATTGCCAAACGTTCATTTTGTATATGTATAGCAAATAAACAGCTTCAAGACAAATGAACCTGGTGCGGATTCTCTTCCAAAAGTATTTCATTTCAAACTGGTGTATATATACTTGATGACAAGAAACCCACTTGAAATAAAATGTATCTCAAAACGGCTGGTATAGGAATGAACATTTTTACTGATAAGCAGAAAGCAAATGTTTCGTTGACCAACCTGAAGATGACCAAGGAAAGTCGAAACGTTGTTCTCTACTTATCAATAAAAGTCTTAATACCTGTACCAGTCGTTCTGAGATACATGGTATATATATATATATATATAGATATATACATGTTTTAAACAGATAATCTACAAAGCCAAGTAAAAACCCATAAAGACTATTCCAAATTTAACTTTAAGTTAAAAAATACAAGAAACAAGCAACATTTCGCGATTATAGGCGATCACAATGATCAACCAGCAAATGAAACGAAATGTTTTATTCTTAAAAAGGATAGACAAAATAAATTGGTCAGATTTTATGACAAGGAACCCAGTTTTTGGAAAAATAAAAGTTTCGGTACAGCTTCATTGTGTATTTAATATTTGGTTTAGTTTTAATTTCGCGCAAAGCTATACGAGGATTATCTGCGCTAGCCGTCCCTAATTTAGTAGTATATGGCTAGACGAAAGGCAGCTTGTCATCACCGCCTACCGCCAACTCTTGCGCTACTTTTTTACCAACGAATAGTGGGATTGACCTTCACTTTATAACGTCCCTACGACTGAAAGGACGAACATGTTTGGTGTGGCTGAATTCGAACCCGCGACCTTCAGGTTGCGAGTCGAGAGCCCTAACCATCGGGCTAAGTCGGGGCCTGCTTGTTTTGATTATCTTATGTGCACACTTAAAGTTTCTTTCTTTTTTCCTTTGTTATCAAAACGATTACTTCCCTTGAGAAAACGTAAATGTGCGTCATTTTGTTTCTGATGGCTCTAATGATTTAAAACCAGTGTCAAAAAATCCATTTTAATGAATTTATATTTGTTTGTTTTAAATTTCGCTCTATGCTAATTGAAGGCTACTTGATTATGTGGTCCTTAATTTTAAAGTGATGAACTATACAGAATGAAGCCGGACGCCACCCACTACCAACGCTTGGGTAACTCTTTACGATGAAAGGTGGGATTGATTGTAAGTATAACGTTTCTATAGCTAAAAGAGCGAACATATTCGTGGATGGGATTATTTCAATGCGATATTATTTGGATACCAATTCAACTCAAATACTGCCTTTAGGTTATTCTTTCATCTTGCCAGTCTTCGTTTGCACGTTCAGAAATCATAGAAAGCTTAATCCGAGCTGACTTTGTTCATTGTAACTCACAAATTAGAGATTCTTCTCAGTAACTGAAAATGTTGTAAATGATGGGTGATTTTGACAGTGGTGATTGTTCTACTGAGAAAAAGACAAAATTACAAAAAAATAACTGTACTTAAACAGAAACAGGAACTAAAGCACATCTTGTTTGGAAATGAACGTCAAATGAAACGAGTATAACTAGTAGGTGAGGAAAAAGCATAACGAAACAAAGGCTATATTTCATCAACGTTTCTTTTCCCCCTCACACATGAAAAGGAAATGTTTTCTTTTAAAGTTGGAAGCACTATGATATAACAATGCCGAAACTACATTCACAATACGTATTTACTCCAGTGTTAAGCTCTGCAGCTGATTTTGTTTGTTTTGTTTATTTGAAGTTAAGCACAAAACTATACAATGAGCTATCTGTGCTTTGCACACCACGGGTATCGAAGCCCACTTTATAGCAGTGAGAATCCGAAAGACATACGCTATGCCAGTGGGGGACGTCTAGGGTAGACTCCGTCTACCTATTATTTTGGAAGAAACAATATTTTCCGCCCTCTTCTCTGTTATCTGTCTTGTACAGGAGGCTTAGAAGATGTCTCTGTGTCGAGTAACCTTGCACATTTATTTCGCTTATAATTTGCGGTAATAGTCTAACCCTAATTCTTTCTGCGGATGACCAATCAGAACAAGAGCACTGTGTGAAACTATCTCTGCTGTCATTGGCAGTCACAAGATATTCTTTATTATTAACATCGAATAGGACACAACAAAACTATCCCTTGAAACAGCGGTTAAGCTTCTTGACTGATCAAACTACAAAAAAAAAAAAAAAAGTAATACCTTATGACCTCAACCGGATTTGAGATGTTCCAAATCAGAACTTAGAAAAAATTAATATAATGCAAATAGGAAGAGTTTATATTATAGAAGAATGAGGTGATAGTGTTAGAAAATTGCACCTTATTTTCCTTTGTCTTAGTTTTGTTCTCAGGTCAATTTTTTTACGTTTAAAATATACAACCCGATCAATGAAAATCAGAACACTCGGTAGGACTGGATGAGAACGTTGAAGGTTTGTTTGTTTTAACTTTCGCACAAAGTTAAACCAGGTCAACCTGCGCTAACTGTCCCTAATTCAGCAGTGTAAGACTAGAGGGAAGGCAGCAAGTCGTCACCACCAACCGCCACCTCTTGAGCTACTCTTTTACTAACGAATAGTGGGATTGATCGTGACATTATAAAACCCCACGGCTAAAAGGGCAAGCATGTTTGGTGTGACGGAGATTCGAACCCGCAACCCTCGGATTACGAGTCGAGTGTCTTAATTAACCACTTGAGCATGTCTGGCCCCGAACGTTGTAGAACCGCACGAGATGCGTAACAAGATAACGCGTGTACACGAGGGTCACGAGCATAACAAACTTTCTCCCTGCCACATACAGCTGGCTTAAACGAATAATAGCAAGGAGGTTAGGGTGCTTGACTCGAAATCTGAGAGTCGCGAGTTCGAGCCCACGTCACAACAAACATACTTGCTCTTCCAACCGTAGGGGGAGGGGGTATAATTTACAGTCAATCCCACTATTCGTTGGTAAAAGAGTAGCTCAAGAGCTGGTGATGCCTTCCCCTTACATTGCTAAATTAAGGACTGCTAGCGCAGATAGCCCTCGTGTAGTTTTGCGCGAAATTCAAAACAAACAATAAACAAATGATATCAAACAAAAATTGCACAAAAAATTTCTTTAACAACGAATAATATACATGATAATGGACTTTTTGAAGGACATTAAATAAATTAGAAAATACTCAGGTAAAATTATTTTAAAGAAACAACAAAAACGAAATATGAAAGGTCAAACAAATATGCACGAGAAATTGTATCCGTTATTTATAATGCCGCCAAAAATAAATACTCATATATCACAATTAAATTATTTAATTATTAAAAGCTAACACCAGGTTTAAACATTGTTAACTCAGTAAAGCCATAAGAGCAAGTAATTGTTGCTGACTACGGCTTAAGATGATGTTTGTGTGTTTTCTTATATCAAAGCCACATCGGGCTATCTGCTGAGACCAGCGAGGGGAATCGACCCCCTAATTTTAGCGTTGTAAATCCGTAGACTTACCACTGTACAAGCAGGGAACAGGCTTAACATAAGAATTAGCGTTTGTGTGTTCCTAAAGTCAGGGACTTAAATTTATCAGGCCCGGCATGGCCAGGTGATTAAGGAACTTGACTCGTAATCCAAGGGTCGTGGGTTCGAATCCCCGTCACACCAAACATGCTCGCCCTTTCAGCCGTGGGGACGTTATAAATGTGACGATCAATCCCACTATTCGTTGGTAAAAGAGTAGCCCAAGAGTTGGCGGTGGGTGGTGATGACAAGCTGCCTTCCCTCTAGTCTTACACAGCTAAATTAGGGACGACTAACACAGATAGCCCTCGTGTAGCTTTGTGCGAAATTCAAAAAACAAACAAACTTAAATTTAGTTATTTGTTATTGCTTTCATTAATAACGTTGGTTACATTAGCAAGTACAAGGTGTCTTAAAAAAGTCCGTACTTGTAGGCAGAATATACTACTATCCGTTGTTATTATATTATATTTTAACAGTTGCTAAAATTGTATGCTATCAACTTGCATACACATATCATTCACTCTTACATATACGCCTTCTCTTGATCTCTGTAGTCAACCATTATACATATTTTCAATTATCTAAAAAATAAATATCAATCGTTCATCACAGAATGACCACGACTTTGTTTGTTTGTAAATTTCACGCAAAGCTACACGAGGACTATCTGCGCTAGCTGTCCCTAATTTAGCAGTGTAAGATCAGAGAGAAGGCATCACCACTCACCACCAGCTCTTGAGCTACTCTTTTACCAACGAATAGTGGGATTGGCTGAACATTATAACGTCCTCCCACGGCTGAAAAGGAGAGAATGTTTGGTGCGACGGGGATTCCAACCCGCGACCTTTAGGTTACGAGTGCAGCACCTCAAACACCTCTCCTTGAGTACGAGCTTCTGACGCACCTCATATATCGAATGTAATTACTTCTTGTTTTCATTTTCTCTTTTATTATTATACCTTTATTATTCATTAACAGCTCTTAATTTGTATTTAGGACTATTCTAAATCTCGTAAGATGGCCATATTTTTTAGATATTATTGGAATTATGGTCGAAAATGCCGTTAACAGCGATAAAAAATGCATTTTGATTTTTATGAGTAGAAACGTACGATAAGTATACTTATGTAGCTATATTCATGGACAGGCTGATTTTTATTTTTTTTGTTCTAAATATATAGCTCATTCTGATCGGAAGTTATTATTATTGTTATTAATCAAAAACAAGGAACACGAATAGAAACAGGGTCAATTAAAGATGGAAGATGTACAATGAGAGAAGCATAAACAATTTGGAAAACATTTAAATACAGAATGTGCAAAGAGAATAAAACGAACAAAAGTAATAACAAATATATCTTACAAACTAAAATAAATAAAAGTAATAACAAATATATCTTACTAACTAAAATAAACAAAAGTAAGAAAAATATATCTTACTAACTAAAATAAATAAAAGTAATAAAAATATATCTTACTAACTAAAATAAACAAAAGTAATAACAATTATATCTTACAAACTAAAATAAATAAAAGTAATCAAAAAACAAAAGTAATAACTTGTTATGACTTTTGTTTGTCTCAGATAGTAAGGTGTATTTTTTATTACTTTTGTTAGTAAGATATATTTTTATTACTTTTGTTTACTTTAGTTAGTAAAGTATATTTTTCTTACTTTGTTTATTTTAGTTTGTAAATATATTTTATTACTTTATTTATTTTAGTTTGTAAGATATATTTGTTATTACTTTTGTTTATTTCAGTTAGTAAGATATATTTTTCTTACTTTTGTTTATTTCAGTTGGTAAGATATATTTTTCTTACTTTTGTTTATTTTAGTTAGTAAGATATATTTCTTATTACTTTTATTTATTTTAATTAGTAAGATATATTTTTCTTACTTTTCTTTACTTTAGTTTGTAAGATATATTTGTTATTATTTTTTTATCTTAGATAGTAAGGTGTATTTTTTATTACTTTTGTTAGTAAGATATATTTTATTACTTAAATATATTAAAGTAAACAAAGTAATAAAAATATATCTTACTAACTAAAATAAATAAAAGTAATAAGAAATATATCCTACTAACTAAAATAAAAAAAGTAAGAAAAATATATCTTACTAACTGAAATAAACAAAAGTAATAACAAATATATCTTACAAACTAAAATAAATAAAAGTAATAAAAATATATTTTACAAACTAAAATAAACAAAAGTAAGAAAAATATACCTTACAAACTAAAGTAAACAAAAGTAATAAAAATATATCTTACTAACAAAAGTAATAAAAATACACCTTACACTCTAGGATAAACAAAAGTAATAACAAATATATCTTACAAATTAAAGTAAACAAAAGTTATAAAAATACACCTTACTATCTAAGACAAACAAAAATAATAACAAATATATCTTACAAACTAAAGTAAATAAAAGTAATAACAAATATATCTTACCAACTAAAGTAATAAAAATACACCTTACTATCTAAGATAAACAAAAGTAATAACAAATATATCTTACTAACTAAAATAAACAAAAGTAAGAAAAATACATCTTACTAACTAAATTAAAAACACAAGTAATAAAAATATATCTTACTAACTAAATTAAAAACACAAGTAATAAAAATATATCTTACTAACTAAATTAAAAACACAAATAATAAAAATATATCTTACTAACTAACATAAATAAAAGAAAAATATACCTTACTAACTAAAATAAATAAAAGTAAGAAAAATATACCTTACTAACTAAAATAAACAAAAGTAATAACAAATTGAAAAATGCAGTTAATATTTTGAAACAAAACCGAAAAACAAGGAAAGTAATGACATTAACCTGATCAAACCATCCATTTGTCAGTTTAAGTTTCTGACATTGATTTGTGAAAACTACATTTCAACTGTACATGGCCCAGCATGGCTAGGTGGTTATAGCGATCAACTCGTATTCAGCGTCACGACAAACATACTCGCCGTTTTAGCCGTGGAGGAGTTATAAAGTGACACTCAATCCCACTAGGGTTGGCAATGGGTAGTGATGATTAGCTGCCTTCTCTCTAATGTTACACTGCTAAATTAGGGGCGGCTATCACAATAAATCTTGAGTAGCTTTACGCGAAATTCAAAATAAACAAACAACTATACATTAAAGTTTTCCACAATTTAATTCGTTAACCAAACGTATAAATTTTATAGTTGCTACCTAAAAGTAAGTACATTTTACTTTAGCAATCCAGAAAGGTTTCTATTGTGAACTAAAATTAAATAACACTATCTGTACGTGTTTTGACACAGAATGGTTAAATATATTTTCCCTGCAAGCGAATTGTTTGTTTCTCAAATATTATGAGAACATCACAAAACGTGTTAATTTTTGAAGTGGTACAATAAATTAAAAACAAAAGAAAAATACATTTGTAGAATTCTTGTAAAACGCCAACAATTCTTTCTTGCAAAAAACAACAACAAACAAACTGAAGAAAATAGAAGAACACTAATGTCAAACGAAAATGAATCCTCATTCGTCCTGATTTTTGCGTGAAATCTACGTCTTTCAGTTTCAAAACTGTGCATTGTGGTTTTTTTTTTCTTTTATGTATTGCGCTATGATGTTTTGTGAAAAATCTGTTCGTGATGGAGAAAAATGGACATCATTTTTGGATTCAGTGTACGGAAATTACTGTAGAACATGTAAACATTTCAAGGCAATGAAACCACCACAGGTCTGAGTAATTAGATTTAGGAGACTGTATAGGTTACTAAGTAAGACAATGAAACAGGATTGAAATAGAAATCGATATTTCATGAATGGGAACAGTGTGTCTATAGATCCTGCTAACATTCGAAGAAGTATTAGATGCTAAATTGACCCAAACCTACAAATAAGACAAATAAAAAAAAAAGACCAAAGCTTTCTTGGAATTACGTCGTATTATATTATAGATATTTTGTGGTAAAAATTGTATTAACATTAACCAAAGAGGGCTGTAAACTCTAGACAGTTATTCCGTTCCTAAAAATGTTCGTTGGCGCTCTAAAATTTAGTTTATTTGAGGAGAGAAGCCCCACGTACCGTGGATATAGAAGCCAGTGAAGGCAGAGTAATGATATATTAAGTGTAAAACAACGTGGAGTTTGTTTTAGCATGTAAGAGCTATATTTTCATTTCTATGAAGCACATATGCTATCGAATAAAATAAAACAACAAAAAACTACTCAGATTAATAGCATTTACTCAGCCTTTTAAACCATTATTTTTTATGACTATGAATTCAACTTTGTGGTAGATCACAAACTGTTAAATTGTTTATGATCTTTAAAGAACTAGAATGAACAATCTCTCATTGTATTACAATGTTGGAAAATTGTAACTGTAGAATAACGACCAGCCGGAAATGTAGACAGGCTTTCTTCTTAGCAAAAGAGCTTGTAGGGTGTCCGGACCTTGAGTATAATGATAGCCTGAAACCTAAAGTCTTGGCCATGATGAAAAACCTGATGACAAATAAAGATTTCATATATGATTGGATATCAAATGTGACAAAAATTTATAAGAACATCTAAATGATCTGGACTTAACTTTGATACTTTGTCACGATAGAGGGAGCACACTATTTCTTAATGATGCCGAAGCGTCTATAACGCTAATGAAATTAAGCGTTTTGTATGTATAAATAAGACAATAATATATATATTACATTTTGTAGACTATTAAGTTAATGAGTTTAGTAGTTCAGTATCCGTTAGTGACGTATACACTTAGAGCTACTGTATCTGTTTTCCTACGATCCAATCAGCCGGTGTGTTTGTTATCAATCCAGCCAGTAACAGAACATGTTACAACACTGGTTTCAAAGGTAAATAAACTTTAATTTTTTCAAGATGATAACACAATCATAACTCGAGATTGAAAGTTTGCTAAAAATACAAAACAGTTTTAAAGAAGTCAAGAACAAAGAGACACAATATACAAAGGCGAAAGAGAAGGGTTTTTAAAATAGATAGACACAACATGAAAAATTGAGAACAGAAATAAATCTGACTGAAAAAAATGTTAGCAAAGTAATTGAAGATATACAGAGGAAGTACAGAAATACATCTCCAAAATACAGAATGGCTGTAATGATAAAATTGACGACGTACGAAAACAAAAATAAATGAGGTGGAAAACAATGCCAATGAGAGTGTAAAACATTTGGGAAATGAATTAGTAAATGCAAGGATTAATTGTGCTACACTTTTTTTTTTCTACATTTTCCAAGAATTCCAAACTAAAACCATTTACTTTATTGTATGGAATTGGAGAAAGTATTTGATATACACTTGTTACCACGACTGCTATGACATATGTGATTGATGGACCTTCCTGGAAACTTAGCTGAAAATGCCATCATCAAATTCTATTCCACAATTTACTGGCTAGTTCAACAACGTTGCCCGATTGAGGAACAAAAGGAAAGGTAACATGAGAGGTTTATTAGGTTCTATTTGAGATAATTTCCGAGTGAACATGTGAAATAATGAATAATATATTCATGCTGCTGCCCATGTTTATAACAACATTAAGCAAACTTCCATATGAGATGATTTGCAGCAGACATATCCAACAGATACAATACAGAAAAAAAAAGTAATTCCTACTATAACAAAACATTTAATGATACAGAAAGAAGGTATTGTACAACTTGAGAAGATCTATTAAGTGTTGTTCGAGCCTTAAGTAAACTTGATTATTATCGATGTGTAAAAAGGTTTATTCTCTATATAGATCATGTGGCATGAAAGTGGCTGTTAAATTTTTACAGTTGGAAAGGTCAGATGAAGCCAGTATAACTTTAACATCCTGCCTTATCTTGGACAGAACCGTGAAAATGTTGGCACATTTTCCCACAACCATGTATTAATGAAGGGCATAAACTTTGTGAAAATATGAAGGCATAAGGTAGTAAAGTAAACCAACATAAAGTACAACAGCATATAGCCAAGATGAGGCACTCACAAATAATGATGGACTAAAGTTGTTCAAAACTTAACAGGCAAAAGATACAAGCTTGATACCAATTACACAATGGATCAAGAACAGTACAAAAAACTCATTGCATACAGATTCTCTATAGATCACTTTCAAAAATTTATTGAAGAAGTAAGAGATTCACAATGCCTACAAGAGGGCTTGTTATATTAGGAATAGGAAGATGTCAGAAGACAAAAACAGGTACCACAGTTGCTACTTCCACAGCCTACATTTCAAAGCACTCCATAAATTCCTCAACCTTCCAATAGCTGGATACTCAGGTGTTAAAAAAGTAATAGAATACTGCTATTCAGTTGGGTACTGGGGATATGTAAAAATGGGTGTAACTCATGAGTATGATGGGAGAAATGGTCTACAAAAGAAAAGAATGAGCAAGTACAACAGAATTTTGTTTGAGCATCATTTGAAAGAGTTGGTATCAAGGTGCATGGTCCTCTGTTACAGAGTAACAGTGGGAATAAATAAGTGATAGTTGTGACAGGTTATATGACCAAATATCAAGAAACTTGTGTTGTTCTGAACCACGAAGCTAAAACTTTAACAAAGAAACTCATCAAAAAATTTATTTCTAGGTTTCAAGTGTCTGTAGAACTTTAATCAAATCAGGGATGGAACTTTGAATCAGCCTTGTTTCAGAAATGTCAGATGCTTGGAATAAAAGTAAGTCCAGGACAACATCCTTTTGTGCATCTTGCACAGAATATAAAGATAATAAGGAAGGAAAATCATACGTGGGTTTATCTAGAAGAAGATTTAAGTTAACTAATTACAAATTAAGCATCACTATGATGACATTGGAGATACAACTGAATTTCACTGAAGTGATATGATATAGCTAAACAATCTTTATGGCAAGAGAGGTCAAACTTCCGTGTCAAGCAGATGTTGAGAAGAACTGAATAGAATCAATGATGTTGTTTATAGAATTCAGAAGGGCAGATATTTCAAGACAAAGGTTACCCACCAAATAAATACAGAACATAGCTCACATGATATGATCAGTGAGGTACTACAGTTTCATGTATTACGAACTTTATCAACATAACTAGGTAAATGAGATAATTTGGTCTGGTTTGTTTTGAATTTCTAGCAAAGCTACATGAGGGCTATCTGTGTTAACTGTCCCTAATTTTGCAGTGCAAGACTAGAGGGAAGGCAGTTAGTCATCAACAACTCTTGGGCTACTCTTTTACCAACAAATAGTGGGATTGACCATCACATTATAATGCTCCCATGGTTGAAAGGGTGAGCATGTTTGGTGTGATGGGGATAGAAACCCATGACCCTTGGATTATGAGTTGAGTGCCTTATCTGCCTGGCCATGCTGGACCAAATGAGATAATATCTGGGTTTTTACTTGTACACCAATATGAAACATTCTTGAAGCTGTTTTCAAGTTTACAATGAACTATAGCACCTTAGTTGGAAGAAAATACAATTTTATGTTAGCTAAAAGTCATAGTGTTACTAAGCAAAAACAACAGTGTTGGCCAGTTGGGGCATGATAGCTATGGTTTAAAACTGAAAAACCAAACGTTACAACCACTCACATGCATAGGGCAAAAAAAGATGTTTTAATGAGTATGATAAGCTGGCATATCATGGGTTTTGCACCTTCTAGGTAACATAGAATTATTTCAAATTATTGATTATTTGATATCCACATTGTCATGGCAGTAATACAAGATTCAGACTTGCTAACGTTACCTTATTTATAGTTGTCACACCCTTTATTCTCTAGTAGGTGACGTTTCTCCTGCTCACAAGGATGTTTCAGTATTGTATATAGAAAGTGGGTTGAATGAGACTGACAGCCAAACAGTGCAATCAGGAAACACAGGTCACAAGGTAATGTCATACACTGGATAAAGAAAGCAAGTTTACATTATTGACTTCAGCACACTTTGTTCAGGTCTACTTTAGTGATGTCGAGAAAACCCACTTGTAGAGAAATATATATGCAAAAACAACTCGTTTGGGTTGAGAAAATATTTTACATAGAAGAGCGAACAAAGGACTCAACTTTGCAATAGCACCTAGGTACATTCCAACCATAGAAATCAAAACATGTTTAGAAGATCTAGCCAGGAGACTTGTGATACTTTCTACAGAAAACAAAACAAAGAAACAACCAAAAACAACCAACAGAAAGAAGACAACTTAGATAATTTTATTGACATCCAACAACCAAACTTCCCAGGTAAAATTACAAATTTATTTTTTCCAGAAACACCTAAAACAACATCTTAAACGATTTTTCAAAGAATTTTTCAAAGAATTAATTCTCACAAAACAGAAAACTAAAAAACAACCTTACAAAAAGAGACATTAATTCCATTAAAAACCTAAAACAAGACAAAAACATAAAAATTCTAAAAGCAGATAAAGGTAATGCTACAGTCATAATGAACACAAATGAATACATCCAAAAAATGAAGAACATCCTATCAGACACGAACAAATTTAAATCAATACACACAAATCCAACAAAGACACACGAGACACAACTGAACAAATTACAACTACAGATGAAAAAAGCCAACACAATTTCACAAACACTTTATTCCTACCTACGTAAAACTGACTCATGCACACCACAAATATACGGCATCCCCAAACCTCATAAACCAGATTGTCCATTACGACCAATAATGTCCACATATGAATCGTTTAATTACAATCTTGGTAAATACATAGCATGGGTATTCTCCAAATATGTAACATCAGCCAGCTCATTCATCAAAGCTCTTTTAATTTCAAGTCTAATCTAAATCAACTTAATCATAAAGCCTTAATGGCCAGTTTCGATATTATATCCCTATTTACAGAAGTTCCAACCACTGAAGCCTGCAAGATAGCCTTAGAACTCTATATCCTAGACCCTAACCCAACTACAGACATTCCCAGTAACCAATTAGCAACCCTCATAGAATTCACCACGATAAAGACAATCTTCATATTCAACAACCAAAACTATATACAAACAAATGGCCTAAGCATGGGCAACCCAGTATTACTAGTTCTAGCCAATATTTTTATGACACAAGTTGAAACACAAGCAATTAACACAGCATTACATCCACCACTATACTGGTACAGATATGTAGATGATACTGTTGCAGGATTCAAATCTACAGAACACATTCTTAATTTTTTCAATGACATTAACTCTATACATCCCAACATTAACTTTACATGTGAACAGGAAGAAAGCAATCAAATATCATTTCTTAACCTCAAAATTACAAGAACCGACACACAATTCAAAACAGAAATTACCGAAAAATCACCCATACTGGACTATACATTCCTTGGGACTCAGCACATGAAACAAAGCAAAAACTCAACATACTAAGAAACCAAATAAACACAGCCATAAAACTATGCTCACCAGATAAAATTAATGATGAATTAGACAAAATAAAACAATACTTCATCAAGATCAATAAGTTTCCTCCACAAACCGTAGAAAACATTATACGCACACACCTAGACAGAAAGCAAAATCAACCAACAAAAGTAAATATATCTCACGAATCAAAAAATCACGAAACCATATACTGCTGCATACCATATATTCCTGACATCAGCAGACAAATAACCAACATTTGGCAAAAACTAGTAACAAAATATGACATTCCAGTTAATACCAAATGTATTCAAAAACCAGGAACAAAACTGAGGTCTATACTATGTAAAAACTACACTGACAAACACCACACCAACATTATTTATAAAATACAATGTGATAACTGCCACGACTTCTATACTGGAGAAACAAGTAGAAAAATGGAAACCAGATTCAAAGAACATAAAAAGTCACCTTCACACGTTTTTGAACATTGCAAGTCAAATAAACACAACATAACCATTGAAAACATTCAAATACTAAATAAAGAAACAAACATAAACAAACACAAAATTAAAGAAGCCTTACTTATACAACTTAAACCCAAAATAAACCAATACAAAGGAACACCTTTATACCTATATTAATGTAATAAAATAAAATTATATATTCAAACATCTAACACCGCCCTCTACGTTCCGACACTCAGTTGCACAACTCCTTTCAAACATGTGGTCAGCTTCCGGTCAGTTACCTCTTTCTTTGTGAACCTGACGATGACCGAAGAAGGTCAAAACATTGTTTGCTCTTCTGTGTAAAATATTTTCTCAACCCAAACGAGCCGTTTTTGCATATATATTTCAAGTCTACTTTGTTTTTGTCATTACTAATTTGGCAGAGATTCACCTTAAGAAATGGAAAGCTAACATGCTATTTATTGTTCTAGTCAAGGCACATGTCTACTTGTTTATGGAGGTATCCACACTGTTTATTTAGATGTGCCCAATCTGTTTATTTATAATGTAATTTATGATTCAGTCAAATTATCAAATACTGAACATCTCCTTGTTTCTCCTTGTTACTGTTTACCTGTCTGGTACTTTTTGGAAAATTAATTTTATTCAAAAATACTATAACAGTTTACCATTGTATGAAATCAAAGATTTAAGATACACAGTACAGAAATTTGGCCACTTTTCATTTGTTTCATCCATACAGTTTACTCATTATGATAAAATATAAAATAAAAATTAATTATTACTTCATTTACATGTTAAATACTGCCATCGTTCCAATATATTAAAACTTTACAATACACTTCAAATGGTTTTTACATATAAGATTATATTAAGCATCTAAACCCATTAATAGGTAATCAAAATGAAAGTTTTTGACTATATGTGGTGAAACATTTTAGACAGTATTTTCTGAATTGCTTAATAAGAAATGCAAAAAAAATAATTAGAAAACAACTAATGAAACTGTCTAACCAATACATTCTCTGTACACAACAGAATTCCTGTGAAATTTCACCAAAACAGTAATTTCTAGAAACCAATTTCCATCTGCACTGTCCAAGTGAAAAGATTTAATGAATATTTGTATATTGGATTTGGTTGTCTGGAGTAGAAAAGAAATAACCGACACAGCATCGTAGTTGGAAAATCTAGGTGGCAAAACCATCTTAGAATAAAATGAGGGTTAGGAACCATTTTAAATTATGATATGAGACATCTGGATACTAATGAATCATAATGGGATAAATCACTAACAACCTTTTAATGGTGAGACTTGTGGGCTTGCATGTAGCTAAATTAATTTAATTTTAAAGCAGTATAGTCTAATAACATTTGATGGAAAAGAACCTTATGTTTTTTGATCTTGTGTAACACTTTAAAAGTTTGGGGGGCCAGAATCATAAATTTTAATATAAAACAACATACATACAGAGAGACACCAAAGAAAACAACAGTGTTTTCAATTTCAAATTTATAAAGTTCAATAACCCTTATGATAAATTCAGAAAAAAAAATTAATTTCCAAAACTATAAAAACATAATAATAAAAAATAAACTTTTTTTTGGCTCAATTCTCAAATGATTTTTCTTGATTATTCTTATAGAACTACTTATTAAAAAAATATTGAGAATCTGCCATAATTGTGAAATTTAGATTATTTTACTCCAGTATAAAAGTGAAGAATACAATACATTTGATAACCTGTACCATGCCACAAACTTTTATTCCACGAATGGATTTTACACTACACAGAATATAATGTATGGGTAGAGTACAAGTAGCCCATTTACTGCTTAAATAACACACAGAATCTATCAAAAATTGGCTCATAGTACTCACATACATACAGACAAGTAACTTTTCATCACACCAGCTAAGTTAGATGTTTATATAAGACTACAAAGAAAACATTTTAACTCAATTGCTACAAAATGCTTGGTCTGCAGAAATGATAATTCTACTCAAATAAGCTCTTTCTGAATTAAAACCTACAATAAATGTGGAAATATTCAGAATATTTGATTCAATGCTAGGGTAAGAAAAGAAAGGAACTTTTGTGATTTATGTAAAAACCTAATTCGTAAAGCAGTTTCCAATTTCAAGTTGACTGCTGTTATAGATTAATCAGGTTTTACAATATTGAAAAATTCCTCACATTTCATTTCGGGTATTGAACACAAAGTTACACAGTGGCTATCTGTGCTAGTTACCCTTATTTAAAAAAAAAAAAAAACTAGATGGAAGTCAGTAACACACATCTCCAGCTCTTGGGCTACTCTAACTGAAGAGTGGGATTTGAAAGTCGTTCTTTTAATATACACAAGGACCCAAAGTGTATAGAGTGATTTTTGTTTAGAACCAGGATATGAACCCTCCAATTTACAATCAGGGATACTGTCCACTAGCATGATTTTACAGGAAACTGATACAGACAATATTAATCTTGAAAAATATTTGGGGAATTACATACTTTAACAACAGGACCTTCTCAAATTCTGGAATGTTCTTTTCAGATAGTACAAGATTTTTACTAACAGCCAAAACCCCATAACTTTTTTTTGCACTTAATTTACAGGAAAGTAGCAAATGACATTGTTAATGCTAAGTGCCACTACGACAACTCAAGTCAGATGATTTAGGTGATATTGCAAGTACTAAATGATTTAGTAAATTATAATTTTATTTCAAAAAAATTCCTCAAGTTTTTTGATGTTGTAACTGAGTAAATCAGTTGTTCTATTTAATCAACTTAAGAAACAAAGTAAAATACATATCAAGATTTTTATAATTGTTTATCCACACAGTTTCTTTAGCCTGAAAACAAACATAAAAACATACTGTACAAAACTGCATGACTAGTTAATATTACAAACTAAAATGCAGATTTGGTATGGTTGTTGTTAAGTAACTAGCTACAGAATGGATTATCTTGGCTTTACCTACCAAACGTATCAAAACCAGATTTGTACTGTTGTAAGCCTGTAGACTTATTGCTGAGCCAGTGGGCAGTTAATAAGGTTTTAACTTCTCTTGCACACTGTAAACAAACCTGTATTTAGTATTTAAAGTAATACACATGACAAAATGTGCTTCAACTAAACCTTCTCTTCCTGTCCAAATGAGATTTTCTTCTCCATTAAAATATTTTTGAGAAAAGAAAAGCACTTCTAATTATTCCAATATTTAATTCACTTTCAGATGACACTGTGAAAAGCTACACATACGTTTTTTGTATCTTTCACATAAGTACAAGATAAAATTGTAACAAATATTCAAACTATACATGAATGTAAAAGCTTAAAATTTTTTAACTATAAAAAGACTATTTCTTACTTTTTAGAGAGTTCAGTGTTTCATACTCCATTGTGGGTATGCACAGTTCTTACATACTAACCTGATAAGATAATAAATCTACTTAAGGATTTACACTGGTAGCAGTACCTTGTTTAGGTACTAACATCACCATTTTAAACAATCATTTAAGCTTTAGATATAATTAAAACAGTCTAAATTTCTACATAAAATTACATCATAATTGTGAGTTAAACAGAAAGTATTTTTTTTTTTTTTGCAATTAATTATTCATTATTAGTTGGATTTTTATGAGTATTTGATAGGTTAATGACCAAATGATTGTATCTACTCAAGAGGATCATGACTAATCAATCAATAAAAGTTAATAAAATTTAAAATACACATTATACATTTTAAATACTCTTTAGAAGATATAATTATATAACTACTTGAAGAAAGTATTGATTTTTTAGGAGAATTTCCTAATGGAAATAACGAAAAAATGCATGAACATCTTAACATTACAAGTAATGACACCAACAACTGCATGTCCATTTCATTAATTAATCAATACAACTTTTGAAATCATAATAATATTAATATTATAATTTGTTTCATGACTTAGAGAAACTGGAGATTTGAAATATTTTAAATTTTAAAAAATGCTCTCATCAAAAGAACTTATCTTAAAACCATTTATCAAAGTGTTTCTGAATGTATGATTAATCAACACTGAATATAATCAAAATATCATATTTTTATTTTAGGAACATAATAACAGGTAGAATATTATAGCTTAAAAACATTAATGTACATTTGTTTCTTTTTTGACAAATAACTATTGTCAAAAAATTATGTAATTAATTAAATATGAATTAATTTTTAAATTTTGAGTTGGTTTTAAGTATTTATATAAGAAAAACTAAGTCACCCTCCATAAAATTAATCTCACCAATTCTTTTATCATTATATTACTATATTAAGATAAAAGATTCATATTTACCAAATAAATGTAGGATAAAAAGTTATTTTGTTTTATAAGTTTCTTTAGAATAAGCAAAAATGCTTTACTGCATGTTACAGTATCACATTAAAAAAGGTTCAACAAACAATTAAATGTACAATATAATCAATATATTAAATCAAAAATCAATTTAAAAGCATGAAATAGAAAAAATCTTTAGAGTCATTAACTCGTATTTTTCAGTTAATTACATAATCTTGAAATGCGAACAAAATACAGAAATGCCAGTCACTAACATCTCTCATCACAAGTTAATAATAAGGCCTTATAATAATAGTGGAATATTTTTGACAGACGAAAATATTATTCATATGAAAAATAACACACACACACATACAAATCCATTCACTTTGACACTGGCAAGCATTATTTGTGTTGACTGTTTAGGTTTTTTCTATTGCATATTTTACAAGAAAAGGAAGGAAAAAAAATTTATATACATATGAAACCACTGGCGACTTTTGCGACCTTTCTTAAAAATCACAGATGCATAAAACAAATATTGAAGCTTAAGACTGGAGAAGAAAAAATATATAATATTAAGTAACTACTGGAATGTGGCAGAGGAAGCAGGAGATCCTGGAGTGCTTCTGCCGCTACTTTGATTACGTTTGATGTACAAATTCAATAGTTTCATCTGAAAATGTAAAACAATGATTAAATTTTAACATATCTGAATATAGTAATCTGGTTCTGCAAAAAAAAGGGGTATTTTTAACTGAACCAAAATTTACAAAATATATGTATCAGTAAAAATTACATTCAGGCACATTACAAATAGCAGCAATAAGTTGTAAAATATGGATCACAAGTATGTTTAACTCTTTCAGAATGGGCTCATAACCATTTGGTAAGCGTACCTTCAAGAAGTTTTACAGTACCAGTACAAATTACAGGGCTTTTGTATGAAAAATATCACTTTTTTTTCTAATTAAGTTTAAGTTGTTTCTCTTTGAGTAACGGGTTACTTATGCCTTTTTTTCTTTTCATATACTGACTATCTATATGCCAAATAATTTTGATTTTAAAATTAAAAATACGTTTATGCATTGGAAACTTTTTATGTTTCACACACACAATCTTTATAACATCCAGATAGTTATCAAACCTTTTTTTTAGAAAAAAATTTATATTTTATCTATTATTTTTACAATCATATCTCTGTATTGGTTTTGTCAATTTGACCACTCCTTTAATTATAAAAAAATATGAAAATAAATATAACTTAGGTTTTTTTTTGTTTTAGAATAGATATAAATTATAACACAAATGTTTAGCCTAAATAGTTAACATTTCCTAAAGTTATACATTTATATATATGTTTATTATATTGATCTTCCAGCCATATCTAACTAACATTACAGAAGTTGCAATGCTGTGGTGTACATGCATTCATGTTATTATACGTGTATTCAAGAATATAAAACTTGTCTTTACAAAGTGACCTGTCTTGTTTATGTTTTAGTGGACTAGTATTTTGTAAAATAGTCATATTTAAGTTATAATACATTATTATTATTTACAAACAAGTTCCTTAACTTACTTTTCTGAAAACATAAAACAGTAAATAAAGAATTATCTCTTCCAGTTACAAACTTTGTACATTTACTTTTTGCCACACATTTCTAAGTTCTATCAAAGTTCATACATGTAGAATGTGAAACAGTTATTTTTTTGAAATAACCAAAAATCATAAATTAGTATATCAATACCAACAAATTCCACTATAATTTATCAAAACTAGTAACTAAGCTGTATTTGGATAAAAAAAAATGAAATTTCAAGATTTAACTTACCAGCTTCAAATCTAATACAAAAAGAATGAAATGAAACCCTAATAATTCTACAATGCCAGTAGGGGGACATTCAAAGCTTTCAAATGGTTATTCAAGTCATTCACAGAAGCAAGTGTACATTAGGAAGTGTTTCTAAAATTGGAAAGAGGTGGGTGGGGCTACTATGTTTGATCATTCAGCAAGCCTAGCAATATCTCAGCAAACAGAAAAAAAAAGTGTTCTTTTTTAATATTATAGCTTGTTAATATTGGCAATTTGAGTTTCTAATTCATACAAAACTATAGACTATATTTGGACATCACAACCACCAAATTCGAGTTAGTGCTGCATTTAAACATACCACAATGACTCACAAAAATCAATATTTATGTGTTTTTTAATATTTACTTTAAAATGAATAAAATAACTAATACCTAATGCTAAAAATCATAAAATGGCCATTAAATAAAATTTTTAATGTAAGTCAATAAACATGATGACATGGCCTTTGACATGTGATGACAAGGTTAATAAAGAATTTGTCTGCATTAACAATTTTACACAGATTAGTTTGTATGTTGTTAAGTACAAAGCTAAATAATGGATTATCTGTGTTCTGTGAACAACAGGTATTAAAACGTTAATTTTACCATTGTATGTCTTTAGATTTTTTGCTGAGACAAGGAAGCTTTACAGCAAGTACTAGAATAATGAAATACCTTGTATATACTGAAATAAAATATCCTTATAAATATTATACCACTGTGTAGGTTAGTGTTCACTTAGAAAATTATATTTATGAATCTAACAACAACAACAAAAATACAATCAAACTGAGAATGATACTTTAAAGTCTCAATCCTAACCAACACTTTATATTTTACTTTACATTGTGTCTGGTGTACTTTGTTTAAAATGTCTCATATAGTGATCTCTTCAAAGAATTTTAAGATTCTATAAAGAAAAGAAATGTTTAAATACTTTTCTAAACTTACATTCCTTATAGTTTATCTTAAAAACATTGGCACAGAGCAACATAACAACTTACCTTACTTCCATTAAGTGATGACAGATATGGCTTCATGGAATCACTCACTACACTGTGTATAGCTACCATACAAAACACAGCTGCCTTTCTCACAGAGCTTTCTGTGTTGTCATATGCCTGAAAATAAGAAACTGAACTCCTGACATAACTTGTTTCTCATCAAACTCAAATCATTGGAAAAATTTAGATTTCTTCATGACAACTGAAATTCATTTTTTAAAGAATCATCTTTTTGGTGTTCTTTTTATCATGCTATAAAGTTTGTTTTGTTTTTATGAACAAAAGTTTTGCATCAAATTCCAATTAAAGCTAAAATGTTAAACTCTTTTAACCCTATTGTAATCAGCTGATGTAGTTTACATGACCCAATATCCAAAATGAAACCATAATGGTATAAATACTATGACTCTGAAAGTAGTTAATGTGACTTCATTAAATTTGTCGAGCTGTCAGTAAAAATCTTTTGTTGACAGTAAATGAACAATTTTAATTAATTATTTGTACTAAAGCTTTGCCCATAATTACAAAGTGTCAGAGTGTTGACTGCTCTGAGTGCAAAATAATTTTTATGTTAAGATTAAAGATACTTTTCTTCATCTAAAACATTTTAAAATTTCATTTCATAGCATCTATAACCTCCTAAATAAATATCAAATTTTTTTTGATAAAAACTTTATTTTTTCAGTTATTTTCTATACTAAATCTGTGTACAGGGTTGGTCAGTTTAACCATACAGAAGATAGAAAATAATCCTGAGTTACCCTTTCTTCTTTTTTGGAATGATTGTAAATTGTAATAGGAAATTACAATAGTTTATCTTAAATGGATTGAACCTTGTAACAGTATACAACTGTTTATACTTCAATTTTATTATTTATTTCCCTTTGAATTGTTTTTAAATAATAATCCTGCCATACAAATTGTAAATCACTTGTTGAATCTTCAAACTCACATTACCACATAGAATTACATAAAGCACAAGCTGCTCACAAGCATACTTTGTGAAAAAGCTTTATCACTATTATTCTTTATTTTTCTTCATCTAACCAACAATATTTCTAATTTTTACATTTTAGTTACTTTGATTATAATAAATACAGAATACACATGAAAAATAATAAATATGGTACTTATCTGATACTTCCTTTTTTTGCCCTTAATGAAACTTAATTCTACTTTAAATAATGCACCAAAAAACACAGAATAATAACACATAAAGTACAGACAATGTTTTATAACTATTACATTTTTCTTTCAAACTATGCCACAAGAGCCAATAAAAATTCAACTAAGCTCATTGGTGTACTTCTTGTGGGTATGAAGTTTGAACTAGAAGTGAAATAAATAATTTTGTATACATAAAACAAGGTAATATAATGCATTATTTGATGCACTAAAACCTTGGCCTACTGGTTATAAACTTGTGAAAGAGAGAGAATATGACAAGTGGGCATGGTAACAGAAAACTGTTTTTCTAGTTTATGGCTCCCTAAATAAGTATGATTGAAGGCTATAAAAATTGTAATTTGCCTGAGTAAGGCAATATAATATTAAGTAATTTTCATTAAAGTTCATACTTCTTAAAGAAGTGGTGAATAAATTAGAAAAGAGGGAAGACCCAGAGAGCAAATGTAATCATCATATTAGGGGAGATTGAGGATTTGAAAAAGTTTTCTCTTATAAAATTAAAACTTAAAAAAATATATATAACATTAAAATCTCATTTATTAGTTATGTTTTGATGCCAACCCTATTTGTATACATTGAAAATTAGGTAGTTTAATTAAATTTTGAATGTAACCCTACAAAAGGTTGCAATGTGCATTGTGACCAATCTAATCCAAAAGGATTAAAATAGCCATACATATTTATTTTTTCAAACTCTTAAAAAGACAAATGATAAAAAGTTTGTCACACAGATGGTGCTACAGAGAACATAACATTAGAGTGTTGAGCAAAACGTTTGCTAACTTATCACTAAAATGAAAGTGACATAATGACTCCCGTGAGGTGTCATGCTAAACTGACATGGCTAGGATTTGAGTTTGTTTAGAAAACTGTTCACTTATATCAACAAAGAATGCAGTCCAGAATTTGTTTTGACTAAAATTTGGTATTTTTTCTATGTCAAGATGCAGCTTTTGGGTACATCACATGGTCTATATAAATAAGTGCATTACCTGTACAAGTGCAGGCATCATATTGGGTAACAGCTGCAATATTATATTCTTCTGCTGTTGCTCAACCAACTATAATAAAAATACATGCATACACAGTGATTACCTTTAGAATAAAAAACATACACTGCATCAGAACAGATCTATAGCTTATGAAATAATCTGTCATAAACATTAAGTATTAACTTAAACTATATGTTGGTCCTCGATTCTCTGAACTGAAAATATAATTCAACCAACCTAGTACACAGTTTCAAAAATCTTGTAAAAAATATGAAAAGTTTAAAATAGTTTTCAATTTCAATATTGATTAAATTTTAAAAAATCTCAAGACATTTGATATAAACAAAGCCTAGTAAAACTGTACTTTTATAATATGCTTACACTTTAAGTTCAGTAAATGTTTATGGTGATATATATTACTACACATATAATAAGAACGTGAGAAAATACAGTAATGACTTGCTAGAAATAACTGGTGGGTTAATTTGTAGTTTAGTTACATTATGGAACTTGCATAATGTGCAAGAAATCAAGTTTGATCAATTTTTAGGCTTAGATTTAAAATTAGATTTAGCCCACATACACGTACAGTATAAAAGTTACTATTTTTAAAAGTATATCGATAAACATAGTTAAATTTTACCATAATAACAAATTTTTATCTTTGTCACATTTTTCTAAACACCATCATTGATTCACAATGTTTTTTGTGGTTACCTTGGTGAGCATCTTGATAGCAGCATGATTTGAAGGATATTCACCATTTTTTATCATTGGACACAGAGTTCGTACACACAACTCTGCTGGTAGGACTGTAGCTGCCACCTCTGAACACATTTCAGCTGTTCTCTGAACCTGAAACATAACATCCACATCACAACCAGTCCTGTTTTTCTAAACACTTACGATGCATAAGACCCCATTATTAATTTTTTACTACCATATCACAAGATAAAGCTATATTAACACCTATTTTTTCTTCTACACTTACAACTAAAGTCTTGAGACTAAAAACAAATTTATTTCCTCCCAATTCAAGTTCATTTTATTTCAAGCTTGGAACATTAGGGTGAGGCTTTTCTATAAAATATAACAAAATGACTTTCTTATTTTCATTACTACTTTATTAGAACACCTCAACAATAGTCATATCACAATAAACATTAGTTTAAATTATTATACTTTAGTGTTTAATGTTACTACGTTTGGTATCAATAAAAACTTGGCACCTTTGTGGTATTGTATCTGTGCCTCTGGTGTAACCTGATTACATTTTTCTTAAGGTTGTTGTTGGAAGTGTTCTTCACTACAGCTGGTATGACTCCAACGATGGAGTCTGGCAAATGCCTGACTTGTTCTATAAAGTTAAGGTCTGAACTTTGTGGTGAACATTCTTTTTCTGATTATCTCCCAAGTTTTATTTTTTTGTCTGAACAAGTTTATTATTTCTTGGCAGTTTGAAAAATGAAAGCCTGCCCAATTAGGTTCTTTCTCAAGGGTACAGCATGATGAAATAATGATGATGTGTATTTGTTACACATTGTGAAGATGGACAACACCCACAACCTCCAAATATTGTGTTCATGTTGAACTGTTGATACTCCTGCACCCTCTTATTGACTATTCAGTAAACAGGTACATGCTTATTAGAACCTGATAGTGCATAGTCTGTTCAAATTACTTTGTGCCATTGTTCTAAAATCTGAGATGTACATTTTTTTTCTAAAAGCCAGGTTCTTTACATGATAAAACCTTTCTCTTCCTCAAAGGCCACATTTCTACATTTTTGAAACTTGATCAGTGTATAAATTCTTAGTATCATCAAGGGTTTTTTTTCATAATTTCCATCAGTTTTATGAGCAACTTATTTTTAGATTTCTAACACCTCTCTAGGTGAGTTTTCTTCCATGTTTCTTTACTTGTCTGGTATAATAGATCTAAGTTTCCTTACATACATCCAACGTGTATTTCACAATACTTGATAAACAGTCAAATTTTTATTGTCATTTTTCTTAAACTCCATTTAGCATCACTCTGACTCTATCAAAGTGATGTTAATTCCATTTGTTCTGTTAACACCACACAGTATCTATATGAAAAGCTTGTAATGTGAAAATCTCCAAATCTTGTATTTAGATATATTGTAAACAAATTTTAAAAACTACTGCACTGAATCATTTATAGTTGTGTGCTACTTTTGGGTTAAAGTTTTAAATTAATTAAATGTGTGGGATAATAAAATAACGAATAAAGTCAGACAACAAATAATTTTTTTCAAAATTGGTTTTCTTACGTAGGCACAACAAACTGAAACTTGGGAAGCAACGGTATATTATAATAGATTTGTGCAGTACTATTAGTCTCTTGGAAAAAACTCTTACAATATTTTACTTTCAAGATATTAACTGAATACTTATAAGAAATACAAGTATAATCTTAAAACCTTCTCTAGATTCCCAAAACATAAAAGATTACTTTCCTGCTATAACTACACTGTCTTCTCTTAATTCAACACAGAGCAAGATGTTCCTCACAGAACTCTGTGTTTTTTCATCCTTCCTAAGATACACACACAAAAAATACTATCACATCCAACTTTCATCATTCTTTCCTATTTTCAAGATACAAATCAAACATTTCATGTTAATAATTTCATCGTTTATTTTTGGCTTCAGGACATGAAACCTCATTTGGAACTTCATCATCCACCTTCAACACAGTATCATTTATAATCGAATGTAGGGAATACTTACCCACTAATGTGTTTTAGAATTGGTTATTTGTTTGAGTGAACAGTATGTGGAGTTGCAGTTTAAAATATTCCAAATGAAACTCTTATGTAACTATTCCTTAAACTAAATTTGAGCTTCCATCTGAAATTAATACTGCATTTAAAAAAAAGGTTAGATCTACTACAAGGGAACAAAAAGGTTCTGACATTTTCATGTGTAAACTAATGTTTAAGTTTCTGAACCAAAGTTTGGCTAAAGGGAACATGTGAAAATACCAAAATTTGTATCTGTAGTAACTTATTATTCCATAATAATAAATCTAAACTTTATATTAGATTAGTTTTATAGAGTATTGTTATTTACCTACTAATACTTTATTCTTATATTAACTTATAAATAAGTTCTGGGGAAGTTTTTAGTAATTTTCTAACTCATAGTATGACAACAAATGTATACAATTTTATGAAAGTTTTTTTCCAAACAAGTTTCCTTTCATCCAAAACATTAAGCCTTGAATAGAGTGCATTAAAAGCTGACAGTGAAGTACATGTATATTTAACAACATATAACAAAAGCACTGATGAACCAATTTCTAAAGTATAAAGGACATACTATTTACAGCAAGGTTTAAAAATGAATGGAACATGTGAGGGGTGATAAAAATCTATCAAGTTTTTTGCTTCTTTTGAAATTCAGACCTAAATAAAACACAGTTATGCCTGCTTAAGAAATCAAAACTGTCATTTGGTTAAAATCCTAATCAGGAAACAACAATAAACATGAAAATGTTTATAAGACTTCATCATACTTCTTTTTCTGGGTCCTTATGAGCATCAAGGATCTTTAGAATTGTTAATTCTCCATAACCATGGAATCTTTGTGCTTGCATTTTCAGAAGTTCACAAAGTGTTTTTAAAGCAAGAGTTCGAACTGAGCCCTATTAAAATAGAAATTTATTAAAACTTTATAAAAACAACAGATTATCAATTAGTTTGCAATTTAATCTGTTTAATGAAAGTATTACAAATATAACAAAAAACCCTAGCAAGCCAAGGTACCCAATAATAGATTTGCAATTATGGATAGAACTATGGTAAACTGTGTATTGTTTTAATAACCCTAAACAATGCATACTATTGCTTCTATTTGATTACATTTTAGTATAACCCAGCATAACCTAAGCTTACAGCTCTTTTTTTTTCCAAAACAGTAGATATGTATAAGTGATTAAATTGTTTTTAATGGAAATGTTGTCTTTTCTTGTATTATTTATTTGTTAAATTTTTATCTTAGTAAAAACACAATTAGTGGATTGTCTTATGTAGTTTTATAATAACAGGCAGATTGTGCACCACAACTTGGTAATTGCCATAAGAATTTAATTAATGACCCATATAGTACTGTTACTTATTTCACTGGGTTTCAAAATTTAAAAAAATATTACAGACTACATTTTTAAATATTCATAATTTATTCTTGGTGTAAAACAGAACAACCTGTATGTAATATTTTGGTATGTACATGTGCATCAATCCTCTATGGTAGAAATATGTTGCTAGCACTGTAAACAAATAACTGTATATATAGAATATTACTTCTGAACAGTCAAGTAAAATCAAATCAAAAGGAATGACTGCATTAAAAACAGAAAATCCAAAACAAGTCCAAAGAAAAATAAAAAATGCTGCATTAATCAAAAGAACCCCCAAAGTACAAGCCATAATGTAGGGTATAAAACTTATCCTGTAAAAGCAAGTCATACATACACTTATATCATAAACTGTACATGTGCCGGTTAGTTGTTTATTTCCACTTCTAATGCCTGAATTAAAATTTTCAGACATCTACACTATTTTAAACATCCAAAAGCTTATAAAAATGAACTGTTATATTTGAAAAACAACAGACAAAATAAGCATCTTTACATCTGCATCTGTCATTGTTGCAATCAAGAGTCGAAGAATGTTTCTGAAGTGGTCTTCCCACCCAGGATGGTCTTCTTTTGCTAAATATATCAGTCTTGTAAGTGCCTGTTTTCTTGGTTCATTTCTGTCTCCCCCCCAGAAAAAAACAAGTAAAAGTTATTAAAAAATTATTTAAAAAAAATGGTTATTTCATTATACTTAAAGCCTTCTCTTGTAACCAAAAACGAAATAAATTTTTGCAGGGTTTAAAAATAATCACTACAGGGTGACTCTTTTTGCAAGCTTCTCTTCTGATGTCAAAATGCACAAAACAAAGAAAATAAAATGAACTTGTTAAAAGTCATGGTGTTTTTTTTATCAAAATATTTATCTTATCAGAATCACCACAACGAAAATATAAGAAGGATGCCTTTCTAAGTAAACGAATATTGCAATCGTTTAATAAACAGTGTTTATAATGTTTATGTATGACATTAAACACATGAGATGTTGAATATAATTACTTGACTGACATACATTCAACAGTTTTTATGTTATATTAAGTCACCTTACAGTTATGTTTTTAAAGATCTAACCTTTTACTGACAAAATATAATATACACATAATCTATTTCAGTGGCTCTACAAGTCAGTAATACAATGCAACTAATGTGCCAGGAAGGTAATACAGTCAACTAATTTATTAAAAATAGAATTCCATAAGCAAACTTATAAATCAAGTAAAAAACTTAAAAAGATATAAAATTTATGGAATCTGTTATAGGACCTATACAATACAACTAAGAAACAATATCAATTACATAATCATATAATTTCATTTCTAACAACACTTTACCTGGTGTTATGATTGTTGAGTTCTGTGACAATGTCACCAAAAACAGAGTCTGAAAATAAGTCTGAAATCACTCTTTTTATCTATGTGTTATACAAAAACAAAATCAGATGTTTATTAGTCAAAACATACAGATAAATGAACTGAATGATCCTATACATATGAAAATTCTGTTAGAAATGGAAAATAAAACTTAAAAATGATAATTGATGTTTAGATTTTAAATAGTTAAAAACTGGAATGATTTATTTTGTATACAGCAATTTTTGAATTAGTACATAAATAAAACTCTTAGACATAATTTAAAAATGCTCAGCATCATGTTCAATACAACAAAAAATGAAACAGTTCCCCTATAACTCCTTACCAAAATTAACACAAGTAATAAAATAACACCATAACAATAAAGATAAAGACAGTTGATGAAACACAAAACATTTTTATCTACAGAAGGTTCAAATACACTTGTATAATCTTCAGTGAAATATAAAAATAATATAACAGTGATATTCATTAACTAATGCTATATCATCACCCATCGTTAATTTACTTAAATATCACTGTTATCTTCAGTAAAATATAAAAATAATATAACAGTGATATTCATTAACTAATGTTATATCATCACCCATCGTTAATTTACTTAAATATCACTGTTATCTTCAGTAAAATATAAAAATAATATAACAGTGATATTCATTAACTAATGCTATATCATCATCCATCATTAATTTACTTAAATATCACTGTTATCTTTTTCAGTAAAATATAAAAATAATATAACAGTGATATTTATTAACTAATGCTATATCATCACCCATCGTTAATTTACTTAAATATCAGTTATCTTTTTCAGTAAAATATAAAAATAATATAACAGTGATATTTATTAACTAATGTTATATTATCACCCATCGTTAATTTACTTAAATATTCAGTAAAGTAGTAAATGGAAGAATAAACAGATTATACAATGCATTACAAATGTATCATGAATTACAAGTTGTATAAGACAATTATAAGTATTTGTAACAAACTGTTTAGTTTTTAATTGTATAAATCTAAAATGATTTTAGGTCTAAAGAGGTTTGTAAGTTGTTAAGAGCAGGCCAGTCTTTAGCTATGAGCAAATTTTCTTTAAAGTACAGTTCAAGGTCTGAAAATTTTGTAGTAACAATAGAGAAATTATCATATGAAATACTGTGACCTGTGGTTTCAACATGTGAATGAATGGTTTAGTGGTTGGGTTTAAGTAATGAATTTTGTTTGATATTTTTAAATGTGTTGTCTAGTTTACACACGATGTTTGGTTTCACCAATGTACATACTTATACATGAGCCATGAATGTAGAAGTGTAAGTATTTGATCTTTATAATGAAATAAGTGTTTTATGTGGAAGCTAGGCCTATATATTAGTCTGAGCACCACAAAACTCAGTATCTCTTCCTTTGTTAAATAACACAGTTCAATACTACAAGTCATGTTACAGGGAAGTTGTTTTCTGGACAAATCATATATAACAAATAAGCATATATAATAAAATTTGCACTGTTATTTGAATGCATTTCAAAATTTTTCCAAAACTACACAAGTGGAACAGTTGTATTCAATAGACTGTCATGATTTTGCTTATTATAAAGGAAAACTTCAAATTAAAAATGAAGGGATATTTTACTATTATGATTGCTCATAATTAAATAATTTAATATAACTTAATATAATTTAATATAATATATTAGCAAAAAAAATTGATAGAGGATATCTCAATAAAAATACCAAAATGTCATTCACATTAAAAAAACAACACTAACTATTATATGAATAGTATGAAACAAAGTTGAGTGATTGTTTATTGTTAAGAACAAAGTGCCATCTGTGTTGTGCCTACATGAGTATCAACACCTGGCATCTGAAGTACTGAGAACAATTTTTAGTACAGAACATGCCAGAATTATTCACTTCTACACACTAAAGTACATGTCTGTGTGAGCATACTTTCATGTATGTGTACGGCTGGGTTTATCAGCATTAGATAAAAATATTTTTGAAACAGAATGATCGATTGAAAAAGTTTCTTGAAGAATCATTCTGACTTGATAAGGTGTTGCCTGCTTTCATGAAAAATAAGTTATTATATCTTTGTACAGCATTAAACTTGTAAAATATGAGATATTGATGTTGTACACATACATTACAGATTAAAGAAAGTTCACGGAAAAAATAAGTTATTCTCCACAGTCTAAAACTAAACAACTTTTCACAGAAATATTAGACTCACCATCTTCAAGTTCCCTCTGATCAAAATAAGGTTCTGGATAAGCATCTCTATCTACACCATCCTCTCTGTCCTAAAATTACACGTTTAATTTTTTTACACAGAAATATAGGAATGTAGTCTGAAACATAAAATAATTTGAAATTCATATTTATTTAATTAAATATAATTACATTATTAATGATATAATAAACAGTAAATACCTTTTATTCTATCTCTTGGGAAACTGAAAGGACAATGAAAACTAACCCTTGTTTTCCATTTAAGTTTTTCATTAGCATGCTTGAAATATTATGAATTTTATCCCCTACATATTGTATGACCTGATGGATAATTTTAAAGTATACTAATCTTTCTATTCACACTAGATACTTTTATGTTTTGCAGCACCATTGCATACACATATTGTAGAAAAAATTCAAACACTTATTAAAGTACTGCAGGATTTAGGTCTTTAGGTTTCCATCAAAGGAGCAGTAGTCAAATTAATAATTAATAAGCAACATTAAATGGACAGTTTTCTGTCAAAAACTCTCTTTGGAATATTGACTTTCAGAATCTGAAAGTGTATTTACCAATTTTGTGTTGTAAGTAATGGTAACATTATTTAGTATCTAATAAAAGTAATTAATTTTGTAGTTGTTATCAAACAGATGAAATTATATATGCAGTAAATAATATTTGTGTTCTAAAATTTTTTTTAAAATGTTTAATTATTGAATCTATTATTATTCATGATATAATATATTACAGTAAGATAAAATGAACAAGTAACCACATATTAAATATCTATGCCCTAAAAACAATAAATCATAATAAATAAGATAACAGATATTTCTAATATTCTTAAAAATAATATCCAATCCCCACCTGTTCTTTATAGTAATTTGAAGAATATTTGGGAGATTGAATTCTGAGGAGCTTCAAGCGTTCATGCACTGAATCTTGCCTACCATCTGGAGATGAAGAGTAGCTATTACCTGAGTCTTGAGGGCCAGAATCTCTTATTACATTATCTTTCAATTTTTGTCTTTCATCTTTCGAATTATATTCCTTCTCATACGTAGTCTCGCTGTATTTCTGAATTTCTGCTGAGGTCATTTTCAGTGAGTTAAAAATCTCTTCAGAATTTAAATTTTCAGTGTCATCGTACTCAAGCGAGTGATCCTGTGGTGTTTCTGAACGACTTTTGGTAAAACAAAATAATATAGTTAAAGTGTACAAGAATAAATTTACTAGCAAAGAAAATAATTTCACCTTAATCGTATACTACATAAATTATTTGTATTTGACATTTTGAACATATATCACTCTTTTACTCAGACTGAATGAAAAAAAAAACAGCTTGGTACAAATACATCGTTCATTGACTCAATATCAAGAAAAAAAAATGTAACACTTAGTTCATCCCTCGCACTGACAAATGTACAATTAACTAAATTTTTAACTGCTTTAGAATCTTCCTGAACATGAAACTGTTCATTTTAAACACACTCAAGTCACCATTAGTGACAAATATTCCATTGGTTAAAGCACATTAATGTTCACCATTATGCATAATGAAAAAAAAAAAAAGTATATCGGAGAGTGAATATCTACAAATCAATTGCACACATTGCACAAGTGTATCATAATTACTGTGTGCAGCTGCAGGCTGTATCAATACAAATACTACACAATACAAACAATAATAAAGTTTTAGTGTGTACAAGTCTGTTATTGGGTGACAAACAATATATGGTACCTAAAAATGCTATAAAAAAAATACTGAGGCATACAGACACCACAATGTACAGTTCTTACAAACAAATATTTGGGCTGTGCCACTATTCAGGTAAACATGAATTTATAAAACATTTTAACTCAACTATTGCAGCAGTGAATTTTATACATTGCTACATGAACAAAAGCCAGTTGTGTTCATAATTATTTATGTAGATATATTACCAACTAATAGTGATTAGTTGAAAAACAAATTTGTACTTTATTGTGCAAGTATTTCCACACCTAGCACCGCACACAAGTAAAAAAAAAAACAACAACAGAATTCTTCCACCTCTCATGACAAGTATCTTTATCTGACACTGTACTTAATCAGTGATGTCGAGAAACCCACTTGTTGAGAAATATATATGCAAAAACGGCTCGTTTAGGTTGAGAAAATATTTTACATAGAAGAGTGAACAACTTTTCGACCTTCTTCGGTCGTCGTATATATATATATGACACTGTACTTGCATTAATGTAACTCTTAACTGTATTGTAACTTTCAGTTAAAAAGTACAGTTTCTTTTCTGGCATACTTCTTGTTACATGGTATATGTCTCTTGGCTGTTGATAGTTTTCTCTCAGTATCCAATCTGAATACTGGCTATTAAGAATCAAATATTAACTCTGGCACGATCAAGTAATATTGTTTAAAACCATAACAAGAAAGTAAACATTGTAACAATTCTTATGAAACTAAAAATATTGATTTAATTATTTTTTATGTCTGTATAAAGCCACACAAGAGTAACCTGCACAAGCTGTCTGTAATTTTCAACTGACAGACTAGAAGGAAGCCAGCTAATTAACCACATTCACTGCTAATTTGAGGGCCACTTTAATCAAATAGTGGGATTTAGCCATCAGTCACTCAAGTGCACCCATGACCCTAACTGCAAAGCATCATCTTATTTTTTGTAGTAACATAGCATGAACGACAATCCCTCATAGCCACAAAAAATAAATGCTATTAAAATACACAGTACTTTAAATTTGATTAATTTTCAAGACAGTCGAGATCCATTACTTAGAAAATAGGTTTTGCAATTCTGTGTTTTGGTTGTAATGTATTTAATTTTGTTATTCTGGTTGCAATGTGTTTTATTGTGTTCAAAACTACTTAAAAACAACAACAAGAAAAGAGAGTCATGACATTTAAATAAAAACATTAGAAACTGTTTTATCTTACATGGCTTTAAATGTAGTTAAATAATGTGCTATTTGTAATATAAAATATAATGTGACAGATTAAAGTGTTAAAAAAACACAGTTGACAGAGTAAGTTGTACAATTTTAACAATACAATCATTATTTAAACATATTTGAATGATAGAAAAAGTGGCAAAACCAGCACATGATTAGCCAATCCATATTAATGTAGTAAAAACAGGCTATCAAGGTGAGTTCCTATGAATAGTGAATTTGATATTTTTGAAGTGTAAGCCACGAAATTTGAGTCTCTGATTTTCCCATGCAGTTAATATGACAAATGCTCTAAAAATGTGATTGTGAAAAGTAAGATAAAATTAATTATTTGGAAAAAAAGACTCGTCAGTCTTTGTTTCCCAAAACACATAATGAGCTGTTTGTTTTTACCAACCTTGATGTTGCACTGGATGAGTGAAGGTTTGATGTTACAGGGCTGGGAGGGTTTCTCACTCCAAGAGAAATATTACTATCTGTACTGCTACGTCTTCTTGAACTAAGAAGCTTAAATGCACTATCCTGATGAAACCACCAATGAAAATAAATTAATCTGAGCATATCAGTGACATAGTTTTAAATATTTTTCACTTTAAAGAGATAAATCTAATTATAAGATGTCACATATTTGGTTAAATGTTTGTATAAATTTGCTAATAAGCTAATTTCAGAGCAAACAAGAATATATTAACTACTTAAAGTCTAATAAAACAATTAAAAACAATTACAAATGTAAAAGTTTTTTTTTGTCTTATTGATACTGTATATTGAAAATTCTATTTCAGTACAGCTGTAACTTTGGAGTTTTGTAATTTTGTTATATTTCACAAGGCTGATGTAACATTGTATTCTTTCATGGCAATAAGAAATTGCTATTATCTGTGGCTATACACATACAAGTTCTTGGAGTGTAAACAGTCAAAACGTACAATAACTAAATTCAGAGTGTAACCACTACTTTTCACATATAGAAATTTCTAAATTGATCCAGCATATGTCATTTAAAATACATATGCATAAACCTTCTGTTATCATAAGATACTACAATACTTTTATGTGGCAATACCCAGAAATATTCTTGAAAGTTTAATTCAAAGATTTTAAGTTTCAGATCTGTAGAAAAACCTGAGTAAAATCATTAACATGTCAGCAAGTACAACCAGAAACAAAAATAGCATAGCTTTACAAACAATGATTACTGATTGTGTTTTTTATCAACAAAAACCTTGTATGCTTCTCTATCAATACTGCTTAATTTTTAAAAGAGTTTGAAGCTAATTATAGTGTTTGTCACTTCTAAGTGGAATCAACAATAAACAATAAAACTTTAAATATAACGACACTCAGCAGTATAAAAGTAATTTATCACTTGCACACAAAAAAAAGCAAAAAAAAAAAAAAACATCTAACAAGATCCTTCATTTATCAAAAGTTTTATAGCTTTTCACATTAGTAGAAGATATGTTACTGGTGATGATTCATCACCACCAGGAGCAAAGGTAATAGGAAAAGTTAATAATTTGTCAATAGTAATAAAAAAACTTGACTGTAACATTCCAGTTAGTAAATGAATACGAAGGTTGCTCATCACATAAAGAAAAGTTGGTAAGACCAAACTAGATTAAATGTTTTGTTTTCCATTTTTATGTATGTATGTATATATATATCAAAATTATTTAACGTTTTTAATAAATTCTATTCTACTGGATACATTTGGTGCTTTAATTCATCTTATATAATGTGATCTGAGTCGATCAACCAAAACTGTATCTGTCTGTTGCAAGCTGTGAGTTCATTTGTATAAAGTGGTGCAAATAAATACTTAACATAATAACAAATCCATTGTTAAAGAAAAACTTTTTAGAAAATATCTTGTAGTTTATAGTGACAAGTTTATAATGAAGTTTCACAAACACATACAGATATATATATATATGTATGTATATATATACATACACACATATGCTTCATGGTTCCAAACTTAAATCCAACAAAACAGCATATGATTTGCACAACTATAAAATTACCACAATATTTAGTTCACTGCATTATAGAGAAAGAGCTAATGAGGCTATGTTCTGTTCATATCAGTTAGAATGATACTTTTACCTATTTCTACCCACTGGCCAGATAATTAGAGAATCACATTTAGGCTTGAATGACAGCTTTGCCAAGTTATATGATTTTGATAAGGTTCTGATAAAAATCTTGTAGTATTTGGATTAACTTGTTCATAAGAAAGAATGGTAGGTGTAGCTGAGTTCTGATTCACTCTTTCACAACCTCTGACAACAACTGAGATCAGAGAATGCCTTGTCTAATGTTGAAAAATTGTATGATACGTCACATTTATAGACTGTGATGATATCAATGGTGTATAGACCTTCAGACATTGAGTCATCACAGCTTATTTGGTTTTATGAAAGTTGTGCCATTCTTAGAACACTTGGAATGCTATTCTGAAAGTCACACAATAAATGTAATTACTGCATTGTAGAATGAACTGAGTAAGAAACACCCACTACTATGTTCCCTGTGAAGATTCTAACACCCACTTGCTTTTCTTTCATTGTTAATGAATAACTACACACACCTTTTACACAACTAATGACAACTTAGTGGACTTGAATTAACATCATATGGCCATATGTATTTGCATATGCTGTTGATGTAATGGTTGGTCATTTTTACTTGTAATTTCTAATTATATGGCTATAGTCAACATATAATATCCATTATAAAGTTAACAAAGTTTCTTATGGCATCCTCACCTGATAACTCTTTGGTAGTTGGTTTAATAACATAGAAAATTCAGGTGTGTTCACATTAAACAGACCCATGATAATATCTTGAGAGAACTGAAACAAACACATACTTTTAATAACATAGAAAATTCAGGTGTGTTCACATTAAACAGACCCATGATAATATCTTGAGAGAACTGAAACAAACACATACTTTTAATAACATAGAAAATTCAGGTGTGTTCACATTAAACAGACCCATGATAATATCTTGAGAGAACTGAAACAAACACATACTTTTAATAACATAGAAAATTCAGGTGTGTTCACATTAAACAGACCCATGATAATATCTTGAGAGAACTGAAACAAACACATACTTTTAATAACATAGAAAATTCAGGTGTGTTCACATTAAACAGACCCATGATAATATCTTGAGAGAACTGAAACAAACACATACTTTTAATAACATAGAAAATTCAGGTGTGTTCACATTAAACAGACCCATGATAATATCTTGAGAGAACTGAAACAAACACATACTTTTATTCTTTAATTTGAACTAGTGTAATAACATAAAATACAAGAAATATGTTTTTGAACTTCTAACAAGATAACACACAGAATCACACCATCTACAAAACACTAGTATAACCAAATATATTACACCATGGTTTGAACAAGTTCTATTTGAATCAAAACTAATAACTCTTCTAGAAAATGTCCACTAACACGTGTTGAGTGTTAAGTTTGATTTAAATTAAACCTCTTTTATTTCACAATAATTATTGACAAGAAAACAGAAGATATATTTCCTAAGTAAAATATAGAGTGTTCGGAAAGTCACTGTGCAGTTTTGTAATCATATTTTATTCAGTCTATTTCAAGCCAGCAACTGATGGCGGTGTTTAAAACAAAATAAGAAGGATCCAGGCCTGTATTGATGCCAATGGGGTTCACTTTCAACATTGTTTATAATTATAATTCATACTTACCTCCTGTATTCTATATTGAAACATGTCTGTTAATAAATATATAAGAGCACAGTGACTTTCCGAACACCTGTATAATTTAACCAATAAAACAATACATTCAAATAACATATTGGTATATTGTATATACAGTTCACATTGTATATATCTGTAATGCTATTTATTTTGTTATTAATTAATTAATTAAGAACATTTGTTATTAATTAATGTTACTGAAATGCAAAAGTTCTTTTCTAATAGTATAAGTAAACATTTTCTTTATTTACTTTCTTATTTCCTTGTGTTCACTAATGAGAAATAGAAAAATACTTAGAACACTCAGATGCCTGTACTTGACAACTTACAACTTTAAAATGTGAAAATTCATTTCGAACAACATGTTAATATTTTAATTCAGAAAATATGAATTTTTGTCTCACACAAAATTATACTTAACATTTATTATAACAATCTGGGTTTGGCAGTACTAAAGTAAGTTGGTTTGGCTACAAATACTTTAGTTTTAAAATAGTTGTACATACCCTTCTTAAGTCACTATTCTTGGTGTCAGTAGTCCAAGAGATTACCTTAGTAACAGCCTGTTTAGTTTCACTGTTGGACCCCAAAAATTCACTTGGGTCCATTACCTTTAGTACTGAATTTAGGTATTGTAACATGGTCAGTTTGGCCTGGAGAAAATTATATGAAAATGTAAAGTTTTTCTATCTGGATTAACCTGAATTTCGTTGTTTTTGTTTCAAATAAAAGAAGGGTTAAAAACCATAAATAAGATATCTGAAAGAGTAATAAGACACTTTATTATATATATATTACAATGTCTACTTTTATGTTTATATGTATGATGCATCAACAGACTTAGTATATGGAGTAATCAACTTGAATTAGTATTGATTTAATTTATTCATAGCAGTTTTTTGAAGTGTATTTGTATGTATGACAATGGATACCTGCTGTCATCCATAATTTTCAACAAATGACCATATAGAAGCCAGCCAATTAAGAGCAATCTATTGTCCACCATTCACACTAAGGTATTCACTGTCATACTTATTATGCAACCACAGATAAATGTTTGGGGACTAAACTGTGGCATTACATGAATCTGGACCATGCTCCCCAGCGATACCAAAAGGTCAGTCCATGACCAAGTATTATTAAGCATTAAGATTGTGTTACTTCATACAAATTATAAACTTAAATATAATTTTAACTGAATAAAAAAAGACATTTCTATCACTGTTACAAACTCATATAATTTTTTAAATCTGTTATTAGCCTCTTTTGCCTTACAACCTGTTTCTAATAGAAGAACTCAGTCACTAGCTGTTTTGAAAATGCTCTACATGGAAGTTATCTGGGAAGCCCATGTATCATCCTTCTCTCTTTCTTGCATTCACTCCCTAACACAGCATAGCCTATTTGATGATTCCTTGATCACTCAAAACTAAATAATCTCAAAACCAGGACTTCTTAAATTCTGTGATGCACATGTTCTATAATTATTTTTTGTTTCTGAAACATATATATATTGCTATTAAAAAAACTGAATGCAGATGAGTATTAAAACAGTAAAACAACTTCACAACATTGGACATTTTAAAATGGATAAAAAAACAACTAACAAGCCACCAAAATACAGAAGAAATAGATCTACTTTGCTCTACCATTAAAACTAAAAAATCTGTCTAAACATATTACAGCTGCTTTGGGTTTGCTAAAGCTTCTACGAACATCAAGTTATGAATGTCCCAAATGAATTAAATCTTACCTTGTTATTGGGTGTTTGGGTAGGATCGTTTAGAAAACGAATGATAACATGGAATAATTTGTCACTTGAAAAACAGTCCCTTTGAATGAAAGAGGAAATATATTAAGTTTTACTCTCTATTACTTCAAGATGCTAGTCAGTTCAACATAATCGTATATGATGTCAAAAATGAAATTTATCTTTATTATTTAATAAATACTATAAAAATTGTCCTTTTTTTAAATGGATTAAAAATTTTATAATTCAACATGAAAAGCTCTTTACAGGTAAGTAATTTTATAATCAAGAAAACGTGATGAAGAAAAACATTAAGTAATTCACATGTTAAAAAAATAATTTCAAGAAAAAAAACTATTACTTTAAGGTCCATTTCTGTAATTCATTTGAGGGTCATAGTGCAAAGAAATGTTTGAATAACAATTTAAGATAATGTTAATAAAATGTTAGTAAGAATTAAAATCTAATATTCTTCCTTTCTTTTAGTTTATAACTACTGTGTACCTGAAGCAAACTTACACATTTAAATCTAGGCTAAAGGCTAACTACTCTGCTGTACTCTAATTCTTTGATCTCATATTTCCTACCTCAGGTTTTTCTCATTTTCACTTTTGTTTTCTTAAATATTTTGTTTATTCACAAAAAACATTCATGATACCATCATACATGTGAATCACTGAAGCAACAACTGTACTTTATTACTATTCAGATTCACTTTTGAAGGTACAATGCGTGTGTGTGTGTATGTGTGGAAATGTTTATCAATGCAATTTTCTATTAATTTTAGTGAATTTTCCTCCTATCATTCATTGTCTATTTACTTTGTTGTATTTTCTATCTGATTCTCAATATTTAATAACTTTGTTGTAATTTCCACCTGAAGCTCACTGTTTAATCACTTTGTTGTATTTTCCATCTGATGCTCATTGTTTAATCACTTTGTTATATTTTCCATCTGATGCTCATTGTTTAATCACTTTGTTGTATTTTCCATCTGATGCTCATTGTTTAATCACTTTGTTATATTTTCCATCTGATGCTCATTATTTACTTGCTTTGTTGTATTTTCCATCTGATGCTCATTGTTTAATCACTTTGTTATATTTTCCATCTGATGCTCATTGTTTAATCACTTTTTGTATTTTCCATCTGATGCTCATTGTTTAATCACTTTGTTGTATTTTCCATCTGATGCTCATTGTTTAATCACTTTTTGTATTTTCCATCTGATGCTCATTATTTACTTGCTTTGTTGTATTTTCCATCTGATGCTCATTATTTACTTGCTTTGTTGTATTTTCCATCTGATGCTCATTGTTTAATCACTTTTTGTATTTTCCATCTGATGCTCATTATTTACTTGCTTTGTTGTATTTTCCATCTGATGCTCATTGTTTAATCACTTTGTTATATTTTCCATCTGATGCTCATTGTTTAATCACTTTGTTATATTTTCCATTTGATGCTCATTGTTTAATCACTTTTTGTATTTTCCATCTGATGCTCATTGTTTAATCACTTTGTTATATTTTCCATCTGATGCTCATTGTTTAATCACTTTGTTATATTTTCCATCTGATGCTCATTATTTACTTGCTTTGTTGTATTTTCCATCTGATGCTCATTGTTTAATCACTTTGTTATATTTTCCATCTGATGCTCATTGTTTAATCACTTTTTGTATTTTCCATCTGATGCTCATTGTTTAATCACTTTGTTGTATTTTCCATCTGATGCTCATTGTTTAATCACTTTTTGTATTTTCCATCTGATGCTCATTGTTTAATCACTTTTTGTATTTTCCATCTGATGCTCATTGTTTAATCACTTTGTTATATTTTCCATCTGATGCTCATTGTTTAATCACTTTTTTGTATTTTCCATCTGATGCTCATTGTTTAATCACTTTGTTATATTTTCCATCTGATGCTCATTGTTTAATCACTTTTTGTATTTTCCATCTGATGCTCATTGTTTAATCACTTTGTTGTATTTTCCATCTGATGCTCATTGTTTAATCACTTTTTGTATTTTCCATCTGATGCTCATTGTTTAATCACTTTGTTGTATTTTCCATCTGATGCTCATTGTTTAATCACTTTTTGTATTTTCCATCTGATGCTCATTGTTTAATCACTTTTTGTATTTTCCATCTGATGCTCATTGTTTAATCACTTTGTTATATTTTCCATCTGATGCTCATTGTTTAATCACTTTGTTATATTTTCCATCTGATGCTCATTATTTACTTGCTTTGTTGTATTTTCCATCTGATGCTCATTGTTTAATCACTTTGTTATATTTTCCATCTGATGCTCATTATTTACTTGCTTTGTTGTATTTTCCATCTGATGCTCATTGTTTAATCACTTTTTGTATTTTCAATCTGATGCTCATTGTTTAATCACTTTGTTGTATTTTCCATCTGATGCTCATTGTTTAATCACTTTGTTATATTTTCCATCTGATGCTCATTATTTAATCACTTTGTTGTATTTTCCATCTGATGCTCATTGTTTAATCACTTTTTGTATTTTCCATCTGATGCTCATTGTTTAATCACTTTGTTGTATTTTCCATCTGATGCTCATTGTTTAATCACTTTGTTGTATTTTCCATCTGATGCTCATTATTTACTTGCTTTGTTGTATTTTCCATCTGATGCTCATTGTTTAATCACTTTGTTGTAATTTCCACCTGAAGCTCACTGTTTAATCACTTTGTTGTATTTTCCACCTGATGCTCATTGTTTAATCACTTTGTTGTATTTTCTATCTGATTCTCATTATTTAATCACTTTGTTGTATTTTCCATCTGATGCTCATTATTTACTTGCTTTGTTGTATTTTCCATCTGATGCTCATTGTTTAATCACTTTGTTGTATTTTCTATCTGATTCTCAATATTTAATCACTTTGTTGTAATTTCCACCTGAAACTCACTGTTTAATCACTTTGTTGTATTTTCCACCTGATGCTCATTGTTTAATCACTTTGTTGTATTTTCCATCTGATGCTCATTATTTACTTGCTTTGTTGTATTTTCCATCTGATGCTCATTGTTTAATCACTTTGTTATATTTTCCATCTGATGCTCATTGTTTAATCACTTTGTTATATTTTCCATCTGATGCTCATTGTTTAATCACTTTGTTGTATTTTCCATCTGATGCTCATTGTTTAATCACTTTTTGTAATTTCTTCTTAATGCTCATTGTTTAATCACTTTGTTGTATTTTTCTTAATGCTCATTGTTTAATCACTTTGTTGTATTTTCTTCTTAATGCTCATTGTTTAATCACTTTGTTGTATTTTCCATCTGATGCTCATTGTTTAATCACATTGTTATATTTTCCATCTGATGCTCATTGTTTAATCACTTTGTTGTATTTTCCATCTGATGCTCATTGTTTATTCACTTTGTTATATTTTCCATTTGATGCTCATTGTTTAATCACTTTGTTGTATTTTTTCTTAATGCTCATTGTTCAATCACTTTGTTGTATTTTCTTCTTAATGCTCATTGTTTAATCACTTTGTTGTATTTTCTTCTTAATGCTCATTGTTTAATCACTTTGTTGTATTTTCCATCTGATGCTCACTGTTTAATCACTTTGTTGTATTTTCTTCTCAATGCTTATTGTTTAATCACTTTGTTGTATTTTCTTCTTAATGCTCATTGTTTAATCACTTTGTTGTATTTTCCATCTGATGCTCACTGTTTAATCACTTTGTTGTATTTTCTTCTCAATGCTTATTGTTTAATCACTTTGTTGTATTTTCTTCTTAATGCTCATTGTTTAATCACTTTGTTGTATTTTCCATCTGATGCTCACTGTTTAATCACTTTGTTGTATTTTCTTCTCAATGCTTATTGTTTAATCACTTTGTTGTATTTTCTTCTTAATGCTCATTGTTTAATCACTTTGTTGTATTTTCCATCTGATGCTCACTGTTTAATCACTTTGTTGTATTTTCTTCTCAATGCTTATTGTTTAATCACTTTGTTGTATTTTCTTCTTAATGCTCATTGTTTAATCACTTTGTTGTATTTTCTTCTTAATGCTCATTGTTTAATCACTTTGTTGTATTTTCCATCTGATGCTCATTGTTTAATCACTTTGTTGTATTTTCTTCTTAATGCTCATTGTTTAATCACTTTGTTGTATTTTCTTCTTAATGCTTATTGTTTAATCACTTTGTTGTATTTTCTTCTTAATGCTCATTGTTTAATCACTTTGTTGTATTTTCTTCTTAATGCTCATTGTTTAATCACTTTGTTGTATTTTCCATCTGATGCTCATTGTTTAATCACTTTGTTGTATTTTCCATCTGATGCTCATTGCATAGGATATTTTCCTTAACCCTCAAATTATCAACTTGTTTTTATCTCTTTCACTACTAATGACTTTTACACATAATTTTGTAATGAGTAATATCATGCTTTGGACTCTTGGCTCATTGTAAAGATTTGGTGAAATACCTCGTTTTCTACATAAAACACCAGGAATCTTAAGAGTAATCTGTGGGATCAAGTGAGACACTAATTATATCATTTTTAACACAGTTTTTGTGTTACTCGCATGTTGTTGTTTGGGGCCCTTTAAACAACAATGCCAAGTACTAACAAGCAAGTTGGTGCAAAAATATGTTTAAAAACCAATCATGTGGACTCCACTGACAATCAAAGATTAAAATAATATTTTGTATATATCCTATGCATAAAAAGATCATTAAAAGTACTAGATATACATATAGTAACATTGTAAAAAACGCCAGAACATGTACAGTTATTGTAGGTCTGGATTAAACAACAAAATACATGCAGGACAATAAAATATAAAAATTCCTTTTTATTAATAAAAATGGTGAACTGTAAGATTAATACACTGCAATAATTACAATACCAGTTATATAACATCCTGTAAGTAAACTGTATCTTTTATACATTTGAACATGTTTAACAGCACTATGTCATTACTTAAATTTGAAAACTTTAGACCTAAAAATAAATCAATTGTTACACATTCTTTACTTCCAAAGTTACATAATTCTCATAATTTTTACAGAATATCATAAAAAAATTAAAACTTATTATTATTATTTTTTTGTTTTCCACTGTTTTAATTATAAATAGTATCAAAGATTGGTTCTATAAGGTTTTTTAATTGGTTAATCTTACCTAACTTTAGTATTAAATTCATAAAATTCGTCTTTTTTGTGCATGTATTTTAATAACAGTAGTTATTTTTCTACATGATTAATAACAATTACATTATGTTCCTTACTACTTTATAACAATTACATTGTGTTCCTTACTACTTGGTACATTTCAATAAATTGCAAACTGTTCAGCTGAAAGATACACATACATTAAACACAATAATTAAGCCTAAGTTTATTGCTTGACTGAAGACCAAGTCCAACTAGTTTCTAGTTTTTAGTGTTGTCTTTAATTTCAAAATATGAAGTACAGATTTCATGATATAAGTTATAGATAAACCGTACAAGTCAATAACACTCAGTGAGTATTATTAGAGAACTAAGGTTTTATAACAGTATATCTATATCATTAAAATATGAGTAAATGAAACATAAAAACATTACCTAATGAAGTAACAATAAACATTACATAATGAAGTAACAATAAACATTACCTAATGAAGTAACAATAAACATTACCTAATGAAGTAACAATAAACATTACCTAATGAAGTAACAATAAACATTACCTAATGAAGTAACAATAAACATTACATAATGAAGTAACAATAAACATTACATAATGAAGTAACAATAAACATTACCTAATGAAGTAACAATAAACATTACATAATGAAGTAACAATAAACATTACCTAATCAAATCCAAAGTTTTTTTAATTTTCGTCTGCACAGAAGTTACAATGTCTGTACCGGACTTGATGAAAAGACGTGTCAAAAGAACGTACAACCAACCATAAAGGTCCACATGGTGAACACGAATCAGTTCATTTAGAGTATCCAGAAATAGAGTAAACACCTAAAGAGGGAACAGAATAAAAGATTTACCATAAGATCTAAGGAAGTTGTATTGAGAAATTTATGAATGCTTGAAGCCCCAGTGTTTTGACCAAAGTTATTCATTACTAGCTAGAGTAGCCTTAGTAATTCTGTTATTTATATATACAGATATATTATAAACTAGATGGAGTACCCATCCACTGGTTGGAAGTTATATAAATTCTTGATTGATGAAAGGTTATCTTAGGATGTGAAAAGTTACTTCCCTTATACGTAATTGTAAAAAAACTCAAAGATGTTCCATAAAAACTACAAAACAAAACAAAAAATGTGAAACCACAATCTTCCCATCAAATTAGATGAAGATCCACCAACAGAATGCAAAGAAGTGGTAAAAATAGCAAAAATGCAAATAAAACCCACAAAATGCAAAACCGAAAATTTGTATGCATCTTTTCATGGACTCAGTGATCCTCCAAATCAAATTTGGTGAAGATCCATTCACAGGATGTGAGGTGGTATTAAAAAACACCCATTAGAACTGCAAAATGTGAAACTGAAAATCTGGGTGTATCTCCCTATGAGCCCAATAAATTTCAACATAAATTTGGTGAAGATTCCAAAACTGAAAATCTGTATGTACCCCCTACATGCATGGACCCAATGAACTTGCATACCAAATTTGATGAAGATCCATCCACATCCTGCAAAGCAGTTACATGGACACACAACAGGCATTACTGTTATATTTATATAGATAAGTAGTCACACAAACATACAACAGACAGTACTGTTATATTTATATAGATATGTAGTCACATGGACATACAACAGACAATACTATTTATATAGATTATTTTAATTTGTATCAAGCAAGTGAAGTTACAAATTTATTCTAATTTTACTGGTCATGTGATGGATATAATGATACTTTCAGTTATTGTAATTGTACTAAACTTTAAAAGGTCAGTCCCCCAAACATTATTATTATTAGTATTATTTTTGCTTGAAAATGAGATAAAAATATTTAAATATTCTGATGGAATATTTCTAAAAATACATGAAGTTTTTAAATTGAATAGGAAACTCGGAACGTCTTTTATAATTACAATAATGACTAGTTCATATACAGTCAAAATAGAACTTCCCGAGTGTTTTAATAACCGAATAATTAAGAAAAATTATTAGATTATTTCTTTAAAAATTTAAGATTTGATTAAATATACAACTTTGGCTGCAACTGCTTTAAATGCACATGGAAGTTTTGGGAACCATGCACGATATACTACCAATTCCTAAACAATTGTCTGAGGCATACCATACCCAATATGATGAATCACCAGTCAGTGGGTTAAATCTGAGATGTAGTTGTAGCAGGTAACAGTTATGTTTATCTTATAAACATGTTTCATTCTTATCCTTAATAATAAAGCTTAATAAATAACATTTAAAAATGGTAGAAACAATAAAATACAACTTTTTTGTTACACTTTAATGATTCTTCTAAAAACTATAGCCATTCTAAATAACAAGACCTCTTATTACAAAGTAAATAAAATATAACAGTAGTGCATTATTTGAAGGTCATTTACTATTTTATTCTTCTACCTTTGTATGTGGATCCATAAACAATTTGGTGAAAGTATCTGTGACACGTTTAAGTTCCCCAGGTGAAAGCATACGTGATGAGCGAAGTAGAGCACACAGTCCCAAAAGTCCCTCCTTTCTCTCGGACCAATGAATGGACCCTAGGTTATGGATTATTTCAGGCACATCCTGTTTAAGAAAAGTGTTTGCTTGATATGCCCATTAAAACCTCAAATAAATAAAACCAAACTGTCTTTTCCAATAAATAATTTTTTTCCTAACATTAAAAATGGAACGTTTATGGCAATGAAGTTTATTATTAAAAAAATGAAATAAAATTATCAACTCATTTTAAATCAGACACACTATATTAAGTTAATACATGAACATGAGCATGCTAAAATTCAGATCTTAAAGCTGCAGATTCAAGCCTATCAAGGATGTTAAATGATTAAGAATATGTACATATATATATAAAAGACTCCCAGTCACCAGAAATTGATGCTTATCAAATAACAAACATCAACCAAAATCTTTAAAACTACATGAGAGTATTTCAAAACATATCTCACAATGCCTTTATTTCTTTAAAGCTTAGTGTAGATTATTCAAGACAAATCAGAAATGGTTGATTATACAATTACCTAATTAAAAATATTTCAAACACAATCTAGTAAAGTGACTCAAGATATATAATGTTATTGTGTTTAAATACACTAATATTTCACCAATCATTGAAATATGGTTCTTCCTCTTATATGTTGTTTATATTAAAAATAAAATGGATTACCATAGGTGAATCAATCTGGTGATTCCATAGAAAATAATTAAAGTAATTTCATGGAACTTAGAAAAAAAACACTAATGAACCCAAATAGTTTTTAGAAGGTCAATAGTTAATTACAAATTAATTCTGGAAGTTAAGTTATAACTTTATCAGTAAATAAAACCAATTTTATTACAACACAGAGAATAAATCAAATTTTCAAAAATTAATACAATTTTGCATATGAACCTTAAACAAATTATATTTCACTGATTTTTAGTTGTAAATGTGGAAGTATTCTAATTTTAAGTATGTCGATAAATATCTCAACATACATCTAAGTGACGTCCTCCATAAGAGCCAAACGATCGGTCTGAAGAAGCACTGGAGGTCTCACTCTCATCTGATTGGTCATCAAAGGCATTAAATCTTCGCCTGGGAGACTTCTGCAGTAGAAGAATATAAATCAATATTAAAATTAACTTTAGCATCCAAAAAAGTAAAGTTAGCAAAAAACACTGTTTCTTTGTACTAAGATTTAATTTTAGGTGTGTCTTATTTTTTACAATTCTACATAAAAATTGTAGACAGAACTTTCAACCATATTTTACTTATGTTTGCAGCATGCAAAAGAAAACTAGATGTACTGAAAACGTTTTTAGAATGACATATATACACTATTGAAAATAAAAGTACCATTATAACACTAGCTAAAAAGTAGGTATACAATTCCATAGATATAGGAGTCATGTTCCTAGATTAAATATTTGATTGATCAAGTTTTTACAGTAAAAGATTACACTACTCTGAAGAAAATTTACATGGTGTGAAATTTAAATAAAAGAATTTGCAAGTTAGAGAACGAACAGAAAAAGACTGACTACTGAGTAATAAGGGACTACCTATTTCACGTGCTTGAATTAGGACAAAAAGAGTGAACTTTTTTTTTAAATGAAAAGAGTAAATAAAGAAAACTGTGTTTAGTAAAAGATAAAATAAAGTGCACTTCATGCAAAATAAACAGGTATCGGAAGAAACAAAACAGTGAGACAGGACTTTACTGGATGTCAAACAGATCTCTGTTTGAAAAGTGTGATAAGTCTTTGTGGCTGACCAATCAGAAAACTGGATCACAAGAATATGGAAGTGCCTCTGCTCTATATGTCAGTCCTAGAGCAGTCCACTCATTTAAAGTATTACCCATAACAGATTCTGCCTCTTTATTCTGCTGAATAATTTTTGTTGTCATGATGCAGCTATCCAGTAAAATAATAAATAACTTCCACAATAAGGTAGTGTTGCAAAATGTATCCTCTAAGTCTGAACTTAGTACATGTTCTTGGCCAAGTTTAGTATGTTTCAGTTCAGACTTTTAAGGGAAAAAATTACACATAGGCATAAAATATGTGCTATAGGAGAATGATATACATAGTATCTGTATGGCACAATTATTTTACATTTCAATGAATGTATTACTTCCTGGAATACTAACCAGTACAAATTCAACTTCTTCCAAGAACATTTAGAAGTTGAATTCTCATGAATAATTTTGAGTATACTTACATTTACTATATATCACAATAATGTAATTGTAGTACAAACTATTTTCATACACAATTCACCCAACTAATAGGAGCTTCAGATACTTTTTGACTGAATAATGGTTATTATCAGTAACTTACTTACTTAACCCTCTCACTATGGGTAGGTCAAAGTGAGTATGTAATAATTTTTTGAAAATTTGCATTCAAAATTTAATTAGACTATTTTATTATTAATGCATACCAGTAAATTTGGTATCAAAATGTAGTTAATAAATCAAATTTTAATATTAAACAAAATTTACGTTCTTAGTTTTATAACAAAATACTAAAACAAATCCTCAATCTCTCCTAGTAGGAGAATTGTAACATTTGTTCTCTAGGTCTTCTAGAGTAGTGTGATTTTTAACATTAATCTCTTATTATTATATAGATATTAGTAATGTCTAATTTTTATACTTTTCAATCTTATTTGTTTAGGGAGTCAAAAACTAGAAAATAAAACACTTGCTATGTCAGTCTTTCACATCCGTTCTTTCTCGAATTGTCCATAGCTCTCTCTGATGTTTTATCCTATATTATTATTTATAAACTTACAGAAAGCCAAGCCAGAGTTTTATTTTATGAAAGAGTGTATTATATTATGTTATTTTCAATATAGAGTATTGTCTATTTCATTCTCAGTTTGAAATTTTCTCTTGTAATGTATCTCGGAATAACTGGTATGGGTATTAACACTTTTATTGGTAAGCAAAGAACGTTTTGACTTTCCTAGGTCATCTTCAGGTTAACAAAGAGAGTTTGCAACTGACCATTGCTGGACATGTCTTAGGGATGACATGTGTCTGGCAATGGTCAGTTGCAAATTTTGTTAGCTTGAAGATGACCTAGGAAGGTTGAAACATTGTTCTTTGCTTACCAATAAAAGTGTTAATACCTATACCAGCCATCCTGAGATACATTTTTATTTCAAGCGGGTTTCTCATCATCAAGAATTTCTCTTGCAATCTTAGGTCAACAAGATGTAAAGGCTGTTATGTCATAATTAGAAAGCCAAATAAATGATGATAGTTATAAGACACTGTTTGTTTTGACCATGCTGTTATTCTGTGTTTTTAGATGCATTATTTAAATATTTAAAAATTAGTATACTGGTATCATCTGTATAAACAAGTAGGCTTAAATTCCCTTAGCAATTGACAGGAAAAAGAACACAAAAGGTCACACGTTAGTTACATATTTCTTGTTTTTTCATCTATATTCTTCATTTATTATTATAAAACTAACTAAACTGTAAAAATTAGAAACTTGTTAGGCTGGATAATGAAATTTAAAAAATTCTTCATGAAGTACAACAGAGAAAAGCTAGTGTGTTATGTCATTCAATACAGTAATGTAAGCTACATGTTCACTGTGTGATTTACAACTTGTGGTGAGATTATTAGTTAGACATGGGTCAGAAAACATTAAGTATAAATATATGTATACTATTACAAGCTATAAACCATTTGGAATAAACAGTTGTGGTTTTCTATTACAATTTGCCATTGTTCTAGGAATAAAAAAGGGTGATTCTGATTTATTTCTTGTGGTTAGAAGATTGGTAAACTTGACAGAATGCATATAACTTAAGGGTAGAAAAATAACACACAAAATATAATGTTTTATTGAAAAGAATGTTTATTTCTATTTAGGAGATTTTAGAGATTATATAAATAAAATTTGATAATTTTCTGATAAAGAAAAGTATTTTTAATTTTAACATGAAAATCACTTTAACTTTGAACATATGGAATGAGAGCGTTGGCTGGTCCGAGACATATCTTCAGTGAAAATAATTAATAATCAATAAAAAAAATCAAGATTTTTTTTGTGTACGAAAGATTCGTAATGTTCATTGAAAACTTGACAGATTTTGTGAAGATACACAAAACATGTAAGGGCACTGGTAGTTATTTTGGAATCACAAGGTTGGTGCCCAAAGTGACAGGGTTAATACGATATGCAGAACAAGATAAAAACCGTGATTCTACTTCTACAGGTTATACAGTACAACTGTTATCCAGCCAAATCCATCACAAATAATCATAATGTAATTATTTTACACACAACAACTACAATAAACATTAGATCTGGCCAATTAAGATTACTGGAACAAATTTATTAATTAGAAACAACTGCTAAATAATAAAGCTGAATAACATATTAAAAATTAATAAAATCTGAACTTCTACTAATTTTCTCAGAGTTGAAAAAAGAACAATCACTAAGTAAATATGAGATGTAAGAAAATTTTTGTTGTTGGATTTAAAGTAAAATGATCATAAAATATGAAATGACTTACAAGGCAAGGGTCAAAGTTGAATCCATCACTCACTAAAGCATCAGCCATTGCAGCTTCTGCTTCTTTACTTTGCTGAAGAATTTTTTCTGCCATAACAGGTGTTGAAGCTATTCAAAAAATTAAAAAAAATATCAGTTTATCAGCATTCCTTTCAATAGATACTAAAGTCATAGCTTTTATTTTATTGATGATTAACAAACATGAACATATAATAAATGAAACACTCAGCATTATAAAGAACATTTAGTCCATTATACCAAAATTCTCTTGGAGCCTCACCTCATCATTACAATTCATGTCACTACATCTGGTCATGTTCTTTCAGATAACCAAGCATCTTGACAACATACATTGTTGTTTTCACTGCAAAAGAACCTGCTGTAAGTATTTTATATCCAATGCACGTTTCTCCTTTCAACACGGTTTTCTTAAACTATCTATTGGATGAAGATGATGGTTTCCCAGAGTCTATTTCAACAATCTGACCCAACAGGTATTCATATGAATACCTGTCTCATACTCAAATGTTTGAGGTATGTAACAGTTGAATGAAAGGTATGGCTAGAAGCCAATATCCTGTTAGTCTTGTTACAAAACAGAGATCCTTCTCCAATATCCTGTTAGTTTTGTTACAAAACAGAGATCCTTCTCCAATACCCTGTTAGTTTTGTTACAAAACAGAGATCCTTCTCCAATATCCTGTTAGTTTTGTTACAAAACAGAGATCCTTCTCCAATACCCTGTTAGTTTTGTTACAAAACAGAGATCCTTCTCCAATATCCTGTTAGTTTTGTTACAAAACAGAATCCTTCTCCAATATCCTGTTAGTCTTGTTACAAAACAGAGATCCTTCTCCAATATCCTGTTAGTCTTGTTACAAAACAGAGATCCTTCTCCAATATCCTGTTAGTCTTGTTACAAAACAGAGATCCTTCTCCAATATCCTGTTAGTTTTGTTACAAAACAGAGATCCTTCTCCAATACCCTGTTAGTTTTGTTACAAAACAGAGATCCTTCTCCAATATCCTGTTAGTTTTGTTACAAAACAGAGATCCTTCTCCAATATCCTGTTAGTCTTGTTACAAAACAGAGATCCTTCTCCAATATCCTGTTAGTCTTGTTACAAAACAGAGATCCTTCTCCAATATCCTGTTAGTCTTGTTACAAAACAGAGATCCTTCTCCAATATCCTGTTAGTTTTGTTACAAAACAGAGATCCTTCTCCAATATCCTGTTAGTCTTGTTACAAAACAGAGATCCTTCTTGATCGTGTTACTTGTTGTGATCTAAAACACATCAACAGGTATTACCATTGATCTTTGGATTTGTAGATTCTCACCTTTTAGAAGATGCTATACTTTGCTTATCACAACTTGGTTAAAACTTGTTGCAGATTGAATGGTTGTGATGCCCCATATTTTGCATATTTCCCCGTTTTGACTTTACATAAAAAGAGCATCTCCATTTTGAAAATTCTATATCTTGATCCAAACAGATATTTATGATCTGAGTGCACAAATGTTGGTGTTAAAGAGAGCTACTACATACCAATTTTTGGTGGCATCACACTATCTATGAAACACCAAACAATGTCAAAATGTAGTTATGATACATTCTCTTCCACCAAGACTATATCAGCTGTGGCTATCATTCAACTTGCACATTTGCAAGCTTAAAATTTTTTTAACATAAAGTACTCAACTCTCTGTAATAAAAAAAACACAGAGTTCTGAATTCACAAGTCTTGATATTTGTATGTTAGGAATGCAAAGTACTCTTTTAACCAGAATATTCACTTTTTTGATGCAAACCATACCTTCCAAATACATTTCTTAGTTGAGTTTGGTGCAAAGATTACATACTATCTGGTGAGTGTGTGTGTATTTTCTTATAGGAAAGCGACATCGGGCTATCTGCTGAGAGTCCTAATTTTTATGAGTTAAAGACATAAGTTTTCAAGCCTTTTTAATATATAATTAACTATATTTCATAAGACATTAGTATTAGGCCTATTATATATTTAACATTACATATTTTATTCAACCCCTTAGGGTTTTCCAAGAACAAGATGAGTGATTAATAGTATTACAAATCCATTCCTAACAATATGATTTCCTCATCAGGCTGACTGGGACATAATAAAGAGAGTAGAAACATCATTTATATAAACTGGTTGTTATAACAACAGTTGTTATGATGCTAATACCCTTACACCAAGATCAGAAATTTTATCTGGATGTTAGAATTTCTTTGGACCTCCACTAGTTTCCTCTGACTTAATCTTATCAAAACATGTTAATTTTCTTTTGGGTTTCAATGTGTACACTCTCTCTTCACCCCACTGACATGATTTGGAAAGGGCATTCACATTATAACATATTTTGATACACAATTTTTCAGAAGTGCATTATATGAGTATAATGGTTTTTCTTAGCAGCTTGCAGGTGAGGTAATGTAGAAAACCTATTTTAAGCTACCAAATAGATATAATATTACAACCAGGACAATGTTTTTGTAAGTTTTCATACAGATGTAACAAAGAAGTAAAACCAGTTTTTAATAGTACACAATAACTATTTAAGTAAGACTGTCATCTGTTTCAAAATACAATAAAAAATTGTTTTACTTAATACTTTTACTGTACAAAAATAAAATAATGTCAGACTGAGAACAGTCTCATACACTACACGTTTCAACATCTTACTGCACCATCATCAGAAGAGTGATACAGGTCCAGAACCCCATATATATGAAGTTCTGAAATTCAAAAAGCTCTGAAAACTGAAGTGTTTTTGTGGAGCATCAGTAAAACAGCTGACCCAACTCCACACCCACTTGACCCACGTCAGTCAGGTGTGATGTGGCCCAGCTGCCCAGCAGTCTGACAGATGCATCAGTTGTGTCTCAGTGCTTCTACTGGTCACACGTGTGTCTGCTGTTCACTGATATTTTTTTCTGCTTTTTATTTTGTGACTTTGTGTTTAATTTCATTATGAAAATGTCAAAAAGAGCTGCAGAGACCCCTATGGGTAACAGTGAGAAAAGGAAGCATCTGATGTTTATCAATAATACAGAAAGTGGGGTTATTGTAAAAGGTTGATCTGAATGTGTCTATGCTACATCTTACTGAAGAAAATGGTGTCGGAACTACCACTGTACATGATTATTAGGTGCTGTCCTGGACCATACTGGGGTGATACATTTCTTCTAAAATCTGAAAAATTCCAAATTAAGAAACACAACTGGCCCCAAGAGTTTTAAAAAAGGGATTGTGGACCTGTATTCTGCATGAGTTTAGACCTATCTATAATTTCAAAATTGACATACAATTTAAAAAATTTCACACCATCTATTAACTACACTTACCTTTGGTCCTTAAATAAGGATGAAGAATCACAGTATTTTATTTTTATACAGTAAAAGTATTAATAAAACAATATTTTATTGTTATTTTCATACTGAGGACACAGTCTCATTTAGATATTTATTATGTACTATTAAAACTTTTACTTATTTAATATTATATTTATATTTTAATTATTAACATTATATTTGTATAATGTTTTTCTTCTCAAAATTATACTCTACCTACTTGTGATTGTTGTAGGATGATATCTCTCTCCTGCACCTATAAATGGACGTGATCGATACGTTCCACTTGGTCTTCTTTCATGACCTGATACATCATAAATTATCAGAAACAGATGTAATACTTTTGGTACAAGTTATAAACTAACTTTTTATAAGTTTTACAAACAAATTTGTGAATGAAAAACAAACTGAGCAGACATAAATAATCTCAGTAAACAAAAATATTAAAGTAGTAATGCAAAACACACTTTAAAAACTTGAATAAACCGTTTCTCCAACAGAAATTACACCAGCATTACAGCTTTACATACTTAATCAACTTGAACAAATTACTTAGTTGAACATAAAATATAGCAGCACTTGTGCTATACTCACTTACAAAATTGAAAACCAGTTTTTCACGTATTTCCACTTGTATTTTTCTTTAACAGAAACGTTCATGCTATTAAACCTATGTAACAATACTAGATCTACAGCTTTATAGGTCATTAAATGTTGCATTTTCATATTTCAAAATAATGTTTTTCACACAAAATAAATGACAAATATTTCTGTATCCTTTTCAAAAACAGCATAACTTGAAAGTGTCCAGCTAAAGCAAAAAAGTGTTAATAAAAGAAAAGCAAAAATATTATAATTTCATTTTTATATTTAAAAAATTAATTACTTCACTTATATTTAATTAATGTAAGTTTTAAGTTGCAACACTTCATCACTGGATCTTCTTACCCAGTATCTTTTAAATGCTGTTTCAAGAAACATATTTAAAACATGCAATTTCTTTGACTGAAATATCTATTTTTAAAAGTAAATTATTATTTATATATATTGATGTTTAATTTTGTTTACAGTAACAAATTCCTTTTCTTTCAATATTAAATACAATCTACATGGTATTTCTATTTTCATTGCTGCATTAAATAGAGAAATGAAAAAATATATAAAATAAAGTATAATAACCAACAGAAAATAAGACAACTAAAGGAATAATACCTCCATGAAGTGATCGAGCAGGACTTGTTTCTCTGCTTGTACCTGTAGTCAGTGGGATTCCAGACTTTCTTCGTACTCGACCAGAAGAACTGATTTCTTGATAAGTGTTGTAACTGAGTCTGGAGGATGGAGACCCTGAACGACTGCTTGCTGGAATGTACAAAGTATGTTAATATGAGGAGTTTAGGTTCAATACTTGATAACGGAAGATAAGGGTATATATGTTTAAAAAATTAAGTACTAAATAATACTGCTTCAAAACTAAGTCTTGAATAAAAAAAATGTCTGGCCAACTGGATACAAGTTAATATGATTATATTTAAAATTATTTAGACATCCATGCATTTTCAAAAGTAATAGTGAATTTGTTTCCATACATTTCTTTACTAAAACTAAAACTCTTAGTTGTATAATTTCATTATATAATAAACACATTCCTCTCGCCTTTAGGCTCATAAACAACTTCTACCTTCTATTAGTTATTAAATGGTTATCAGACCTTTTCATGAAATAAATATTATACAGATTATTACATTAATCTGTAACTAATAACTGTACAAACAGATAACAATATGCATAATATCTAATAACTTAACATGAAATTCAACATTAATTAAATGCCTACCAGTAGCTATCACTTGATACTGTTGATGACTTACTTTTAGTTATATTTTGTCTGTTTGTTAAATTTTGTAAAAAGATATTTGATGGCTATCTGTGCTAACCATTCCAAATTTAGATGTTAGACTAAGGGGATGGCAGACAGTCCACACCAGCTACTGCTAACTTTTGGGTAACTTTTTATCAACAAAAAGTGGGATGGATTGTTACTTTATAATGCTCTCAAGACCACTGATTGTAAGTTGAGAGCAGTTGAGAGCCTTAGTTACCAAGCCCTTTTTTAGTTATAAAATAAGTAAATTTTGAAAGACATCAAAATATTTGTTATTTTTCTTGAGTACCTTACTTAATAGACAATCCTTACTAATATAATTTAATATACTTTTATATCTTTAATTACAGAAAATCAATGATGAAATACTAACTTTCAACAGTTTATACATTATTAGAAAGAGTTTCCTAAAATTTTATCAACATTTTTCTGATGTAAAAATTATTTCAACCTAATGCAAACATTTAAAGATTTTGCAAAATATGTAAAGAGAAAACATGAATGGATAATGGAGGTAACTTACTTTAAGAATCAGATTTATTAAAAACCAATTTAACTTTATCATGAATATTACATCTAACAGTGACTTGAGACAATAACTTACGCTGAGACTGAGAAACTCCTTTTGATTTTGGACGACCTAATCTTTCTGGTGAAGTTAGTGCTACAATGTTGTTATCACCTCCCCGAGAATTGTGCTTTGCTAAAAACAAACAAGCACATTCTTCAAGCACAGATTTCAATTAAATTAGATATTTTAATTAACAAAGTTGGGACATTCCATTTTGTACAATAACTAGTGCAATGTTTTAAAAACATGTTTAAAATTTGTTTTTTTAAACATTCACATCAGGTGCATGCATTTGTAAAGAAAAAGTAGTTTTATCTGTACGTCTTGACAACAAAAATGCATTTTAAAGATGTACATTAGTATGCCTGAGAACTTGTGTAAAAAAATCTAAACAAATTATAAGTATTCTCTATAAACAATGTGGACTCTGCAGATAGTCTGATGTCGCTTTACTATAACAACTCACACATACACAACTATAAACTATATTAAGATGCATTTGAAGGTTAACATGTAAGGAACATTTTTACATATGGATAAATAACATGCATATACACCCTTGAGATAACAATATTATCAGATTTAGTAAAAAGTAACACAAATCTTCATTTGTATTCTTAATTACCTAAAGAAACAGGAAAGTGTGTTTTACTGAAGAGGTCGATGACCTGAAACAATATATACTAAATATTCCTACAGTTGAATTTAATAAAATCTTAAAATATTGAAGACATTAGTTAGAAATGTTGAAACCAATTACTTAAACATTGTTTATGATGTAAATATTTTCTTACATTTCATGTTTTTCTCATTATACAAGTTTAGCTGATATAATATTAGTTGATCAAAGTGCTAAACACTCATATTTAAACATTATTATTTCAGGTTCTGATAAACCTTTTAATATTTTGTATGGAGGGTGTTTCTTTATTTAGGAATATAAGCAAATATTATAAAAGTGAAACTACAAACTTTACATGTAAAGTTCTTTGGTAAGTTAGTACACTATTTAAAACCTGAATTACATATATGTGCAACATCCAATAGTTTATGTTTGAATTTATTTTTTTTAAATAGCAATTTCATAGAAAAAAATAAACACAATATTATCAAAATAAAGACAGAAAAAGACAGATGTATTAAAAATTCACCAAGTCACATATCAACTGAGAAAGGAAACCGTGGAAGTAGTTGAGAAATGGGCACTGCATGCTATCTTCTATTTTGTGGCAAATAAAAGTTAAAAAAGTGATTACTAAAGTAATTTGTTTTAAGAAAGCTACAGAAGACCACATTATATACCAATACATATACTAATTTAGTGAATCAAAATTATAAAAATAAACTTGTATAAAACATATGTGTAATCATATTTTATTACAATTTACAGCATTAACAGTAAGTAAACTTAAAATAAAATTATTAATTCTTTAACCATGTTTTAATTCCCTGGATAAAAGGTACAATTTTTAATATCAGTCAAAACTGAAATGGCCTTACCTAGTGAGGCCGCAGAACCACGAACAGGTTGAGTTATTGTGCCATAGGCTCGAATCTTTGCTCGCTTTGCTGCTGCCACATCAATGGCACTGTTTGAACGGAAAGTGGAAGGAACATAGCCTTTTGGGAAGAAAGATAATCAAATATTCACAAATACAAAAAGAAATAAATTGCTAAGAGATATAAGTAAGTCCTACATGAAGTTAATTTAAAAGTAGAAGATAAAACCAGACCCATCATATTTATTGTGAATTTCTTTTTAAAGTTTCTTCTGAATTATTTTATCAAGTGGGAATATTATTATATCACTGCAATGTAATACTTTGTATTTTGTTTAAGTTTAATGTTTGTTTATAAAACAGAAATTCTTCATTAAAATAATTATTATAAGAAATATAATTAAAATTAATTTTATACAAATTACATCTAGATTGAACGTTTTTTCCCCCCCTCAAGTACTGCAATGAGGCATGTTAAAAAGGAAAAAATCCACCAAGTGTCTTACAAACAGATTACACCATTAGAAAGGTTATAATGCAATATAAATAGGTTTATTAATGAGAATGCATGGTTTATATTTCAAGACTCAAAATTAAATTTTGTGGGAAGTCCCTTTGGAATCAGTATGTACACCTTCAGACAAATTCACTCAACTAGACTAGCATAATTACATAACCATTTTAGAACAGAATGTCTTATTTTCTCAGTCGAAAAAAAAATCATGTATCTTTGCAATGTTTCTAAGGGAAGAGAAACTTCAGAAGAATAGCATAATGTTAACTGTAGAGAAAAATGAACCACTGTTTGAGGTCAATATCAAAATAGCTTCTTTTGGAAGATTGGCAAATTATGGAACCCAAATGAGATACAAAAAAATAAAAGGGTAATTTATTTCAGGCTATCTATGATATTATTTTACTTGTGAAACAATGGATTATGATGATTCATTTAGGTTGTTTTGGAAATAATTAAAAAGAAAAATACAATTCATCTTTGAGAAAATTGAAGAAATTATTAGACATTCTTTATTTTACAAAAGGGATATAAAACTATTTTATTTAACAATTTTGCAGGGAATATCAATAAGACCTAATAAATAATTTCAACTAAATGGTTTGTTTTGTTTTGAATTTCGTACAAAGCTATACGAGAGTTATTTACACTAGCCCTCCCTAAATTAGCAGCATAAAACTAAAGTGAAGGCACATAGTCATTACCACCCACTGCCAACTCTTTTACCAATAAAGAATGGGATTGACCACACCATAAAAATGGTCCCATGGTTGAAAGGGCAAGAATGTTTGATGGAACAAGGATTCAATGAGTGATTTGGAGTTAAGTGCCCCAGCCACTCGTATGTGCCAGGCTATCCAAATAATTGGTCTGTTGACAATGTGTAACATGGGTCAATGAGTTGAGAGGGGTAAGAAAGTGCAATGTGATGCTCACCACAAACTCTTAGATTCACAGTCAGGCACAAATAATTTCTTGTGTGGATTATAATACCACAGAATGTCTAGTTATGATAGAAAGTTTGCATCATGTCCCTAAACTGCCATTTTAAAATTTGTGCTTAGCTGATTTTCTGATTAAAACTATTAGATAAGCATACTTACTTAACATAAGAAAGTGGATAGGAGTTACTGAGGATTAACCTAACTTTCTAAGAACAGTGATTCAGATCCTGTGCAGTTTTAGAAAATACTGTTTCCAATATTGATTATAATCAATCTACTGATCACAATTATTGAGTCCTGACCAATCCCAAAATATCTTCTGTAACAGATTTTTTTTTTTAAAACAGTGATAGGTGAATCTTAGACTTAACATCCAGATAAACTAATATTAGGACTCTCATTAGACATGGACCATATAGTTAGTTAGTTATCACCATTAGATTCCATCTAGGAACATAGGGCCGCAATCACTTGCGGATTCTTCAACAAGTATTTAAGTGAGCAGGTTGTTAGCCCACTGCACCAAGCCGTCCCTAATTTAGCAGTGTAAGACTAGAGGGAAGGCAGCTAGTCACAACCATCCACTGCCAACTCTTGGGCTACTCTTTTACCAACAAATACTGGGATTGACCGTCACATTATAACACCCCCATGGCTGGGAGGGCGAGCAAAAAAAAAAAAAGTTACTCAAATTACTAGTCGCACGCCTTACGTGCTAGGCCATGCCAGACCCATGAACCATATAAGTAGACCAAAAGAACTAGCATTTACTAAAACTATCATAGTGCCAGACAGATATGTTGTTCCAATTACAGTTTACATAGCCATTTTTATCAGGAACACAACCATTAATTTCTAACTTTGGCTGAGAGCTTGTGAGCCCTTGTATTCTTGTTTAGGACTTTTTAATGATACCAGGAAATATGCTTACTCTGTTACAGTAGTTATTGAAGCCAAAGGAATCTCTTTTGCTCCAGCTTCACTTTGCTACAATATCCTGATCTGGATTAACACAGGATATGATTTCAGAGCTTAGTGCTGTTCCAAATGACCTACTGTGCACGTTTTTCCACATTCATAGAAAGCTTTTAGGGCTTTCTTTTTCAAACTGTTGTGTTTTTTTACTTTAAATTTTAACACATTGGCTCCCACACGACCCACTGGTGAGATGTGATAATCCACACAACCCACCAGTGAGTTGTGCTCTATTTTCTTTTCAAAGGGTCACTTATTGGCTGAGACACGATGCCTACATATATACTCTTTGTAAAAAAAAAGTAATTGTAAAATGACTTGTGGGACCCTGGAAAATATCAGCAAAATAGGCTTAGAAGTCAACATATTAAATATCATCATATAATTACTATTTCTTGATAAGAGCTGCAATATGTTTCTTCAGCTATAAAAGGGCCCATTGTGGTATTGTACTGAATGGTTGGGAATTTGCCATGAACAAAATATATGTTTATTACACTTGACACCTTTAGTGCCACAGCATATAGCACAGTGATGTCATTGCATTATTATATGCTAATTATTTTTGTATGGTATAATTAACCCTATTCATATACATGTGTAAAAACAAACTGTCAATTAGAACATCAAGTTCGCATATTGTTGAAAAGTAAATGTTTAATTTATAAATAAATAAAAAAAGGGTTTTAAACTCCCTATTATAAATGGTCAAGGGTTTAATCATTATGTATACATGCATGTGTATTTTAAAAAAAAAAGTTTAATCTGGGACTGTGTAATGTTATTCAACAGTAATGGTCATTCATAATCAGAATATATAATTTTTGTCTCGATGATTTACTTGTATGAAAAAATACAGGTGTAATTACAGTCATTGTATATGTTTAACGATATAAAATCTTGTTATCCATACACTATCAACTCACTTTACTACCTGTGGGATTTGAATACTGCATCATATTGAGTATTTTATATTTTTACTTGTTACAATATCTTCATTAAAATCCACATGCACAAGTGGGTTGGTGGAATCACTCATTTTCTCGATGTAAATACACGGGAGACTCGAGCAGTTATGAAGTGGGATCAACTGCAATGTTGACAATATTCTTTATTCACTTTTTTGTAACTATAAAAGTCCCATACATGTAAGTTGCTACAGAAAACATTTACAGAAATAACGTGTTTAAAAAGCCAATGGAATCCATAAATATGCCACTGAAAGTTCTAGGGGTTAAATCATGGCTGTGATGGAGAAATCTTAAGTTTTTCATACAGACAGATTTTGGTTTGATAATTGCATGCATGTGTTAGCCTTGAAGCATTGAGATCCTGAAATTCTGAATTTTATAAATTTGTCATTCCATAACTTTAACTTTTGTAAGCTCTTTTGACTACATACTGCTCTTCAAAAAAATCTGACAAATGAGCCACAGAGAAGAATTCTTTATCTATGAACTTTACATATGCTTTTTTCCTTACACTTTACTGTTTTTTAACCAGTTATGTAATTGAGCCAGGGCAAGCCTGGGTGTCCTTAGCCATTTTTTTAAAAGCTGGATTTCACCTGGTATTTTTCATCACGAGATACTGAATATATAGAAAACATGGATTGTTTAAATTTATACTAAAAAATGAAACATAGAGAGGACAAAGATGATGCCAGCATATATTTATGGTAGATTAATTCACCTTGTCTCATGACAATTTGATGATATTAATACAGTCCTTAATGTTATAAGCTTTCCAAAACACTGAAGTATATACTTGGGTTGCATGTTGATAGACATTTCTTGTATAGTAAGACTTTAATCTCTTTTTTACTCCTTGTTTCATTGGTTGCAGAATGGATGTGATATTAGGGATTAAAAATATTATCTCCACATTAGAATGGGAGACTACATCTGAGGCCTGATAAGTGAAAGTGATTTACATTACAGTTGCAAATCTCAAACAACTACTCACTTCTAAACATTTTTGTATAACTTTAGTATAAATACATGCTAATCTTGATTAATTTGTTGTTTTATTCAGACCTTATGTAAATGAAAATGTGTAAATTTGCCCATTTTTACATGGAAAATAGGTTAATTTCTAAATTTCATTATCCAGGTCACAAAAGCAAAGTTTGAAGGGAATAATGACCATTTTCTGCACTTTTACAACATAAGCAATTAAGAAATAACACACACTATCCAGGAACAAAATTTGTATAACATAGTGTTATTTACTCACCATAATATTTTTAGCCTTGAATTTTGTTTGGTTACAGAGTTATCATATAAAAAACCAGACCCCTCCACCAACACACACCTGTTACAACCTCTCCTTCAGGATGTATTAATAGTTCGCTAATGTTTCGTTATATATAGTCATTATTTAACAGAAAGTCAATGTTTGTATCTGTAAAATGATGAATATGTTGCATTGTGTTCTGAACAGATAGATATCAGTTTCACTTGTAATACATGCTTTATTCTTGTGGAAATGTTAACAACTAGCTTAGGTGAATTTTTAATAGCTGTGTTGCATGGTTATAAAGCGAGAAAAATTTTGAGAGTTTGGTGAAGCTTCTGCTCTTAGCATGTTATTAGTGTATGTTGTCAAGTCCTTTTGCTTGGAATACACACGAGCCAGAATAAAAAAACATTAAACTTTTAACTCTTCAAAAGTACTATACATAAATTTTCTTGTTTCGTGAGAGATAAACTTTATTATATTTTCACATGTTGAGAACTCAGACTCCCATCCATTTTCTCAGTCCTGTTACAGGCATGCTTTCTTTTGAAATCAATAAGGTAAGTAACACCGTCTTTAATTTCAACTATTAAGGATACTGACTTTGGTTCTCATGCTTCACCTACGTACAAAGACAAAACTTACTTGGATCACACTGTAGGGCATTAGAGATTGGAATACCAGATCTTCTGCTTGAGCCACCTGCTGGCATTTGACTAATTTCAAAAATAAAAAAGAACTTGAAATATTATAAGAATGCTTTAGAATTTTCAGCATTACTACATACAGTATGCTTCATGTCATATTTTCATCAAATACTAAGTTGATGTAATTTTATTTAGATTAAAAACTCGTTTTTAACCAACTGAACTCATAATTACAATTTTATAAAAGTTAACAATGGAAACTATTTTCTTTTTTAAAAATACAAGCTCTTTCATTGTAAGAAATATTTATGAAGGTTTTTAAATTGGTGCAGTAAAAATGTTTTTCCTGTTGCTGAACATCATTTTAAAAAATCATATATACAATGTTAACCAGGGGGAAAAAACATCAAGCACTGTTACCAAACTGGCTAAATCAGTAACATTATTCAAAACTTACAGTTTCTATACTGAACAAAAAGTAGAGTATAAGTCAGATGTTTACATTGATTCTAATCTAACATATTTTCAGTGTAAAAAGCACAATCCCACAGGTAATGGGAATATTATCCTGTTTAACACTCCTACGAAAAGTGGGGCCTAATAGGCCCCAGAGCAACTTGAAAGGTTATTAATATTAGGCTAATAATTTTGTATTTAAATGAAATTGCCATTTAAATCTATTAATGAATGGATTAACGAGATTCCCACTGTTCCTATCTACTATCTAGCAAAACCACAGCCAGGGGAACGGGCTTGGAGAAATTAGGACTAGAAACGTCTTTTCGTAGGAGTGTTAAGACTGGAACATAGGTGATTTAATATGTAGAACTATACACAGACTTTTTATGCTAAATACTTTTATTTTCAAACTTTTGCAATCTTACCAGAGCCTTCACTGAACAAAATGTACATTCATATTTGTCACTGAAATACTGAGGTGGCCTGATGTTTGTAAGTAAGCCAATATTTTTTAAAACATATTACGCAAAGCTGTGTGTTTAGAAATCAGGATAAAACTGTTGAAATATTATATACCACAAAAATTAAACTTACTAGTGGATTCCTGTAAAGGGTACATCACCTTATTAAATTTACAATTTGAATATTTCTTTGCAGGGTTTTTAGTTTTATAGGCACCTTGCTGGAAAAAAAACCAAAAACTGTACCAAAACAAAATTTCCACATAATTAAAAACTTCTGATAACAAAATAACAAATGGGTAATGAAAGGCTTATTAGTTACGTAATAAAAAAAACAAAAACTGAAACCTTTTTTGCCTCCAGTGATTATGTGTAATAACAAAATTAGAAATAATGGAAAATATTTGAGCTATATTACATGTGTATGGTTGTTAACCAATACCAAAACTCCTCTCATATTCATTATTTTATGGAGAGTACATACTGTGTACAAGTTAATTATCTCAATGCTATTGTTTTTTTAGTCCGGTCAGTTTTCTTTACAATATAAAACCTAGACATTGTACTATTAATTAATCATGAGCCTATTAAGTATTTTAACAAAAATTTAGGATAAAACATACAATAACAGCAGACTGTCAAATTTGTTTTTAACATTTGCTTTTATTTCCACTTATTATTTTACTGAAATTTTTTAATCAATAAGTAACTGTCACCAGTACTTAAGTTATCAAATCCTACATTTAGACTATATATGAGCCAGAATAAAACAGCATTAAGTTGTTAACTATTCAAAAGTATTTGTCACAATACATGTGCAGTCAAGTATCTTTAAATGCAGTATTTCTAGAATAATGAAAAAGAATTCTAATTATAGATACCAAAATCTGCAAGTTCACTTGTCTTAGGCCTAACGGTAGTTAAGTCCTGATTAATTAATTTCATATTCAATAAACAAATAAATTAACTCTAACTTGTAACAAGCTTTTAATATGTTGGTGTACAAAATATCTGCAAAAAGTATATTTACATCCACCTATTGTTTACTTATGTTAAAACAAAGTGTGTGCATGCACATTTTGGGAAAGACATATGTTGAGTATTATTATTATTATAACAATAGATAGAGGGTTTGTGTTGTACATGTATTTTGTGAAGCTAATATATCTGAGTTTGTAATTTTGTATTTTTATTCAGTACCAATACTGTCCATATATTATCAGTTGCACATGAAATGTTGCTAGTGTTGATTTGTTTCATAAATATTTTTAACAAAGAGTAAACAATTTAGTGATTTGCTTTCAAAGGAATATTAAAAAGATTTATCTTAAAGAAGTGTGAGAGAAAAGTACAAAACAAAAAAATAAATAAATGAAAAAATAATTTATTTACCAAATAATTGAAAATACACAACAACAAATAAACTAAAATACTACCTTTCAGAAACAACTTTATACAAAAGAAAATTTCAACTTAATAAACAAAACAGTTTCAATGCCAATGAATCAACAAATAAAAAAATGTTTTGAACAGAGTTAGTATATTGTTGCACAAGTAAATGAAACAACTCTGAATTACAAATCAAAATATCTGTTTAACTTATAAAGCCAGATTTTAATATCCCAGCCTTTTATCTATGAAAATCTCTACACATATCAAAGAACAGCAACATGAAGCACAATTATTTGATAGTGACATATCAAATATGTCCACGATATATAGCAAGTCGATGCATTTTCAATCACCCTAGTACCTAAACGTCTCTGGGCATATGGAAAAAGATGCTAGCCAGCTACATTCTGATTTCATTCACTTTGAATGATTATTTCACCATTAATCAATATGTATGTAAACTAACAAAGAAAGAAAATTCTTAACTGCAACTGCGTAATCTCTGCACTTTGTTGACTATCTTAGGATAAGTGTTAGATATATGATTATTTCACCATTAATCAATATGTATGTAAACTAACAAAGAAAGAAAATTCTTAACTGCAACTGCGTAATCTCTGCACTTTGTTGACTATCTTAGGATAAGTGTTAGATATACTCTAAGGATTATTTCACCATTAATCAATATGTATGTAAACTAACTTAACTGCAACTGCGTAATCTCTGCACTTTGTTGACTATCTTAGGATAAGTGTTAGATATACTCTAAGGATTATTTCACCATTAATCAATATGTATGTAAACTAACAAAGAAAGAAAATTCTTAACTGCAACTGCGTAATCTCTGCACTTTGTTGACTATCTTAGGATAAGTGTTAGATATACTCTAAGGATTATTTCAGTCTTATGCATAACAAAGCTAACAAAAGTTCATTAAGAAGGTAACCATCAACCATTTCATCACCTCTTTATTGTAAAGGAAATAGAACTGTCAGTTTGTGTCTACTGAGTAAAATTACAAGACCTGTGGGATGTATATTCTTGTTCAGATTCAACTGAAAGTGAAATTGCTCAACCCAACAACTTTTGCATTTTTGAAAAAAAACAACTGCATCCTGAAGATACAACATTAACAAATACATCAGTTGGAAATTACAAATTACACTATAGGGATATGATATTACAGCATTGAGCTCCTTACAACAATATACAGGAACTGGATCACTAAAATATTACTAGCAAAGTCTTAAGAGAGATGAACAATGATAGTTTTAATTATACAATAATCAGTTTTAATTTATAATAAAAATTATAACATAAAATGCTTATTTTTTTTCCATTGGTTGAATAAAGCTCTTTGAAAATGGATATAAAGTGAACAACTAAAAGCATACGAATGAAAAGAGAAACAACCAGACACAATGCAATCTAAAACAGAAGTATGGAAATTTATAACTTCCAAAGATTTTTTTAATAATCCAATAATGAAGTAAATAGTTTTCTAATAAATTGCTGAGAACACAGCTGATATATAAAATCCAAACATTAAATATTTTAATGGAGATGAATAGTAAAGTTTAGAGACACGACTTACATTACAACAGAAAAGAATTAATGAGACATAATATTAATTCCTTGTAAAATACTAAAAGGAATTTGCAAGTTTACTCTGTACTCACAAGAAAAAGAAATGCAAGCATATGAAATAATACAACAAAATTAAACAAAAATGCTTTGACTGATGTTTGTTCGTGCAATTTCATGAGTTACTTAAGGGTTATCTGCACTAGTCAATACAACACACAGCCAATTATTAAGCTGCTCTTTGAAAACAAATAATGGGATTGACTGATACATCATAATATTCCAACAGCTGAAAGTGTTAGCATGATGGGATTCTGATATAGTAACCTACAGGCCATACCAAACCTCTTACTTCTGCAGAAGTTTTTTTCCCATAAAGAGAGAACTTAAAAAAAATGACAAAACAGATTATATTTGCAAAAGTAAAAAAAACGTCACAAGATGGCGTCCACGAGACAGCGTGGATTTGATTATAATGACATTATGGCAACCAGGAAAGTAAGAATAATTAAAAAATAATCCAGATAAGTCTGCTAAATAAACAAAAAGTACAGACTATTTTATAAGTAGTACTAAAATACCATGTAATTTTAATGCATCTTACAATAAATGTATTCCAGAAATGGAGGTTTATGAATTACTTGCATTTTCCAGTCATTTATGCAACCTTCATTACCCTGAATATTCAAGATTTGACTGTAATATTTTTAATCATGAGATTTTGGTAAAGAACAGCATTGTAAGAATAACAACACATTTGCAAAACAAAACAATCTGCAACCAACATGAAATTTGAACACATAATAAGATTTAAAAAATAATTAACATATGGAACAATGAGTGGATAAAAGTTGAGAAAGTCCATGCAACCTGCTGATAACAGTAACTCAACAAGTTGTTCAGTTCAGTGAGGCATCACATTAGCAAACTTTTAACACGTGCGATTTTCATGGACAACAAAAACAGTTGGATATTCAAATTTTATTGATACAAACAGGCTACTGAAACAACAGACAAATTAAGTTTTTTCTTTGACATAAAACAGTAATTCATTTTCATATCAAACCTGCTGAAAATAATTTTTTTCCTTCTTGGACATATATTTTAAAACCAAATACTTCTTTCATATAACAAGAAAGGCTTACTAATATTTTACAGAAACAAAATAAGCTGGCTTTGAACAAAATTTGTAACTTTATTACAAAGTCACTAACGTGTAAAACTTGTTACGGACACAAAGTGAAAATGAACAAAAATACCTTGTAGCAAAACAAATATAATTAATTTACACAAGTGACAGCTATTTTTTAAAGTAAGCAACAGTTTCTGACGTTTGTTTGTTCATCGCTTTTATTAACCCTTCAACTGCAGTTAGCTTCACATGATGTTAATGTTCGCAACTGTGTTTGGTTTGAGAACACATTTTGCAAGCAATATCTTGAATGTTGCCTGCTGCAAAAATCTGATAATCTTTGTGCACTGGGTCATAGGTAGATGTACGCAAGCCACAAACAAAGGGTTAACTATTAAAAGTGAAGAGCAAACAAACAAAATCAGTTGAATGACATTTAAGTTCTGCTACGATTTCAGGATATCTCAGAGAACAGTTACTTCCCTTAATGAACAGAACAACATTCATAATACCCAATTATTACAGTCATTTAAAAGAATTAAGTTCAAATTTTTAAAAGGACTGGATAATTTCAGATATTTTACAAAATTACTTATAAATATTTTACTTTTTATCAAGATATATATATATAAAATCAATAACTAGCCTAGCTTTTTGTTTTAAGACAACAGAATATAGCTCTTTTACGCATTAAATTATATAAAAAGTAAACAATGTAAGACCATAGGGACAAATTAATTAATAATGACTGTAAAGAAATTTATTTACGATAAGCTGATAAAAAATAGTTTACTAAAGACATTTGGAATAATTTTTTTTTTAAATTTAAAACATAATTCTTTTAAGTATATTTAAACCAGTTGGTCCCAAAATTTTTTCTCTCCACTGAGCAGCAAAATCTTTGTAAAAAGCTTACTGACCATTGTCCAACTACCAACAACTGTGAAGGAAACGTTATCCTGGACAGACAGGCCAGTGGAAATGTTTTTTCTTCTTACTTGGGCTTCTTCAAGAAGCTTTGATATCAGAGTAATAAGGTTGAACTGATACAGAAATAATCCTTTTCACCTATTTCTTATGATATATACAAAATGCAAATTTTAAAATTGTTTCTTTAACATGGTTTTCCATCTTTAATGGATATTTCCACAGATTGGTGGAAAACATCTGTCAACCAGCAGTTAAGAATCACTGTTTTAAACTAACTGGAAGAGCTATGTAACAATCCTAAAGCCTCAAGCATGGGATGAATATAAATATATTTAAGATTTAAGAATATCAAATATTTAAAATAATCGACCCTGTATAAAACAATTAAAATTCTATTTATAAAAAAATGATTAGTGATCATAAAAGATACTCGCCATGTTTCAATACCATTGACATCGTCTTCAGAAGAGAACAAATACTGTGTGACATACGAAAAAAAACTGCTGTGTAACTGCTAGTTTGCATACTTAAAAAAAGTAAAATGTATTTTTTTTATTCACGAGTTGCACACCTTTTGTTTTTCACACTCCTGAGGATGACATTAACAACATTGAAACATGTATTGTCTCTCTTATGGTCACTGACTGGGTTTTTAAATAAAATCTGAACTGTTTTATTATACAACACTGATCATTTGAGAACCTTAAAATTTTAAACATTTACAGAAGTCCCTTGAACTTTTAAATGTAAGCAAGTTTAAACAAAAAATACTTTTTATAACTCATGAAATTTACAGCACTAAATAAAAACCTTTTACCCTGGCAAAATATGTAATATCTTTCTCTTTTATTTTACTGAAATAATGATAAAATACAATTTCATTACCCCTGAACTTCCAACATAGTTTCCAATGTAGTTTTTTATTTTTATTATGGGCATAGAGTCCTGTAAGATTACACAATGCTATATTCTGGTGTTTCCATGGCACAACATTTGGGTGATTCACATTTGTATATTAAGGAGCAGATACTTGGTGATCTTCAAGAATCATATGTTAAAACCAAAGATTCCTCCTCACCTGAGATTCTCTACAGAGCCGGAAGTACTAGGGCTACCAACACGAACATTTCCACCTTTACTGGCACCACTCAAGGAATTGTTACTAGATGAGCAAGTCAAGAATAAACCACCATCTTGAATCATACGTTGTTTGTTACTATCTAAAGAGCTGAGAAGGCTGTCTGCCTGTTCTCTGAAATGGTCTGCAAAACCCCAGAAGGCCCTAGAACCAATCATGGAGTTATTTAATTTTCACTTTGCAATTTATAGATTTTAGAAAAAAATTAATAAATCCTGATTTATTCAAGCCATGAAATTTTTTCCCACTCAAACTTTGAATATGTTTTAAAATACAAAACTGAAAATTCTACAATTAATTTCAATTGAATTATTGCTAACTTAAAAATCCAAGTGTTGAACTAGTGAACCATGAATAATGCTTCCTTCAAACTTTAGAAGGATTAAAATTAAAGACTGAAAAGTGATATAACCTGTTAGAAACCTCAGCAACTTAACCACTGGTGTGAAAATCTTTCATTAGTAATGCAAGCTTTCACACTGACAACATACTGCTTCAATAAAAACACTTATAATGCTTTAGAGAACCCATATAATAAAAGTTTATCAGAACACGTACAAAGAAGACTTCAACTGAAAAATATTGACAAAATTAGATATGTTAAGAAACCTCACCATACCTAAAAGCGTTATATGTACTTACTTCATACAACAGAGAGGTAGTGTTATATGTACTTACTTCATACAACAGAGAGATAGTGTTATATGTACTTACTTCATACAACAGAGAGATAGTGTTATATGTACTTACTTCATACAATAGAGAAGTAGTGTTATATGTACTTACTTCATACAACAGAGATAGTGTTATATATACTTACTTCATACAACAGAGAGATAGTGTTATATGTACTTACTTCATACAACAGAGAAGTAGTGTTATATGTACTTACTTCATACAACAGAGAGGTAGTGTTATATGTACTTACTTCATACAACAGAGAGGTAGTGTTATATGTACTTACTTCATACAACAGAGAGGTAGTGTTATATGTACTTATTTCATACAATAGAGAGATAGTGTTATATGTACTTACTTCATACAACAGAGAGGTAGTGTTATATGTACTTACTTCATACAACAGAGAGGTAGTGTTATATGTACTTATTTCATACAACAGAGAGGTAGTGTTATATGTACTTATTTCATACAATAGAGAGATAGTGTTATATGTACTTACTTCATACAATAGAGAGGTAGTGTTATATGTACTTACTTCATACAATAGAGAGGTAGTGTTATATGTACTTACTTCATACAATAGAGAAGTAGTGTTATATGTACTTACTTCAAACAATAGAGAAGTAGTGTTATATGTACTTACTTCATACAACAGAGAGGTAGTGTTATATGTACTTATTTCATACAATAGAGAGGTAGTGTTATATGTACTTACTTCATACAATAGAGAGAGAGAGTGTTATATGTACTTATTTCATAGAATAGAGAGGTAGTGTTATATGTACTTACTTCATACAATAGAGAGGTAGTGTTATATGTACTTACTTCATACAATAGAGAGATAGTGTTATATGTACTTACTTCATACAACAGAGAGGTAGTGTTATATGTACTTACTTCATACAACAGAGAGGTAGTGTTATATGTACTTATTTCATACAACAGAGAGGTAGTGTTATATGTACTTACTTCATACAATAGAGAGGTAGTGTTATATGTACTTACTTCATACAATAGAGAGATAGTGTTATATGTACTTACTTCATACAATAGAGAGGTAGTGTTATATGTACTTACTTCATACAATAGAGAGGTAGTGTTATATGTACTTACTTCATACAATAGAGAGGTAGTGTTATATGTACTTACTTCATACAATAGAGAGGTAGTGTTATATGTACTTACTTCATACAATAGAGAGGTAGTGTTATATGTACTTACTTCATACAATAGAGAGGTAGTGTTATATGTACTTACTTCATACAATAGAGAGGTAGTGTTATATGTACTTACTTCATACAATAGAGAGGTAGTGTTATATGTACTTACTTCATACAATAGAGAAGTAGTGTTATATGTACTTACTTCATACAATAGAGAGGTAGTGTTATATGTACTTCAAACAATAGAGAAGTGTGTAAAATAGGAACTCACTTTCTTGAACACACCCTTGCCTCAGGGTTAGCATCACTTATTCCTTTCCTGATAGCTTCTTGTAAAATACCAATGTGTTTCTCCAAAGTATGGGTGGGCCAGATGTGAAGTAGCTGGTCTAGAAATTCAACACAAACTCTGTAAAAGCACAAGAATAGTTTAATACTGACCTATGAACAAAATACATAAAATTCAGCAAATAATTATTATACCTTACTGCTATATATGTATATGTAAAGAAAATTTTGTTTTCTTAATTAGTGCAGTTATTTTCAAATTTATGTTCAAAAGAGTAGAAATAAAACAGTGATTTTCTCATCATAACAAAGATAATTATTAAAAAAACTAAAAAAATCGTTTTAAATGTGTTTATTTGTTAACCCATGTTTAGTAACATACATATACAACTTTCCATATAATTATAATGTTGCTTGAATAAACACACAGAAGTCAAAGTTAAAATATTTTTATTATTTGTATAAAAACTGCATCTTTTCTTAATGAACAGAAAGTAGAACATGCACATAATTAATTATATAGTTGTGTGTGTGTGTGTGTGTGTGTGTGTTTTCTTATAGTAAAGCCACATCAGGCTATCTGCTAAATCCACCAAGGAGAATCAAACCCTTGATTTCAGCATTTTAAATCCATAGACTTACCACTGTACTCATGGTAGACAGTTATATAGTGAACCATATTCATGTAGGAATGCTGAGCATGGTTTTATATAATGTTTTGTCCAATTAACATTAATACTCGAAATGCGGGATTATAAACAACATGGAACATTAGATAAGATGCGAGTGTCACAGTTTTTGATTAATTGCTTCTCCTAACAATAAAATATTCAAAATGTAATACTTAAGGCATATACATAAAATGTCCTAACCAAGAAATTAAGTATTCAGTTGGCTTCGAAAGTTTCTAAATAAGCAAGAACAAATTAACACATTGTGTTCTAGCACAAAGCTCATCAAATATGATGGGATAAGTACTATAAACCTCACTTAACAGTACATTTTAATACCACATTTCAGTAGTACCTGAAATAAATATATTTTGTAAAATCAAGCTTAACCAAAAGTACAGATGAAGCAGTCAAACATCAGTAGATTACTTTCTCAGCCAATCAAAATTATGATCATTCACAGAGTAATAATTGGTAAAAGTCAGTTAGATTAACAACTTCTAATATATAAAAAAGCTAGTGCATTTTGATAACAGTACATTCCAACAATGGCTTTTATGTTGTATCACTTTGCAACAAAACAAAACAAAATAAAACTGGAAAAATATTTGTTGATTTCTTAATTTAGTCTCTGTTGATTAAACTGGTTTGTTTTTTATTAAACACTTTGGGATATAACAGAAAATGGCTTAATTTAGAGCCAATTTAAGTTAATGAACCCTGTTTATACTTTCATGCTAAAGATTATGCTCTTGGGTCTAGGGCTAGGTGTTCCCACACTGCATCTTTATTTTAGGCTTATTAACGTCAACACTTACAACAATGTTTCATGGAATACCTCCCCCCTCATGAACCCCTTGCAACCCAATCAATAAAATCATAATGGCCACATAGTAATCAAACTATACTATTTAGATAAATGCATTTGAGTTTTTAGGCCTCTTCGTATTTCAAGAAATCAAGTGTGAGGTGACACACACCGGCTTTCACATACGTTAGATTAACAAACAAAGGATGACAGAACAGAAACTTATTTGAGCTCCTGAGGGATAAAACATATTCAAAGAATAATTTTAAAGAGTTGGCTATCAATTATCAAAGTGTTTCATTTGGAATCTACTAATTTCACTGCTAACACACTGAACATAATTTGTGACTATAAATAACTCAAAGAAATCATTTTAGTCTAATTGGTTTATTACAGAAACCTATGTTAAATTAGGTTAATTACCTTTTTAAATAATTCTGAAGAAATGAAGAATATTATTTGATTTACCTACAAGCTTTAAAAAATGAAGTGGTTATAAAGATGTTAATAATTGTGTAGAAAATGTAATTACTTTCTCCAGCTCTATTTAAATAAAAATACTTCTTATGAACCTTGCAAAGCAGCTGAACTAAACACTGATGAAAAGAAATACGTGCGTTAGCTAAATGGGCAACAGGAAAACTGATTTTTTTTAAACAGGGGTTATATGAACTGATGAACACGCCAACATAATTCTTATGTCATTTAAGGTATGAAAACATTAGGCATATTATTTAAGTCATCCAGTTATATATTCTGTTTTACTTTGCCTATAGAACATCAAATAAATATTACTTACTTCCTGATGTCTTTAGATTTGGAGGATAAATTAGAGACAATTACTGGAATCAGTCTTGAGCAATGGGTATGCTGTAAAGAAAAAAACAAGACTGACAAATTATATTTCTATTATTCAAGCCCTCAAATAATGTTTAAAAGATATAATTGTTTTAAAAAATAGGTTTTAACTGATACAATAAAAACGTTCTAAAGTAAATTTTGATTAGTTTTAGTTATAATTAATTTATACTGTATTTATAAAGAAATTTTTTAACAAAAGTAACACAATTAATAATAAATAGAACTAAGATAATTAAAAAATAGTGACAAAAATGTTGAACAAAATGTGTAGAAACACTTACTGTTGTAAAGTAACACAAGACAAAATTATAATTATCACAATTAAGAAATTGTTGAAAAATGATTTTAAGCATTATAGCTAATATAATTTAGTAAAAATAACTGAGAAAAAATGTATAAATTATTATAAACAAACACAAGGCATTTGTTGTTAGAATTGACACACTTTACCAAAACATAAATAAAAATATAATCATGATGTATATTTGAAAACTGCAATATGATATTTTATATATACATCAAAAAGCCAATAAGATTTCTAGGTTGGATTTGTTTAACTTTTCAATGATTTTGAATAGGTAGATATTTATAATCACTATATGGCTACATTTGTAGCTTGCAAGTTTTCTGACTGATGGAACTAAAAAAAGGTTAATCAAGAGAGCTGAGGTTTAGAAAAGAGAAAGGATGATTGTATAAATAAAAATAGCAAACACTCATAACATTCAAGTGATAAAACCAACAGAGCCTAATGACCATTATAATGGATAACTGAATGTTTAAAAAAGACTGAATGTACTGAAAAACAGTTTTTTTCAACCAACCATTCCCACTATTACTGTCAAGCTACTAATTTAAAAAGGATGTTACATTAATAACAGACATCAATCTCTGAACTAAAGACAACCTGCAAGTGTTTTTATGTAAATAATAGGAAGAAGTTACGGATATGAATTTCCTGTTGTTTTAGTTAATGTTTTATTTTCTCAAGTTAAGGACAATGTTCAGAAGCAACCAACATAACACAATGAATTAATTTCATCTTCACCACAAAAGAAACACCAGCTAATTACAAGGCCTCCATGAACTGATGAAAGCAAACACAATAATGTAGAAACTTTTAGGTTTAACAATTTTCAGAAGCAACCAACATAACACAATGAATCAATTTCATCTTCACCACAAAAGAAACACCAGCCAATTACAAGGCCTCCATGAACTGATGAAAGCAAACACAATAATGTAGAAACTTCTAGGTTTAACAATTTTCAGAAGCAACCAACATAACACAATGAATCAATTTCATCTTCACCACAAAAGAAACACCAGCCAATTACAAGGCCTCCATGAACTGATGAAAGCAAACACAATAAGTAGAAACTTCTAGGTTTAACAATTTTCAGAAGCAACCAACATAACACAATGAATCAATTTCATCTTCACCACAAAAGAAACACCAGCCAATTACAAGGCCTCCATGAACTGATGAAAGCAAACACAATAACGTAGAAACGTCTAGGTTTAACAATGTCCAGAAGCAACCGACGTAACACAATGAATTAATTTCATCTTCACCACAAAAGAAACACCAGCTAATTACAAGGCCTCCGTGAACTGATGAAAGCAAACACAATAACGTAGAAACGTCTAGGTTTAACAATGTTCAGAAGCAACCAACGTAACACAATGAATTAATTTCATCTTCACCACAAAAGAAACACCAGCCAATTACAAGGCCTCCGTGAACTGATGAAAGCAAACACAATAATGTAGAAACTTGCAGACAATTTATTCAAATGTTCATGCTAAGAATCAGTATTTGCAAGTGACATTTATTAGAAAATTGTGTCAAGTTTCAACTATCACTGTCCATCCTTAAGCAATGTGCTATTTCAAATAAGTCATTTTCAGTTCATTTTTAAATTTATTTTTCCTTAAAATAACAAGAACAAAAACTATATACAGATTACTTGTTAAGATTGTTTTTTATGTTTGTTTTTGAATTTCGAGCAAAGCTACACAAGGGCTATCTGCACTAGCCGTCCCTAATTTAGCAGTATAAGACTATAGGGAAGGCAGCTAGTCATCGCCACCCACTGCCAACTCTTGGGCTACTCTTTTACCAATGAATAGTAGGATTGACCATCACATTATAATGCCCCCACAACTGAAAGGGTGAGCATTTTTGGTGCGATGAGAATTCAAACCTGCGACCTTCAGTTTACAAGTTGAATGCCTTAACCCACCTGGCCATGCTGAGACATCTGTTAAGATACTTTTTCCTTATAAAACAAACTATACATAGGTTATTTTTAAGTTAAATTTTCATTAGAAACAACAACAAACTGTATACAGGTTATCAGATGAAAATTAATCACTATGAGGTCTCTAGTAATGTGATAAATCTGTATTCTACAGGTAACAAGCTTAAAATCAAAATGACTACAGTGTTGAAGATGACTTTAATATCACCTGTTAATACACTGTTAATGGATTCTTGCAACTAGACTAATCAGATAGGTTCAAATAATGACTAATCATAAGTAATACATAAAATTAGGTATAATTGTAAGGTTAATTAACAAAAAACTAAGAATATATATACACATATACCACACATATAACAAAAGTGCTAAACACATCAGCATTAAGATAAAAATAATATTACTTTCTGATAACTGATTACCTGTATAATGAAATGAACTGCAACTATACCAGCTGTTGACATGATTTTGGCACTGTTAGGAATAAGATTGATCAAACTTTGCAAAACAGCTTCTGAGAAATGATCAAGTTTACTTCCCAGCTGCTGAGAAAGGAATCTGTAAACATATGAAAAACAAATACAGTCACACTTGTACGGACAAACCAGGTAACAATTATACAAATTGTAATGAAACTCTGGAATTAACTTTCTGTTCACAGTTAAAGCATTTTGATTTTGATATTATTCAAAAAACTTCAATCAACTTCCAAACACAGGAGACACAAACCAATAATAAGACACACAACACATGTATCAAATATTATTTAAAGTAAGATGAAATTCACCAAAAGCATTCCTGTGACAGTTATTAACAGCTCTTAAGATGTATTTACTAGAGCTGCAAGTACATTAGTGACTACAGTAAAGGTCAACAATGTTAGAGAAAATAATTTTATTTTCTTATTTTCCATGCAAGTACAACTAACATGACTGTAATATGTACAGTTAACATTATGCCATTCCACACGAGAAAAAAAACACTGTGCAGAGTAACTGCTTTGTAAAACTGTGTTCACTTTCGGCCATATTTTCATACTGAAATTTAAGATCCTTGATATATCCATATATGTACTCTTTAGAGTGAATAAAGTTACTAATGCTTTCTTATTATTTTCACTCAGTTTCCCACAGATTGATACTTAATTTAAAAGTGTTATTCATAGAAACATTCCCAATTTTTTTAAAAAGATGTACATAATTTTACATTCCCAACCTGGCTTTCAGCTTTTCTTTTAAGGGAAATCTATATTTATTTAATTTAAGAGAATGTGTTATAAGTTATTATGGATCACAAACAAGCTCTCTATTGCTCAAATGAATGAAAATTGTTGGCAGGTTGATAAAAGATGTCTTCTCTTACGTGCAAGTCAACAGTCCTTAGATTTTCTATAAGAGTTATTTTAATTTCAGTATTTAACTGTGTTGTTAGTATTGTTTCTATATCTAAAGAAAAAGTTAAGTGACTGATACAAGAAAGAGTTGTAAGAAGAATATTCACTGATCTGTCAAACTGAAGGATATACACACACAAACACATCAGGATGCAATCAACACCCAGTCCAAACACTTCTGATGCCAAAGGCAAACAAACTGGATATGTCTTTAGTGGTGCTTAGAATGCATAATGCTTACTACAAACGTGTAGGGTTGTCTATTGAATCATTTTACCTACTCTTACTCAACAGTAACTTAAAAATGTGGAGAAACCCATAGAAGATATTTAACCTTACTAAAATTGTTCCAACAATGCACAGTGTTGGAGATACATTAATAGTAAGAAAAATGTTCCTATGATATGAATTGGTTCTCTGGAAAGACAAATAATATTGAGGGTGGACCTGAATGCTGTTCTCCAAGGAAGTCCAACTCAAGAGAGAGAGAGAGAGAGTTGGTTTCCAGCCCTTTTAAGGTTTTCAGTTTTTAATTTTATGCAAAGCCAATGTTTTTAACAACATTTTTGGCTAACAATTTTAAAGGAAGCATGATTCTAGACTCTCTTACCAATATTCATCTCACACCTGTAGACATCAAGTTTTAACTTGAGAACATTCTAGATATTCAACTTCCTCTCCCTAAGTATGTACTCCTACATCTGTGAGTGCAACACTTTCTAAGAACATGGCAGTAATTTTACTATTTCTTTCATCCAGTAAAAATAACCAAATCTTTACCTAACTGAGAAATAATGGGATGAGCTGTAACATGACCTTTACTTCTATTTTCTTCTTTTGATAAAAGTGAATTAATTTTGGTCCATATGCTTGAACAAATGGGCTACTAAAAAACAAGATACACTCAAGCATATTTTAGATATTTCAGTTCTGTTACTATACTTTGCAAAGGACAGAAAATTGGTGAGGATATCTGATTAAACAACTATTTTCTACATGATCTGACATGTAAGCATTTTATATTCTATTGTTTCTTTCATATCAATTTAATTAACTTTATAAGTTAAGTTTAAAACATGAGATGAAATTTATAATGTTATTTGAGAAAATATATTTTATATCTGACATTTATATCAATTCACAGCTCTGAAAATCTGAAAATATTTCATTTTCATAAATGTTTGTAAGAGGTGCTCAGAAGGTTTACCTGTTTGTTTTTTGAATTTCATGCAAAGCTACATGAGGGCTATCTGCGCTAGCTGTCCCTACTTTATCAGTGTAAAACTAGAGGGAAGGCAGCTAGTCATCACCACCCACTGCCAACTCTTGGGCTACTCTTTTACCAAAAAAAATAGTGAGATTGACTGTCACATTATAACACCCCCAAGGCTGAAAGGTCAAGCATGCTTGGTGTGATGGAGATTTAAGCCCGCAGCCCTCAGATTACGAGTCGAACCCCTTAACCCACCTAGCCATGCAGGGCCTAGGTTTACCTATATTGTATATTTAAATGACTGGTTTTACAGTTTCCTACATTCTTTTACGATTTTCTTATAAAGTTTATATTGACTAAAACTATACATTTTAACTTCGTTTTGATCTAAAAAGCACCACCTGCATTGTCCATGTGTTTATGGTTAATGGTGTACAATAAAAATAACATTTTTGCCATAGTAAACTTACACACAAACCTACCTTTTAAAAACTGTTGATTAGAATGTTTCATTTAATGTGTGTGATAACTATTAAATTAATATGCAAGCATTTAAAATTTTCTTTCAGTGATTTTTTCTGCCCATTCAAGAAATTAAAAATTAGACCTTATCAACCTATGAACACAGCCTTACAACAGTGAACTTGTCAATAAAACAAGACTTGATACAGCTGAGTGTAAAATGACCTAACTAAGTCTGATAAGGCCTAATATAATCATAGCCTTACACCAGCAGCCTTGTCAATAAAATAAGACTTGATATGGCCAGGTGCAAAATGACCTAACTAAGCCAACTCGTGTTGTTTCACAAAAATCATTTCTTTCTGTACTATTCAGCATTATAATACATACAAGGTTTAAAATAATAGAGCAAAAAGATTGGAATTGATGTTCCAGAACAACTTCCATCACTGTCTCCTACCACTATTGGCAATATATCACCAAGCTTAGCTTTTATTGTTTTACTGCAGTCTCTACAGTACTAGTGTATATTTAAGTTTAGATCATTATGATAAGACTCATCAAAGCTGAGATACAGAAGATAATTCAGGTTGAGAAACAATGGTTGACTTAAATTGATAAAATTATACTAGTAATGAGAATTGTTCAAGATCAGTGTTATTTTGTTAAAATTATTTACACTTTCTTCCTAGGGGTTACAAGTGTCATATTATGCTCAAAAAAGAGTTTTCACTTTGGATGCATTGAAATCAACTCAAAACCAAAACTTGATAAATATATTTATTTAGAAAATTAAAAAATAACTTTTTTTTTTATAAAACAAAATTTAACTCTGAAGTACATTTCAAAAATGTCTACAAATTATTTTCTACACTATGTTTAATTCAGTGGTGCAATTTTGCCTTTGGGACAAGATGATCACACTCAGATACCAAATAGTTAATTATTGGGTTAATTTATGTAAATAACCTTCTTTGTTCACAAAGTAAGGATAACTATGACAATAGGTTGTTCAACAAAATATTAGGTGGTAAGTGTTATAAAGTTGCCGGTCAGTGTGAGTTGCTTTAGACATTTATTTGTATTTTGTACTTATGGCAAAGTTACAAAGGTTATCTGTCAATGCCCCAAATTTGAACTACTGACCAGAGGGAAAGGGAAGAGAGCCATCTGTCATCTTCACTATGTGAATGACTTACCACCCTTCTAATGTACCCACAGCTTAAAGAGCAGGAAATATTTTGAGGTATCACATGGCCTTAAACTCTTGGTTTCCAGCTCCAAAATCCAGAGCTCTACCACACACCTCTTAGGCATACTTGTGGTTATCATAAAGTAATTAATTATCTGAACATTTTCTTAAAACAATATAACAAGTTCTTAAAATATTCAACAGTTTATTACCATAAGCTGAAGATGATTGACAGACCTCAATAAATGTTCACTTAGCTTGATTACAAGAAAGTTACAATAAACTGTATTTTAAAAAAGAATCTGATTTTCTCAAAATCATTACTGGCTAGCCGACTCAAAATTATTACTGGCTAGCCGACTCAAAATCATTACTGGCTAGCCGACTCAAAATCATTACTGGCTAGCCGACTCAAAATCATTACTGGCTATCCGACTCAAAATCATTACTGGCTAGCCGACTCAAAATCATTACTGGCTAGCCGACTCAAAATCATTACTAGCTAGCCAACTCAAAATCATTACTGGCTACCCAACTAAACTTCAAAATAACTAACTTGTATCATACAAAAATAATTCTCACTTGTTTTATTATCACAGATCACAGTCTAAGTGATATCTTGTACTGAAGTAAATACATGAAATTGTGAAATTTCTAGAACAAAATAACCTATATTTGTGTTATTCAGTTTTTCAAAGGTTTCTTACCAAATCTTATTAGATATTTTTGTTTCTTTTCATTATGTTATAATAATTGCATGATTATAAATGCACTCAAGCTAACAAATTTTTAACTTTCAATCACATTTTTTCTTGTTATAAGGTTAAAGAAGAAAACAGAAAAATTATGCTAAAAAGTACCTACGCTATTGTAATACAGGCTTCGCGAACAACTTGTGAACGAAGGTCTTTCAACGTAGTCTGAAATGGTACTTCTAACTGACGGAGGTTAAGATACAGCTCTTCATATTCTGTTGCACCAGCTATAATAAAACTTCTCAGCCTTTTCATCTTTAAAAATAACAGAATATTTAAATTATGTTTTACTGTGGAAAATATTTTATATAGAAAAACTGATTATACGAAACATTATATTTAATTTTTATTAATAATAATATTTTACCACTGAAAATGAATGCAAAATATTAATGCATTTTTAAATATTTAACTTAAACTTTGAAAATATTTTTTCTTTACAACTTAACAAAAAACACTTTGTTATTAATTATATTTGAAAACTAACAATGAGTTAAGAAAACTCACTGCTTCAATACGTTTCCCCCACTCATTGTTGGGATTAGACAATATTTCTTTTATTTTTCCAAGTTGATTTTCCAATTCTCGTCCCGAGTACAACTGGTGGGAGAAAATTCCTATCTTAATACATGTATGTCAGATGGGAATAAAACTCACTCATATTTATGATATTATCCTATTTAAATCTCATATGTAAATAACATTTGTTAGTTGTTTGCTTCCCATATTCAAATCTCAGTTTAAGCTACAATATTTAAGTATCAATAAATTCAAATAATTATTGTTGCACGTACTTCAGAACTTCAAGTTGAACTATATACATACTACCTGTGTTTGGAAACATGATGCGACTGATACAAGACAAGATCATGTCATACAACCCTGGTATTAAGACATCATTTGAGTCTAACACTGAAACAGTTATGACTTTGGAGGTTAATCTCCACATGCTAAATCTATGGTCTTTCAGAAAGCAGTTGTCAACAATCATTTTTCTTCTGGAGGTTAAAGTATACATACAGTATTCACATATTTGTCCTAAAACTCACCTATGGTGTTTAGTAGCCTTGACTCATCTGACAAATATTTTAAACTAAAGCAAAATCTATATGGATAAAGATGAAATGTGTCTTTGTAGCCTAACTCCTCTGATCCTACTGAGCCAACCTCAACCAACATTTGTATAGCTATATAGATAGAGATAAAATGTATCTTTGTTTGTATCCTAACTTCTCTGATCCTACAGAGCCAACCTCAACCAACATTTGTATAGCTATATAGATAGAGATAAAATGTATCTTTGTTTGTATCCTAACTCCTCTGATCTTATTGAGCCTACCTCAACCAAACTCTGTATGTAAACACTATGAACTATGGGTAATGTCCTATGGGGGTGGGTTTGTGTGTATGTATGACAAACTTGATCTAAATCTTATTTCTACTTTGTAAAGACTGTTGATTAATCATTCTCAATCTATTGAATCAATTGCAAACAATCTTAGCAGGTTGATGCTTTAGAAAATTTTAAATATTTTAAAGGGATTCAATGTCAAGGTATGAAAGTTGCTGAATTGTTTCTCAAACAACCTTGCTTTTCTCACACTGAATGAATGTTGGGAGTTGAAAAGTGGGATTAACTCAATCTTTATTCATTAGTAGATGAAAAGCAAACTGCAACTTTTGTTCCCGAAGAAGCTTTGTAAAATTTAAAATTGTTAAGACTAAGTTTACATTCAAGTTAATACTTTGAAATACATGATTGCTATTAAACTTACTGAACACTGGTTGATGTGTATTTCAGCTTATGTATCATGAAGTTGGGACTGACTAAATTAAGAATCACCCACTATCTACAGATTTATCTTTGTTTTAGACTGTGTATAGATTTTAATATACAACAAGTATTATGCTTTTAGGAAAGATAACCAAACTATAAGCACTGATTCTTAAGGAACAAGTTACGTGGCACTGATTCTTAAGGAACAAGTTATGTGGCACTGATTCTTAAGGAACAAGTTATGTGGCACTGATTCTTAAGGGACAAGTTATGTGGCAGCCTTGTTGATTAACCTACTTTCTTTTAAGTTTCATGTAAACAAACTTTGGCAGAAAATTAGCTAGTAATCGACCTATTGTAGATCAGATTTATTTTATCTACTATGTGCTGATCATTAGATAATTACCCACTGGTATATTTTATTACTTTATTCTATGTTATTAACTAAGTTAATATCAAATATCACTTCCATTCACTATTCTCTAACATAATGAACATCTTAGAAAACAAAGATAAAGAAAGAAAAGATCTTGGTCATAAATATTTGTACATTAAATTAATGTTTTCTTTGAATTTTTATGTAGCAAAATAAATCTACCATCTGTCAATTTCAACAGACATATTTAAAGACACACTGGAAACACCTGTTCCTCTTTCAAGTGTTAAAATCTTGTTTGAAAGCACAATTTTCACTACTAACGAACCAGCAAAAACAACTTATTAAATCAAATTACTGCAGATAGATATTTTTCTACAAATGTTTAATTAGTATTCATTCATAAGTTAAAAAATTCAACAGAATGTGTGGCAACTGCTCATGGAACCTTTTAGACTCAATTATGATCTAATAGTCTTATTATACAGAATATTTCAGTTTATTGTTACAAATAGTTTAATAATAGTCTTATTATACATAAAATTTCAGTTTATTGTTACAAATAGTTTAATAATAGTCTTATTATACAGAATATTTCAGTTTATTGGTACAAATAGTTTAATAATAGCATATGCCATGAACCAATGACTGTTTGAACTAACCAACACTTCTTCCTAGAAGGTAATGTAAATAACTAGATATTACAAAGATACCTGCACCCGAGGAACATCTTCAAATGCTTTCATGAACATCTCTTCATCAGCTGCTCCAGCTGGAACTAATATGTTACATAAAAAACACAATTTTCAAACCAAGCTTTTGCAAACAGTTACAAAATCAAAAAAATAAACACATACATTAAAAAGAAATTATCACTTTAAAGATGTTATAAATAAGAAATATGGACTGTTGAAACTAATTTACTTGAGTCAAAAAATGAAAGAATTGCACTTTAATTGAATATCAGTACTAAAAGTCAGAATAAAAATACCTAGGTAATGATGACAGTCATTAACAAGCCTTATGGGTCCAAAGGAGATAATGAGAAAAAGAGAAAAATAACTCATTTTTTTAATATATGTTTAAAATTTTGTTCTAGACACAAACCCCTCACAAAGTGATCAAATTAAGATACAATATAAACATGAATACTTAATAAAACCATCTTAATTATTATATTCAAAATATTGGAAAAAATATATAAATTTGGTCTTAAAAATTTACGTATGACTCAATTCTTTAACAGCAACAATAATCAAGTTAGATTGGAACTAATATTAGGATTGTGAGAAATGGAAGTATTAGAAACTATTACTTATTACCATAAAAATGTATAAATTAACAACTCCTACTAAGCGCAATCAATAAACCTACCTGCAGCAGAGACTGTTGTTTTTTCCGAGCCGTTCTTTGGGCTGCGCTTCTGCTGCAAGGCTTTTGGGAAGAAGGAAATTGAAAATGACACAAGTTAGACATGGCATAAACAAACACAGCAATGTTAAAACTTTTGAGAAATTTAACACTTAAAAAATCTTTTCAACATTTTTGTTAATTTCCCAAGCTACGTAACAGTTTAATAAACTACTGTATAATTATGGCACCTACTATACTCTTAGAGAATGTTTAAGCACTTGAAATTAAGTTTGTAGCTAAAGACAAACATTGAATCATGATTCAAATTGAAAGTTTAAAATATGAGACGAAAAACTACGTTTCTTAATATACATACAATTTAACCTTACAAGGCTCAAAATTTCATGAAAACATGTGATAGAAATGTGTACATTTACATAATTACTTCTTGTTGAAAATTTTAAACAAAGCTTTTAATAAATATTGTACAAACTATTTAATGTAATTATAAACACAGAAATACATTTGCAGTATATATTCTTAATTTAATATATACATATATACTAACAGTTATAAGAAATGCATGTATTTTCTTATAGCAAAACCACATCCAGCTACCTGCTGAGTCCACCGAGGGGAATCGAACTCCTGATATTAGCATTGTAAATCTGGAGACTTACAACTGTACTAGCAGGGAGCATTATAAGAAGTAAATAAATTATTTATTTGTTATCTAGCAGGATTGGTTGATGACTTATTTAGTGCAATTTCAATTTGAGAATGTGTTAACGTAAATATGAATATTAAAAACAAACAAACTTTACATACTGCTGAATGCATTTTCTATCACTTTAAATACATGTATACATATGTCTACCTTTCTCTATTTCTTTCAGGTTGTTTGAAAAATAATGGTGGATTTTTGTATTAAAAGTTTAGTCATTTATAAGGATAAGAAACCTGTCTCTTTATGGCTTCATATTGAAAAACTAAAGCTTTATTCTATTGATTAGTGTTTTTATTATTTTATAAAACTTTATTTCCAATGTTTCATAACCTTACAATTAATAATGGAGAAAAAAGTTGTTAATTTTTTGTATGAATTCAAACATGGTCAAAATGGATCATGAGCAGCTTGCAAATATCAACCAAGCATGGGGCAAAGAAACCACCTCCTAATATACACAGTACAGTGTTGGTTCCAAACATTTTGCAATGGACATGCGAGTCTTGAAGATAAGGAGGGCAGAGGACATCCTTTTTCTGTTGGAAACGACCAATTCAGAGCATTAATGGAAAAAAACCTGTGACAAATGTTCAAGAAATGACAGAAGAATTTAATTTTGGCATTTCAACAATTTTGATTAAATTGGAAAAATGAAAAAAAAAATTAACTGGTATGTTCCAAATGAACTCAGTGAAAATCACAAAAATCACCATTTTGAACTGTGCTCTGTGCTGATTTTGCACAACAGAAATGAACCATTTCTCTATCAAAATGTCAAATGATAAAAAGTGGATCCTTCACAACAGCAGAAAGTGGTCTGCATAATTGCTCAACTATGACGAAGCTCCAAAACACTTCCCAAAGCCAGTTTTGCACTAACAGACGATTATAGTCACTGTATAGCAGTCTGTGGCTGGTATTATCCACTACAGCCTGCTCAACTAGGGCCAGAATAGCATTGTAGAGGTTTACTGTCAGGAACTGGAAGAAATGCATGGAAAGTTGCAAATAAAACATCAGCATCAGTCAACTGAAGAGGTCCAATCTTACTTCATGATAATGCTTGGCCACACATTACTTAAATGAAATTCCAGAAACTCAACAAATTGGGCTGTGAAACACTGCCTTATCCTCCTTACTTCACAGACCTGTCACCACTTTTTACAGGAAAAAAAGATTCAACAACAGAGAATGGCTTTAAAGAACATTTTAGTTCTAGGACTTATTGCATAAAAAATCTTGTTCCTTGTTGGCATAATTGTATAAATTCACTAGGTTTCTATTTTGATTAATAAAGTTGCTTTTGAATCTTTTTTATTTCTTATAAAAGTTACAATTTAAAATTTACCATTATTTTTTGCACAACATAATGAAACACTATAAGTAAATTCAAGTTGAGGATTATATGCATGAATACACGTATTGATTGCTAGGCCTACTTTTAGGATCATTAAGAGAAATAATAATCAATTACAGAGTCATGAAATGATTGATTCTCTTTGTTACAATTACCTAATGCCATTACAGAGTAAGAAATACTGAATCAATGAAGTTTTACTACACACACTTATAAAAACAAAGTTTCAGCTTATTAGTAATACAAATGTATGTATGAATCATAAACATGCGATACCAAGAACCACATATCAAGGAAGGGTTTTAAAAAAAACCCAATAATAAATGTCACATGATACTGGAAATAAAATAACTACATTCTAGTCCTGTCATCCAACATACAAACTAACAAATTCACCTGATACAATAAAAAAAATAATGAGTTTGTTATTATATTTTATTAATTTGGACAAAAACATTTTTAATTAATCTTATGAGCTTCAAAAATTAGGATGATACAGCACTGTCAGATAGTAGGACTCAGAAAAAATAAACACATTATATTGTTTGTCAAAGCATGATCCAATGATAGCACATCAGCTGGATAAGTACTTACTACACACAATGAAGGCAAGGCACTTCTACCTTGATTTATCATACACACTATAGAAACATAAACATAGAATCATTAAGCATATACATACTGGAAGTGCGTTTTGGGGTTGATAACATTGTCTTTCTTGGAGGTGGGGCACTACTGGCCCGCTTGGCTGATGATTTGGAGGACTGTAAGAATAACAGTTTTAAATTAGATTTGGGATGTCACTATTTTACACACACAATTTTGTATTAATAAGATAAACAACAATAGCTACTGAAAAATAAATAACACTTGGTAAGGTAATTTTATTCATAAGTTGACCTTTCTTGTTTATATAAATGTTTTATTTTTACAAAAATAGTCAAAAAACATTTTGTTTGTTAGTACAAGAATCCAAACTGATAAAATTTCAAAATACTGCACTTTTTTTTTTATCAATTATTTCTAAATACGTAGAGTTGCAAAAACAGAAAGATCTATGACAGCCTTTGCTCATCTGCAATAGATAGAATGTACAAAACTTGTCAATTCTACAAAACTTACACAAGAGAAATGATGACCATCATGAATCATGGGCTACAGTTAATACACCTCACATGATTACCAAAATAATTAACAATCAGTTTCTCCCATCTTGTAGAAGCTGACTGACACCAACTGATATTCATATTAAATCTGAGATGGTGATGAATTGGAAGAGAAAATGAAAACCTGACAGAACTCTTCCGGAACATATTCCTGTTTTTATTTTTACTTGTTCGATATTAAACACTCAAGGTAGATATCCTCAAGAAAGATGAGATAAAGTGCTTAAACTAATTTACTTTAAAAACATAGTTCAAATTAGCACTGAAACTTTGGAAACTTCAGTATATTTAGTTTCTATATATATTAACCTACCACAGATCTAGCAAAACTTTCCTGTAGTACCATCATAACTTCTGTCAGTTATAACTGTTATCATTCATAAAAAGAACCATGAATATACTTCTGTCACTTAAGATAATGACATTATATATTCTGGTAGAATTAGAATTATAAATACTACATAGTGAAAAATGTAATTATGAAGAACAATAAGTAGAATAACCCACCATTCAATATTTAAAATATGATTATGGCAAATACATCTATTACTGTTGAAACAAAAAACCCACAAAATTTTATAAAACAAAAAAATATTTTTTTCGTTAAGTAAATAGTTTCTTTTTTCAGAATCTTTTCGTTTCCTTTTAAAGACCATTAACAAATATTTTGCTGTTATTATTATTTACTTTAAACATTAAGAACTTCCAGCCAATAAGAAGCAGGTAACAAATATCTGAAGTACTTACCGAGTCAACATCACTGCTGTCAGATTGCTAATAGCAAGTAAATTTGAAAATTAATTTAAAATCAGAAAAATGTGTAAAGATTTTTACCATGTATTGTATATGATATTAAAGTAACATAAAGATACATTTTTACTGTTTGTTATTACTGAATTTACTGAAGTAAAAATGATGTCATGTAAGATGTGCATGAATTTAACTGGCACAGAGAACCATATAAAATCATGCAATAATTGAATAACTTTCAGTACACAATAGTCTAACAGTAATTTACCTTAATTAGCTGGAAACTAATATTTTGATGAATTCGTTGATGAGAAACAAATGTTTACACTAGCACCTTACTACTGAAAAAGCCATTAAATTGTTTTATGACTTAGACATTGAGATTTTGTACCTAAAAATGATAATGATTTTTAAATATTGGAAACAAATGGAAGTAGCTAGTTGAAGCTTTTCATACAGTCCACTGAACTTGTAGATTCTACAATGTAGAACTTTTTGTTATTATTGTTTTTAACATACTAAAATAAATATGACATGTAAAAGTGTAGAACTTCATAATTTTATGGGTAAAAATGCAAGGAATAAATATTTATTATATTATTATTACACATATGAAATATAAATCTCAATACATGAATACAAAACCTTGCCATTTTATTTGCAAAAATAAGCATATTGAAATATTAAGCTTGAACTTTCGTACAACATTCACACTTCACAATTCCTTTTTATGACCAAAATCAGTAGAAAACAAATTTGCAACAAAGTTTGTGTGAAAGCACATCTATAGTTTAAAATAGCTTAAGTTCAAGAAAAGAACAACCAATCATGTATCATGAATGAACAAAAACTAAGGAAGTACAAGTGTTTAAAACTATGTTATGCATTCAGAAAGCTCATTACATTTGTGAAATGTACACACACACACCTTACTTTGCCCAAGAATAATATCTTATAATGTATGCATGTGTAATACATACATTTTTAGAACTGTTTTAGTTAATAATAATATAAATATGCTCATTTCAGTGCACAGCTACAGAACAGGCTATCTGTGCTTTCCCCTACCATGAGTGTTGGATCTCATATTTTAACATTGCAAATCTGTAAACTCACTGCTGACCTACTATCAGACAAGATGGAAAAAAGTGGGAAACTTACTTAACTTGACTTTATCAAGGATAATTATTACAAGCCCTTTAACTTTCTTGAACAATTTTCTATTTATTATTAAACATGGTGGGAAAACAACCCCACATGAAATTACTGGATTTCATAGTTTATATATGCTAGTGTTACAAAATTATTACATCACTTTAGGTGATGGATTTGTATATGTGCTACATACACTAGAGTAACAAAAGCAGATTACATAATAACAACAAATTAAATTAATTACGATAAATTATGAAAATCTATGAACTTTTATAAAAATACAAACAACTCATGCAACATATATTACTGACTGGACTAGTCAGTCTCTTAAACCCTAATAAGGAAGCAGCATTTTGTTTTGTTATTCAGTTTCATATTTACATTTCAAATATTGTCACAAATAAACAATTGTGACAAAAATCATCTTAAATTTAACCGAATACTTACACAAGATTATAAATAAGCAATTATAATTACTGCTGTTATTATCTGTTATTATTATCTGTTTTTCACAAAATATGTGACTTGGCAACTAAATTTCAATTAAGAAACGGTAAGTGATTATTATGTACACATATATATAACAATAGTGTGCGTGCGTGTAAAATGCTATGTAGAAGGAAATTGCCAGGAAGGATATTCTACAACGAGGTCAACACTCTAATGTCTTTTGAACACGTGTTCTGCTTTTTCTACCCCAGTTCATACCCTAAGGGTGAGATGTAAGGGAATATCTTGCACATCTGCTTTCACTTTCAAATACCTTGATAGCACCCCACCAGGGGGCAAACAACGGCATCCATGAAATGGTTTCATTACCTAAACCTTCTGGACAGAAACGATCACGAAATATCTACATTCCCATATGCAGGTGTTAAACAGGAGTTTACTCTCCAGCTTTCCTCTTCAATAAAAAAATAATAAAAGTGTCCTGATCGTGTAACAAAGCTACATTTTGAAATAATAAACTTTTAATTTTACTTTTGACACTGAATTTTTATTAGCATGAAGTCTAGTGATACAATAATAACCAACTAATGTTTGCGACGTATACTGTGATACAGTGTTCAAGATAACATATTTAACCCACATTTCATAAACGGCACAACTTGTTTTCTTTTTCGGACACTAGGCGTCCAGAGATTCGCGGAAAATCAATTCTTTACTTGAAAGACAACTTTTATTAACTACTTCAACCTCTTTTTTGTGTGGTTGAAAACGGAATAACATTACAGCCAAAAATTTTATCTTTAAAGAAGTCTAACAATTTTACTGGATTAGAAAGAAACCACGTGATCTTGAATATTAACAGCAGTGGCGACACACCTGAGTGAAAGAGGAACACCCTGAATACCCCAGTTAGGAAAGTGAAATACCTTTCCTCAAAAGTATGGGTTGGTTTGGTTTGAGTGGGCTTCCGATTACCTTATATCATTGTTAATTTTATACTTTTTGTAACAAACTATACGAGGTTGGTTGATTTAGCCTTTTGTGACACAAAGCAACTAGGCTATCTGCGCCAAACATCCGGTAAAAAGTTAAAATTAAAGTAAAATTATTAAAATTCGTAAAACGGAATTAAGGTAAACAAAAAGTTCAATTTTTGAATTAAAAACATAAATAGCGTTAAATCCACATTTTACAACTAGTTTACAGCAATAAGAAAGAAACTACAGTAATACAATTTGTAAAGGACTTTCTGGAGCATAATTGTAATTATCATAACTCGCCAGGATGACATTCAAACATCAGCGTTAGTCACCTGAAGTTAACCTTTCCAGTTATTTAATGTTATGGCCATTTTCTAATTTCATATCGAACTAGATGTACTTTAATTCTTAAGAAGGAATCATATTTTAATAAAAGGTCTATAAAAGGTCTAACTTATAAATTAACTACTTAAATAGATTTAAAACGGTTAATAGCTTAACACAAACTAAACACATTTGTAACGTGGACAGTGTCACCAATATTCTAGTTAAGGCAACTTCCTCTTTCCGATCATTACGGTAACAAGACGGCCAAAGTCCAATAGAGGGTTTTATTTGGAAAAGCTTGTTTTCACGTTGTTCACTCCAAGTAGTTTGCCAAATGGCACGGAGTCGAGTTTTAAATACAGGACCATATCCCACGTATGGAACAGGCACAGCAGTGATAGCGCTAGAACAGAGATTTAGCTGCGGTGTCGGAGAGCTCGTTCCCGCGAATACCGGCGAGGCCTGGTATCCAGAAAAACTGGATAGATGTAGATGTTAAAGAGAAATGGGCCAGTCGGTTTTGAATATCAGCGATAATGAAGTAAAGCGATTCCAGGGCCAGTAGAGAACTAAGCGAGTCAGTATAAATAGTGCAATTTGAGTACTGCTCAGCTTCTATGTGATCCAGGCCAAGAGATATGGCATACAGTTCAGCAGTGAACACAGGAACTGTAGAGGGAATTCTGTGCGCAACCATCGAACCATCTGTATAAATATGAATGGAAGGATGGTTCAAAATATGTTAAAAAAATAAAAGAGGGTACTTTCAATTGGGAGTGTCTGCTTTTCTCAGATTACTTAAAGAAAGGTCACATTTGGGGATTGTAATAAGCCATGGTGAGATGGGCTGACCAGTGGATACAGCAATGTTATCAAAGGACAGACCCAATTCATCCAATTATGTCTGAATATGAAGGTCAAAAGGAGCAATGGCAGATCGTCTGTTCGGAAAAGCGTGGCCCACTGAGGAAGGAAAACACAACCCCAGGTGGGTTGTTGTTGTAAGGACCGAAGTATACAGTAAAGACAGTTGCAAACAGCAGAGGTGTAGAGGTTTATGAGACCCTGTACAAGCTCAAGACTGAGGACGTGCAGAAAACCCTGATGCAGAGCCGAAGTCCCTGATGATGAATGGGGTCCAGCATCTTCAAAGCCAAGGTCCTGACAGAGCCATAGACCAGTGACCCATAGTACAGTTTTGATCGAATAAGAGCACGATATATCTTTAGCATAGAACATCGATCTGCTGCTCAAGTGGTGGAAGTGAGGGCACGGAGGATGTTCAGTGCTCTTGTGGGCTAAAAGTGCAATGTGGCAGGCTGGATTCCACCATGGACAATGATACCGTGGAAAACACGTTGAGGTTTTAGGAATACATTGAACAGCTGCTTGTATAATACAATCACTGTCCCACGCAGTCGTCTATTGATGACTTACAGAGAATGGTTGGATCAAATTAAGGTTATGAAAAATATCGGGTCAAAGGTCGCAGACTATACACCCACATTCATGCCTTGATCAAACGATTTTATACGTCAAGAATTAAAATTGTACATACGAAAATATAAAAAAAATATTTGGGAGTAAATACTTCCACAAACACATGCAGATGTAACACAAAGATGAATTCACCAGAATAGTGTAAACTAAATCATACAGTGGTCAAAGTCACGCAAGGTTGAGACGACATTTTAGAAACATAAGCATGACTACACAGCTTTTCTCTAAACGTATGAACGGTCGCATTTCTGCTCACCTCATTACTTTTCAATTTCAAGTATTAGTTTTATACAATATTAACATAAGTACCGTTACATGGAAAAATGTCAACATGCTAAATGTGTCCCATGAGAAAAATAATTTCAAACCAAATAGCAAAAAGCCTAAACTGAGAGGAAAATGTTGGGACAACCGATTATTTTAAAATTTGATTCGCAAGCTCAGTTTACGATTTCTAAATAACTAAAAATAATGTATTTACTATCAGTGCATTTTATAAACCAGATAAACAATTTGTCTTTTCTTATTCTGTTATTTTTAATTCAATAATAAAAGAGCCCTGATTGTATTTATTTTCAATATATGAGCGAAACAGGAAGGTCAGAGACTTGTATGGCTCAAGTATATCCGCCCCTAATTTAAAATTGTTTACAAAAGGAAAACTAGCCACTCAGTTATATACAGCACCTTTGCATCAACCAAATAGCTGTTATGTTTTCTGAAACACATCACGTCTTGAACCTTGGACACTTTCATACTCAGCCCAGCAAGCTAGCCCACTAGTCATATCTTATTCACAGTTGATGAAAGTTGCACCATTTTTTTTTTGGTATAATTTCCTCCATAAAGATCACATGTACGTTGTTCATAAGCTTATCCACGGTCGGGCATATTTTTTTTTAAACATATTTCATATCTGATTTATATTTGGTTTGTGTTCAATTTCGTACAAAGCTACAAGATGACCATCTGCGTTAGCCGCCGCAAATTCAGCAGTCAAAGACCACAGGGAAAACAGCTAGTCAAAAATCACCCACCGCCAACTTTTGGACAAGTCTTTTACCAACAAATTGTTGAATTAACTGTAACATTATAACGCCCCCAAGGATGAAGATGTTCGGTGACAGGGAATCAAATCTGCGACCGTCAGATTGCAAGTCAAGCGCTTTAACCACCAGGCCATGCCAATCCTTTAATGTACATAGTATACTTAGTAATCATTCGAATAATGTTTCTACTTCCTATTACAGAGTTATACTTTATTAAAATAACTCCATGATTATCGTACGACTTTGTTTTTTTGTCTTAGACTTTGAGTCGTCTATGAAAACTGTCTCTTAGAACTTTAATTAGCTGTTACCATGTTTGAACTGCATTATTAAAAACCTGACCGCCCAAGGTGTGTGTATTACACATGCATGCGCAAACTTGTGTGCTTTCCAATCATACGAATTTTTACTCACTGCTGACGAACTTCGGAATTTGATCTCTATTAGCGTGCTGATTCTTGCAACTAACATGAACAATTAAAAATCAAGTGTTAAGTCACTTAACTAAAAATATTTTACATAACTTCATGTGAAGTATACAAAAAAAAGGAATATTTTATTATGAGAAAAAAAAAATGGTTACACATTTATAAATTGTACCAGCACTTTTGGTAAAGCTAGCAAGACTACATGCTGCAATCACTGGTTTCGAAATACTGACTAGAAAGACAGCAGCATCCAACAACTCAATATCAACGCCAAGGAATCGACTGTCACTCTAATAACGCATGTACAGCTTCGAATGTGAAGAAGAAATCAGTAGTCAGTACTGATTGTAAACCAACTACAAAAATTCATAGGTCTGCCTTGGGGCCAATTCGTCTCTTATTCGTAAGTTATCCCACCGTTACTACAGTGACTAAGAGTTAAACATCATATTATACTAATGTTTTTTATATATATATACATATGTTATACAAAAAATTGGGATTCTTACCTGTGACCGACTATCCGTGTCATCGTCTCCTTTCTGACTTCCTAGAATAACAATAAAAAATTATATTCACAAATGTGCACATACAGTTCCAAACCTCTTACGAAATAAAACTAAATTCTCAATTAAGTTTTGTCTCACGAATTACGGACTTGCAGAGCTAAAATACTGGAGACGCTTCAAAAATTAAAAGGCTACAGACTCTGTTGTGGTTATTTGAAACCGTTTCTGACTTTAAATTAGTGACCAGAGATAATGCAAGCAGATTTTAATTGGCTATCACTCCCCATCTATTTTGTGGTTTCGTAAGTATTCGAGCCAGATCTGAAATTCAGTGGTTTACCATAGGGCTAACAACGCCTCTTTTTTATTTAAATATGTTTGCAAGATTTGTAGACCGTGAAATCATCGTCATACAATAATGAAACTTGCTTATATGATACTGGAAAAAAACCTTTTATTACGCGATGTGAAACTCCCAGCTTCGCGAAATGTTTATCCTGTGTGGATGTAAATGTGCAATAGGGGCCACAATTTTCTCGTTTTGCCTCCGTTTCCCGTCGAGGAGAACTTTATTTTTCTCCATCCTCCGGGTGCAGTTATGGCATCATTAATACGTCACATGCGGATCTAATGCACTGACCCCATGGGTAATCGGCTAGTAAAGATAATGTGTATTTATATGGCTTTTCATCTACAATATAATTAAAACCAGTTTAAAGAACACAACAATTTAGCAATGTAATACTAGTCTTCACCACCCATCGCCAACTCTAAGGCTACTCTTTTACCAATGAATAGTGGGATTGATCGTTACATTATAAACATCCCCACGGCTGAAAGTGCGAGCATGTTTGGTGTGACGGGGATTCGAACCCGCGATCCTCAGATTACGAGTCGAGTGCCTTAATAACCTGGCCATGCAGGGGCAACATGTTCGATGACGGAATAAAAACCTACGAGTCTACTGTCCTAACCATGACCAGGCCTTCAAGACTTAATTACAAATGACAAAATTCATTGAAACAGAATAGCCTACGAAAGTATCGCAATTATAAAACTTATTAGAAGTTACACAGCAATATAACTATCGAATATATGTGAGCTACACCCTTAAAAACAGGATTACAAAAATCTTAACTGATCAAACACACTTCTGATTTAAAATATTTGTTATCCATAACGAATTACAGGTGACACTTATTACACTGTATCAAACAATTACGCACATAAATTTAAGTAATTTCTTCAGTATACAACGTTGCTACATAATAGAACAACAACAACAACAAAGCCAAAAGTAAAACAAATAACAACAGAAAAAAGAAAGAAAAACTGTGTTTAAGATAGGTGATATATTTTTGCCATACATGATATGGGACTAAGCCGTAAGGATTACATTTTCTTATGTCCATCAGGGTCAATTTTGCAAACTCTTAACACTCCTACGAAAAGACGTTTCTAGTCCTGATTTCTCCAAGCCTGTTCCCCTGGCTGTGGTTTCGCTAGATAGTAGATAGGGACAGTGGGAATCTCGTTAATCCATTCATTAATGGATTTAAATGGCAATTTCATTTAAATACAAAATTATTAGCATAATATTAATAACCTTTCAAGTTGCTCTGGAGCCTATTAGGCCCCACTTTTCGTAGTAGTGTTAATATAAGACTCAGTAAGAACATTTGTAATAAGAATTTTTATGCGTATATTTTAGTAGCTTAACAGAATACCTTTTAACTCTGAGGTGTATTTATTTCTTAAGTAAAAAAAAACATCAATAATGGGCTATCTGTGCTGTAGCCACTGCGGGTTATCAAGACTTAATTTTTAACGTCATCAGCCCTCAGACTTGCCCCTGAATCACGGGAAGCACAGCCACTGAATATTATTGTACCAACACATCACGACCTTGACTGGTTGACACTTTACTTCATCGTTAAAAATAAGTAAAACCTTTGTTTGTCGATAAGAGAAAAGATATAAAATGTGCTGCGCCAACTTCGAGTATCTAAACTTTGTTTTTGATGATATAAGCCCCTCGACTAATTGTTGAGCCAATGAGAAGAGGAAAGGGCCTAGCAAACTGTTATTAATATATTCACTTTTTCGTTTAATCTGTGATCCACCTGGCGACAATGATTTTTGATTTCGAGAAAAGAGCATATAGACGGGCAAATTGTAATCGTATTAATTCAGCAAAAGAAAACAGTACAACATTAAAACACTAAGATACGTGACTTTATACCAAAATAACCTAATGCTCTGTCGTTCATTTTATATCATGATTCAAGCATGTCATCATCGCTATTCGAGAATTTCAACTTGAGGTGTTAAAATACATGGCGTATCTTTCATGTATATTCCTTTGACGTAATAAGGCTTCTAAACTTATTCATTATGTCACCACTGCCAAATCTGATTTCTCGTAAAACAATTGGTGCTGTCTCTCTCTCTTCTGAGTAAGTCGTTTGTTGTTTACAGATAAGGAGTCCACATGTGCAGTAGATGGCACATGTCTATTTACGTGGATGATGGTTAAATAACCTGATCTACGTGGCACTTCTCAACTGTGCTTAAAAATGTGTTTATTTGTTGAAATAGCAACTCTAAAGTTTAACCTAACTGATTTACTTGAGTGTTAATATTGATATATGAATAACCAATCAAATCAATATCCCTGAGCTTTTAGATTGTCAGAAAAGAGACCACACATGTAATCAAAGAGATTTGGGGGTTCTCGAAACTTGATTCAAGAATTTACAAATGCCACAGAACGTTCAAACGAAAGTATTTACGTTTAAACATTCGATTCCCAAATGGGTCAGGAAATACCTTCCTTCCCAGGATAGTTCAGATTGTTTGTTGAATTCCGCGCAAAGATACTCCCTAATATAATAGTCAGCAACACGTACCACCAACTCTTAGGCTACTCTTTTACCACCAAATAGTCGCATTACAACGTCCCCACATCTCAAAGGGTGAGTCGACGTGACAGCGATTCTAATCAACGATCCTCAGATTGCGAATCAAGCGCCATAAGCACCAGGCCATATGTTATCGAAGGGCTGTATTAAGTGCAGCCCTTGTTTGTGTCAAAATATCAACAAAAACGAAATCCTATAAGATATAGAGGAATGTTATATCATAGATTATATCAGACAGTTTTAAGCTTTTGGTAAAGTACCAATACCGGAAACTAAACCAATCTCTGTCTCTATTTTTTTTTTTTTTTTGTAGTTAAGTACAAAACTACACCTAGGGCTATCTACGCTCTTCCCACAATGGATATCGAAAGCCGTTCTAGCGTCGTAAGTCCGCAGTAATACAACCACACTCTGAAATTTCTCAATACGAGAACGAAGAAAATCGTCCACAGAGTCATTGGCTAGTTTACTTTCACACGACACAGCGAAAATTGATTTTCTGACTCACAGTGAGCAAAGATAACCCATTCTTTGACTTTGTTATTACTAATAAAACAAATATAATTCAGGTAATAATTCAATTATTATCTTCTTCATTCTACGTCACAAATAAAAGGATTAATTAAGAGAGAGCAAAACTAGGGTTACTGAAAGGTGAACAAATTTTGTTTCGTCGTCTCAGTCGATTAATACTTAACATGTTCACAAAGCTTCTGTACGCTATATTTTAATGCACAGTTAAATGCAAGAGTTGGAACTCCCTTCCTATTGAGTGGACTGTCTTATATAAATTACAACAGATTTCAAGAAACTACTTCCGTGGGTGTTATTACTATTTCAAACAGTGCAAAATCATTGTATTATTCATGCATTATTTAATAATATTTTTCGTTCAGTTCGAAATCAAAGGCGTCGCAACACTGAGACTGCGCACTGACAAACGTGGTGCTACGAGACTCCATAGTTAAAGCGGAAACTTGGCTGAACACGTGATTAAATTAAAATAACTTTCATGCATTATTTAAAACATCTAAGCTCTAGACAAATATTTAAAGCTATTAAAATGCATTGTTTTCTCGGAAAAATTCAATAACAAAAATACTTAAATTAATCGAGTTTAATGGCTTTTTCTCGCGCCTTTTTAAGGCTAACGATAAAAAAATGTGTCTTGTTTAAATTATTTCACCTTTAACATTTATCAGAATAATGATTGGACAAGATGTTTGTTTTTATAGAGCAAAGCCACATTACGCTATCTGCTAAGTCCACCTCTGGGAATCAAACCCTGTATTTCAGCAGTATAATTTCGTAGACAGGAAGAGAGGGGAATCGTAATGTGATTAACAACAAACACAATATACAGGGTGGCCCGTAAGTTCCTACCCATCCATATATCTTATGTATCCAGTGTATCTGTGTGCTGTCTCTCATTCTCGCTGCATAATATTATGCGACGCCATGTTCTGTGAGACATTTTCAAGTGTAAATTGGCTTAAATCGGCCATATTTCTCTGACAAAAGAGAAAAAAAGTATAATACATGCGTAATTGAATATAACATGATAACATATGGATAGGTAGAGACCTACGGGCCACCCTGTAGATTTGATTTGTCATAATTATTGTAATTTCACTGAGGTGACATAGAAGATAGCCAAATGTGGCTTTGCTCTATAAAAATAAACAAATACCCGGTTCAATCATTATTCCGATAAATGTTAAAGGTGAAATAATTTAAACATAAAACTGTATTAACAACACACACTTCAGTGAAATTACAATAATTAAGGCATTTCAAATCTACTTGTGTGTTTTATTCAGAACGAAACAAAGTTTTGAGTACACACGGAATAAATGTAAAAAGGCCCGGCATGGCCAGGTGGGTTAAGGCGCTCGACTCGTAATCCGAGGGTCGCGGGTTCGAATCCCCGTCCCACCAAACATGCTCCCCTTTCAAGCCGTGGGGCCGTTATAAATTTTCGATCAATCCTACTTTTCGTTGGTAAAAGAGTAGCCCAAGAGTTGGCGGTGGATGGTGATGACTAGTTGATTTCCCTCTGGTCTTACACTGCTAAATTAGGGACAGCTGGTGCAGATAACCCTCGTGTAGCTTTGTGCGAAAATAAAAAAAAACAAGCAAACAATGAACGTAAAAAACAAAAATCGACATCGAGAGCTTCAACAACCCCCCTTAACTTTAAAGTTGTCCCAATCCGAAGATAATTATATAATATGTTTAGAAAATTGTCAGCGTCAGCGAAATGTTTCTACAATCTTACAAACTGTTTCCCTCATAAAACACTCGAAGTAAAGTAGTAAATGAAAGTATCCAATAATAAATTCCCAGTTTTACTTCCAACGTACTTCTTGGTTTTATCGTATTTAAAATCACAGTATTACCAGGACAAATAACCTGTTTCATAAATGAGCATGTTTTCTTTGAGTTAATCTTCTAACCCCGCCTGCATAATCAACTTTTGAAAGCAGAACGACAGCACCTACCTAAGAGCATTTTACAGACAGGTTTATATGAAAAGATTTTATGAACGTCACTGCTTTCCTAATACTGCATACTTCTGATTTGGAGATAAGCAATGAAAAGCGACGTCTACTGACAGAAGTAACAAACACTCTCAAGTTAAGAAGGTAGAGAGGTAGGGCGAATAGTCCACCACAACATATAAAAGCACGCGTGGAAACCAAAGATGGCCTCGATACATACATGGCTGTTCTGATAATACTTCAATATTTTCTTTACGGCGTTTGGATAAACAATTTAGTGGTCAACTGGTTATTCGCATGAAGTAACGCCCCAGTTTTCAGAGAGGTATCGAGTTCATTCTACATACGTGTGGATCTGTAACACTCGAAAAAGTATCATGTTTTTTTTTTTTATGGTTTACATATTCAAGTGTGATAAAAGTTGCGTTTACAAACAGGATTAGGAAAGTAGAACTACGAAATTAACTTAAACAGTGTACGAGAGTAACTGAGTTTGTTCCCCCTCATATAAATATGCCGAACTTTCTACACAGATTAAAATGATTTATCTTAGCCCACGTGAAACCTGTAAACTGAAAGTATTCAAAAATTAGTAAAGCAAAACAAAGAGCTTAGCTTATCTCATACTTGTACGCTGCTGAGTTGTAAACAACTTTTTAGAACACTGGAAAGGTCTTTCGACACCCAACACTCTCCCTGCTACGCCCTGCGTTTACGCAGACTAGAAATTCTAAAGGTTTTGAACGGAAAGTTATAACTGTTAAGCGAACAGCAACACAATGGGCTATCTGTGTTGTGCCCACTACGGGTATCGAAACCAGACTTTCAGCACTATAAGCCCAAGGATGGACCGCTTGGAACAACGGGGGGGGGTTAACATTATGAATAATAAATATGTTTGGCTTTAGATAACTGATTTATTAAAATATACTACGTTAGATTAGATTAGTTTGGAATTTCGTGCAAAGCTACACGAGGGCTATCTGCGCTAGCTGTCCCTAATTCTGCAGTGTAAGGGAAGGCTAACCCACCACTACCAACGAATAGTGGGAATGACGGTACATTATAACGCCCTATGGATAAAAGGGAGAGCATGTTTGGTGTGACGGGGATTTGAACACGCGACTCTCGAATTATGGGTCGAGTGCCTTAACCACTTGGCCATGCCGGGCCATACACTTAGTTAAAAAGTATAAGTTACAAAACTACACAGACCTTAAAATGAACACTATAATATTATCATAACGTTAGAATAAATGTTACACTTAGAAATAATTGGTTTGATGATAAGAATAATAAATGGTATTTAATTTAAATTACAAGTTAAAGTAAGAATATGGACTGAAGAAACAACAAAATATTCATTATTTGTAATTTAACTAATTTTGAATTAAAAACTGAGTGAAAATTATTTTTTTTTGTCAACAAATCATTGGTCAGAACGATTTGTGATGCTTTTTTATAATATCAGGAATAATCATATATTATGTTGGTAGTGGTATTATGAACCTCATAATTGCATACATACCGAAATGAGTCATTATTCCTGCGTCTTTAAACGTTTAATTTCATCATACATTTTAAAAAGAAATATCTCATTTCGGTTTCTATTGCTTCGCCAGAATTTGATGTATTTAAATCATTACTTTGAAAGGATTTTACTGTACACATACGCAGGTTTAAGAGAATCACCGTCCATCCCAACTGACGAGTTCTGATATGGACTAAAGGCCTCTTGCGCATTGACTTACGCAAAATAAAGGTTTGAAGTGCTATTTTTACGTCTCTGATCTTGAATCAACAGTGAATGAGGTAAAAGGAACGTGCACAAACTTCTGTAGTTAACATGATTTTTATCACAACTTTTAGGCCTATTAGTTCTTTAATGATTCATAACCCTTAGGCAAATTAGTTCCTTAGTGATTCATAACCCTTAGGCAAATTAGTTCCTTAGTGATTCACAACCCTTAGGCAAATTAGTTCCTTGGTGATTCACAACCCTTAGGCAAATTAGTTCCTTGGTGATTCACAACCCTTAGGCAAATTAGTTCCTTGGTGATTCACAACCCTTAGGCCTATTAGTTCCTTGGTGATTCACAACCCTTAGGCCTATTCGTTCCTTGGTGATTCACAACCCTTAGGCCTATTAGTTCCTTGGTGATTCACAACCCTTAGGCCTATTAGTTCCTTGGTGATTCACAACCCTTAGGCCTATTAGTTCCTTACTGATTCACAACCCTTAGGCCTATTAGTTCCTTACTGTTTCACAACCCTTAGGCCTATTAGTTCCTTAATAATTCAAACCCTTAAGCCTATTAGTTCCTTAATGATTCAAACCTTTAGGCCTATTAGTTCCTTAAATTAAGAAATTACTGTACAAACGCCGAAAGCCATTGAATTATTAGAAACTTAAGTCTTAATGATTCGTAACCCTAAGGCATATTAGTTTTTAACGTTTCGATGGTTTTTGGCGTTTGTACCGTAATTTGCTAATGAAATATACGGTTAGACTTGGAGTAAAGAAAAAACATCCATCCGTCTTTTAATTCAGCATAGTTTGATTTTAAGCAAAATAGTTTTGGGAAAAAGAATTATTACATCCACACACTACAATACGATGGTCGATTAACTCGTTGTTCTTTTACAATAAACATTTTCTTTAAATAACAAATAAAAAGGCGATTCCAGAAGCATTTTGTGTAACACATTTGACATACGAACTTCAAACATATAATGCTGTATAAAACTTATAAAATAATACGCGTTGGTATTTCTCATTACGAATTACATGCACTTCTATATCCACTTCCTAAACTTTTTTTTTTTAAAGATAAAAAGGTCGGTCACTCGTGAACTAAGATTACCCGACCTTGAAGTATAAACCAAACCTTGAAGTGCATACTAAAACTGGTTAGGACTTATCGATGAAACCGGCTCCTTTCGGATTTGTTTTTATCATCATCAAATCTTATTACTGTTGTCAAAGGTATGCGTTTTCTCTGACCACGTGTTGTTAAGACGTGCTTCAATGCATGAATTGCTTTAAAATATACACTGTGTTAAGCAAGTAATCGTGACGAAGATATTACGAGATTTGAGGCTAAAATGAACAGGTGTACAACATTTATAGAATGTTCTCTCTTAACGCTGTCAATTACTTTTGGTTTTTCTGCACCAGGTGATTTTGGATCGTCCAAGGTCAAAGCAAATATAAACTTAAGAACGATTAAAATGATTAGATGATTATAACATATTTTTCTCTCAATGATAGTGTTAAACAGTACAATAATTAACTTATTTTTTTCTTACACGTTACTGTTTATACAGTCGAATAGGTATATATATAACCAACACATGGATGAGAGAAGTTATAACGTTAATTTTGTATGTTTTTATAAAGAAGCTACCAAGGCTGTATCTTCCGCATCCATTACTTTTTAATTACTGACCACAAAGAAAGCAGTTCATTATCACCACCCACGTTAAGGGATTGACAGTCGTTCTTATAACGCACCCACAGCTTAAAATGCAAAATACATTTTGTTAGACGCACGAGTTCGAACTCAACGTGCCAAATACGGAATCCTGAAATCTAGCAAATAGCACATTTACACCATCTATTATCTTACTCTAAGGGTGATCTTGTGTACGTGTGTTAAGTATCCATTGGTGCGATTACAGTAAATGCTGGTGTGGTAAAAAGAAACTGTCCGACGTGGTAAGCAGGATATTTTGTTTTAGGATTTTTGCCCAAGACGGGGAATAAAAACACCATGAAGTGGGATACGTTTCCTCTTTTTATAGATTCCTAACTCGAAATTTAAAAACAAAATAACTTAATCAGTTAAATGAGACTATTTTTATATTCCTTAAAGCACTCGCTATGCAGTTAATATCTGATAAAGTCATTAGAGATTTAACAACAAAAGAGGAGGTATATTGGCCTATATACAATTTTACTTCGTGGGATTGACCGTCACATTATAACGCCCAACGGCTGAAAGGGTGAACATGTTTGGTGTAACAGGGATTCGAACCCATGACCCTCTAATTACGAGTCGAACGCCCTAACCAGTTGGCCATGCCGGGATTTTTAAAATAACAACTGCTGGTTTCTCAGCAGAGCATCTGGAAATGACCGCCAATTTGAACCCCCTTTAAATTTCGACATTCTCAATATCATTTTTAACACTTTGTATGGCAAACTTTTCAGCCGGTGTTTAAGCAACAGGTCAACCAGGTTCTTAATAAAAAACTTCTCTCTTTCTAGGTCTCTCTACATATCTGCTAAGAAATCCTTTTTTTTTATTTTTGACTAAAATAAACTTAAAATTTTTCAATTATACAGATTGAAACCAATCTATGCAGTAAAATAATCTGGAATAATAATTTTATTTTTGTTCCGAGTATAGAATAACATATTTTTTTATTCTTCCAAATTAAAATAATAACAAGTACAAGTTGTGTTTGTGAAACAATTATACCTCACTAACGTTATACAGTACGTTTCAGTCCCTCCTTTTGAATGACCTTAGACTGACTCATGAAATCCAAAATTTAATGAGGTCTAGGATTTGGTATGCAGTATACCTGTTGTACAAGTTTGTTCAATATCCACTAATCCTACATTGAAATATCATGTTCACAAGGTTCGAAAAAATAGTCTACGCATAGGGACCTTTCCACCTTTGACCTTTGAAATGTAACCAGTTTCAGAGTATCGCATGTAGTGCTTGTTATGTTAGTGTGCGTTTTCTTATAGCAAAGTCGCATCGGACTACCTGCCGAGTTCACCGTAGGAAATCGAACCCCTGATTTTAGCGTTGTAAATCCGTATACTTACCACTGTACCAGCGGAAGACGTTATATTAGTTATCGCAGTCGATTCACAATATCTCGTTTTTCTTATATTAAATTCACATCGGGCTATCTGCTGTGTTCACAGAGGGAATCGAAACCCTGATTTCAATATTCACCGCGCTGGTTCGCGAAGTAGGGGTATAAAATAAACACAAAAAACCCGCCTTCCCTCTAGTGAATTAATTCAAAATTAGGAGTGGTAAGTGTAGGTATGCACGAATACACTACTGGTCAAAATCTTAAGGCCAATGAACATAAAGAAAAAATATGCAGTTTGCGTTGTTAGACTCAATCACTTATTTGAATAGTTTCGAAAGATGAAAATAAGAAAAAGGAAAATAAAAAACTTTTTTAGCATTTCATATGAAAAATGTGAACATTATGAAATTAGCCTAAATACTAGCTGGTCAAAAGTTCAAGACCATACCAAAAAGAAGTCCTAAACAGGGTAGGAAAATTCCCAACAAGAGGTCTCAGTAGTGAGTTGCACGGCCGTCATTGCAAATAAATGCCAAGTGATGAAGATGACTTCACAAAGATCATGCACTGTTTGGGATTGACGTCCATTTCTACAGACTTCCCTTGCCATCCACCCCCAAACATTTTCAATGGGTTCAGATCGGGCGAACACGCTGGACGGTCCAAAAGAATCACGTTATTCGCCATGAAAAAGTCCTTTGTCCTGCCAACATTGTGGATTGTAGCGTTGTCCTGCTGAAAGATCCAGTCATTTCCACACAAGCGAGGGCTTTCAGTCAATAAGGATGCTCTCTCCAACATGCCAATGTAGCCAGCTGCTGTTTGATACCCCTGTATGACCTGAAGCTCCATTGTTCCATGGAAGGAGAAAGTACTCCAGATCATGATGAAACCTCCTACACTGTGTCGTGTAGAAAATGTCTCCGGTGGGATATCCTTGTCGTTCCAGTAACGTTGGAAGTCATCTGGACCATCCAGGTTAATATTTTTCATATCAGAGAACGAAACCTTCGTCCACTTTTCTACGTCCTATGTTTGGTGCTTCTCAGCATCGTTTAACCGAGCTGTTTCGTGATGTGGAAGGATGCGTGGCCTTTGAAGACGATTACGGTTTTTAAAGCCTTTCTCTCGTAAATGTCGTATTATTGTTCTTGAGCTGCATTCTGCGTCCGTAATGGCCTTAATCTGGTTTGACCATCGGGTGGGGTCTTGCCGGACAACCCGTCGAATCCTCCTGCTCAACGCCGGCGAAAATTTCTTGGGCCGACCACTTGAAATTTTCGTTCCGTATCCCTCAGGATCTTTTAATGAAATTTGCAACAGCAGTTTTACTACGCCCAATCTCACCAGCGATGGTACATTTAGAGAGACCTTGCTTTTGCAGCTCGACAATTCTGCCACGTTCAAACTCTGTCAACTTTTTAGCTTTTGCCATGTATTTACCCAATGTAACACAGGAGATGTCAGTGGGAGATGTTGACAACGCTAATGCTCGAACACAAATGACTACTTTTCGTTACATGTTTACCGATTAACATTTCGTTTCAGTATGGTCTTAAACTTTTGATCAGCTTGTATTCAGGCTAATTTCATAGTGTTCACATTTTCCCTATTAAATGCTAAAAAAGTTGGTTTTTCCACTTTTCTTATTTTCATCTTTCGAAGCTCTACTCAAATAAGTGGTTGAGTCTAACAACGCAAAATGCATATTTTTTTTTTTTATGTTCATTAGCTTTACCCGGTCGCACCCAAAATGCTCGCCCTTTCAGCCGTGGGGCGTTATAATGTGACGGCGAATCCCACTATTCGGTGGTGAAAGAGTAGCCCAAGAGTTGGTGGTGGGTGGTGATGACTAGTGTCTTCCCTCTAGTCTTACACTGCTAAATTAGGGACAGCTAGCGTAGATAGCCCTCGAGTAGCTTTGCGCGAAATTTAAAACAAATCATTGGCCTTAAGATTTTGGCCAGCAGTGTACCCAAGGCCAATATTCTATTTTTTTTTATTACACGAACTGTTAAAATAACGTTTCATAGACTATAAACTGTAACTAGTCTGAGTAATAACACATGGTAAAAACCTTCGGGGGTTTGTTTGTACTAGATCCACATAGGTCCTGTTTTCGAAACTTAAAATAACTAACGGTGGAAACCAAGATAGACGATATAATAGATAGAAAGAACTTCGTTCACAAAAACTGGAAACTGTCGCAACATTCTCGAAGATAAGTTTAGAATCATTTCTTGAAATCGTATTGCCCATAAACAGCGAAGATTCGTGTATATTATTTATACACTTATCAGTACTGGTACCGACATATACATTATGTGCGTAGATAACGGAAAAAGTAATTCAAAACCTATATTCACTACAATTACACCTTACTTTAAATTTATTATGTTTAACTTTAATAGTATTTCACTTTAGACTTGTTACAAGTTATAACAATTTGGAATCTGAAACTCGGGGAAGGGCGAGATGTAATCAGTAGGGGCGACGCCTTATAAGCCTTCTCTCCTCCCTCAGGGTTTGAGGCTATTCAGTTCTCTCATTAGCTCTAATACTTTCCTTCATTTGTCGTTGCGGTGAACTTTAATGTGAAAGCATGTAAGCACTCTAACAAACAACAAAACCAAAACCCAATCAGCTGGGACCTGTAGTTTGACAAGTTCACTCTCATTATATCCGCACAACTATTGGTCAATAACAATTTATCCCGTAATAGAAATTTATAAATCTGGAATTGGTGTTTGTATATAATCATATGTATACGCCTGTGTGCGAGCCAATTGTGTTTTCCGGATAAATTTAACAGTCGGGGTTCCTTCGTACATTGCCATATACTTCCAACACTTGATATTCTTCAGATAAATCAGTGGTTTCCTGGTGGGGAAGTTTGGTGTGTGTGCAAAAGAAAAACAAACAAACAAAAATCGTAAGGATTTTTTGAAACATTTTCGGGCAGATTTAGTAATGTCTACAGTAAGGTCGGAACTGAAAAATGTTTGGACTCTCCGATATAAACACATATAATGAGACCAGTGAGAGTCGCTATTGTTTGTCGTGTTTGTTCCTGAAAATCGCGTAAAGCTGCACGAGCCATTTCTTATTTCAAACTTACGGAATCCAGGGGCTAGTGTAACTGGAAAATACGATTTGACTGTCTACTTTAAAAAACTCACGATAGAGCACGATTTTCCAGTGACGGGACTCGAGCCCTGGACTCTCGAATTTAAACTACCAGGCTACGGCCGGTCCAATACGATAATCCAAATATTTTTTTAATTATTTAATGTTGCAGTCGTCTCAGAACTTATTTTTTTTATTTCTAGTAACCGATATTCAACTGTATACACACACACACACACTGATAAAGTGTTCACAATCAGACGTTGTAGGTGTAAGCACTTAACTCGCAGCTACTAGATAGGTAAATACCTGCGTTTGTATAATGCCTAGCAGATGAAATCCCAGCACTTTCGTGAGCTATGACCAGAGGGAATTTCCATTATGACTCAATAGTAATAACAAGGGCTGATAATGGGCATTTTTTTGTCTCGCTGCGAGTGTTTTCGCTTTAACCCGCATTAAGTTCATCATTGATATAACACTGATTTGATCTTCTATTTATAACTAATGTAAATTATGGTACCAATGTGCGTGTGTAATGTTAAACTGCGAAATAAATTGCAGCCTCTCATTTTTAAGATAGGAGGAGATGCATTATACACACAGTTACATTTTCTAACGAGTGTTTTGCGTTAATCAACAGACGGTATTATAACTGTCCAAGGTAAAAAAATTAGGCAAAAAATAATTGAATAACTACATCTAAATTTGAGAAAACAAAACAAAAACATGAGCTGAAGTACACGGTATTTCCTGGTAACCTTCTTAAATTCAAAAGTTACCAATTAATTTTAAAATTGAATTACATATTAAATTACTTTCTTTTGGTCAGTTTACAATATTTTTTGTACGACATAAAATATTGGACAAAACAAGGTAGGGAAGTGGAACACTATGTCCATTAACCAACCTTTGCATCCACAAGAACGCCTCTGTGTGCTTGGACTTTGAGTTGTCAGTTTTATCATGTTATCAAACAGCATGATCCAGTCCGCATCTTCTCCCCACTGAATCTTTCCATCATCGGATACCAATTTGGATTTAATAACTGGTTCAGTGGTGCTTGTATCGCTAACACTAGCATTTCTAGAAGATGGAGACGACAGTCTGCCGTTTGTCTCCGACATCACAGTACTTTCTTTGCACAAAGAAACGGTCACCCAGCAACCGTTTGGAAATTTAAAAATGTACCAATCAAAAGTTCGAATATAAAAAAATGTCACCTAGCAACCGTTTGGAATATAAAACAATGTTAACCAACGACTGTCTCGTAGTTTCTTCGATAAGTGCACTTGTTTAAGGCTAACATATTTAAAAAAAAAAAAAAGTCAAACTCACCAACAGCTATTTGCAAACTAGCTGTCTAACAGTATTTTTCAGCACTTCGGTGGCTTGTTGTCACAGTTGTAGTTTTCAATAAAAAACCTAAATTGTTTTCAATTCTGCTACGAATATAAAACCAAGTGATCTACAGAAAATAAGATCCAATCCCTTAGTCTTGATTATATGTATTAAGTAGTATTATAAAAGGCTTCTTACATGAACGAAACTACAGGTCTTGAGCCATCTTTAAGATAATAGGCAAAGACTTTACCTTAATTCCGACAAGTACATTAGATAGGTTTCTCGCATACGTAAACCTATAACAAAGTATTGCAATATTCCACTGAATTACTTAACCCGTTTATCGAATTGACCCATCAATACGATGATGGTTACAAATGGTAAAGATAATGGGCAACTCGGCTCTCCAGGTCGCTGACCACGCACACACAAATAACCCTGAATTAAAATGATTAGAAGGAATGTTAACGCATTTTGGAAGACGGCAGCTTCGTTGTTCAATAACCCAATGAGGTGACGTGTGGGTGATTTAGGAATATCTTATCAGCGATAATTGGTCAAATGCCTGACGAAATACGCCTGATAACAACAATGGAGGGCGTGTTAAAGTTCAGACGGAAGGATACGCTGGCAATAGTCTTTCAGTGACAAGTTTCACTAGCTGAGGTAGGTACATCGCATGTTAAGTAATTCAGAGAGACTTGGAGCACAGTATATCACTGATATTAAATCGCCAATGTATGCATAAGCCACATCACTTACGTGTGGTCGGGATGTTCTACGGTAAAAACACTAATAAGGAAGCAGGGCTTTCACGGACGAACTTCCACTCTCGTGAAGCAATGACGTCAACGTAATGTTGGACGTGTGCTCCCTCTTTACACGCCTTTTATTGAACGAAAATAGGAGTTTTCAACATGAGGGTGAAATGGACTTGTGGACACGCTGACGCGGAGGCCACGTGCGAGGAACGGAACTCCTTTCTTAGCCTTCTGAATAGCGTCTCGGCCGCAGCTGTTAAGTTGTTACTAATGTTATCGTACTAATAGTTGGCTATCTTACCGTATGTAATACACAATACAGACGGTTAAGAAAAGGGTACTGGTATTGATACAGTACTACAGGGACTAAGCCAGTCAGATATCAAAAGGATGTGGTCGAACAGTCTCAGTTAATTGTGAAAAATGTAATAAGCACGGTATTACGCATGCGCGAACCAATAGCTTGCATTTGAAAGAAAGAAAACGGCTTGAACAACTTGGAAATAGTATAGAAATATTTACCACGTTCTATCATCATAGATAAAGTGGTCATTTTAAACATGTAGGCAATATTACTTTCTACATTGCGATTATATTTGATATTACAACACATATGATAGCAGTTTAGGGTAGCGATTGGTTGCTATTAGGTACTGATGACGTCACTGATGAGGAGACAGACATGCTGTCTCCACGTGGTTCTCCAGGCATGTTTAGTCACCACTGCTTATTTTCAGTTTGTGGTCAGAAAACAGTAACAGATACGTTGTCTAACCGGTACAAAATTCAATCAGTTTTATTCCAAACGTTAAATAAATGGGCTTCGAAGGAGCGTCACACTTCACCGAGCCATTTTAAAATAACATATACGTAGGGTGCGCAACTAAAGGCACTTATCAATCTTCCTTCAGAAGTAGTGTCATAAGAGATGATAAACTTTACAAGAACGTGTACATTTCTTCAGGTATCCTCTGGTTAGAAATAAACAAGTCATTCAAATAACATACACTACAAAAAATAAAATTTTATAGGCGGAAGAACACATTTTAATTTTTAGAAGGCATCTAAAATTGCTTTTTTGTTTGTTTTTTAATTTCGCGCAAACCTACACGAGGCCTATCTGCGCTAGACTTCCCTAATTTAGCAGTGTAAGTCTAGAGGGAAGGCAGCTAGTCATCGTCACCCACCGTCAACTCTAGGGCTACTCTTTTACCAACAAATAATGGGATTGACCGTCACATTATAACGCCCCTGCGGCTGAAAGGGCGATCAAGTTTGGGGTGACAGAGATTCGAACCCACCACCCTCATATTACGAGTCGAGTGCCTTAACCATCTGGCCATGCTGGGCCTACATCTAAGCTAAGGGGCACCTTTCTTTGTCATGTTAACAGTGTATTCAAAAGTTGAATTAAAATTTTATGATAATTATAGGTAGGACTGCATTTCCAAGACAGGAAGCACTTTGCTACCGGTTAAAAAATGGGGGAGGAGGCATATTAAGGGGTTAATCCTCTAGCTACAGGCAGAAGGCACTTTTAATACTAAAGGGTTAACCCTTTAGCTGCAGGCAGTAAGGCACTTAACATTAATGGGTTAACCCTCTAGCTACAGGCAGAAGACACTTTTAACATTAAAAGGTTAACCCTCTAGTTACAGGCAGTAGGCATGTTTAACATTAAAAGGTTAACCCTCTAGTTACAGGTAGTAGGGCATTTTTTAACAATCCCAGTTATCACACAAAATTCCCATGAAAATGATTTTAATTAAAACGTATAAAAAAAATTAAGACTTCAGTTCACTTAATCAAAAAAATTGCTTAATAATTTATTATTAATTTGTCTATTAATAACTCTGTTATTAATTATCTAATGCAAAATTAAAACATGAAAAAGGCATCTTGAATATATGGAATCTGCATATTTACCACTAATTAGCTTATAAATATAAAACTAAAAAACACCACATTATCTGTACATTATTGTAATATAAGCTAACAAATCTATCTTTATTGCTTAATACACATAAAAGGGCTTCAGTTATGTTGTTTAGTACTCTTTCTACCAGGTAACAGTCTAAACAAACCATGGAATTATCTTTGTTGGTAACAGAAACAGGTTTACTGAACTGATGCAAGTTCAAGTTTAAAATATTAAACAGTAGTTTCAACAAATGTTATTTATACCTACTATATAGTGTCACAAACAAATTATTATAATTTCCTATACCAGAGTGCTCTTCCCTACAAACTGGTATTTATGATACCAAAAGTAAACAATTCATTATAACATGACTATTTACTTTCTTCACTAATATATGAAGGCCAGTGACGAAAAGATGTTCATTCATTTGCTACTATATATTTAAACCAAACAAAAACACCACCATCATAAAACGTCTGATACTGTGTTAACCCATTCATTGCAGTTAATACACACATGAATTCTTGCTTTTGAAATTCCCACAAGAGTAGCTGGACCATACATTTTTGTGGTAATGTTGTCTATCAACATTCCACAATGCTTACACAGTGAGTTAGTTATTTCTCCCTTCAATTTGTCAACTTCCCTCAATGTCAGAGTGCCCTGTACATAAACATTTCACTGACGTGTTAGCAGTCGCAGCCAAAGCTAGGGAAAATCCACATAATTTTACGGACTTACTAGGCTGCACTGACTCTGATGAATTGATGCTGTGCACATTTACAGCTCACATATGTACGAGCTGCAGTGACTGGTTCAATTGTTTGTTTGTTTTTGTAATTTTGCACATGAAGATTATTTGCACTATCCACCTCTAATTTAACAGCGTAAGACCACAGGGAAGGCAGCTACTCATCACCACCCATTGCAAGATCTTGGGTCACTCTTTGACCAATACATAGTGGGACTGACCTTCACATTATAACACACCCATGGCTGAAAGGGTGAGCATGTTTGGTGTGTCGAGGATTCAAACCCGGGACCCTCAAATTACGAGTCGAGTGCCTCAACCAACTGACCATGCCGGGCCAAACACTCTCTGCAAAATTATTTATATCGGGGGTTTCTTTAATAAAAAGCTCAAGGTCTGTAGATTCAACCGTTATGGTGATGAAGTCATTAACAGATGTTCTATAGCCTCTGTTTTCTTTGTACAATTGAAGTGTAGAGTGACATAGGTTTACTGGGTTAAACCATCACTTTTTTGATGAGCAACCTAACTACTTCAATTAAAACTAAAATTCAGCCTGATAATGAACAAAACTTGGTAAAAATATTTTTTTATGATCTTATAAAGAATAGAATTCACTGGTTTGTATGTGACCTGTGTGTCAGTACTGAGCCATGTTTGAAGTAATATTCATGGGTGGTTTTCATACTGAAAAAGTTTACTTCAGTAACTTGGTCTACAGAAATGTCCGAGTTGAACCCGAGGGTTAAGGTTTTTATTGATACAGAGATCTGTAATTCACCAGTGAGATTTACAAACCCACAAATGGTAGAAAGATAGAGAGAGAAAATCTGGGGATAGGACAAGGCTTGTAACATGGTTGAAAATTTAAAATTTTTAAGAAACAACATACAAGGTTTTTAACACGTTGAAACACCAAAAGCCCAAGCAGAAAAATAAATGTACGTCCACTGTTATATAACAATGGCATTGGTTAGAGGTTAATATAATGATGGGCAAGACAAAACACTTACACAAAAGCTAAATTTCCAAATTTCTGAAGATGAGAACAGTACAAGACTAGGAAAATTTAGAACAAATAAAAAGTGAAACATGACAACACTTTGTTTTTGCAAAGTATCAGCCTGATCTGAGTAATCTATATATGTTCTTCCAAATAAAACTGTTTTAATTTTATAAAAACAACATATCAATCTGTACATTATATAGCCTAAACTGCACTTACTACATAAATCTGTTTGCCTTAATATTCAATTCATGCTGAGGTTAATGTTTTAATTGTATTACTTAATACATATTTGGTATATGGTTATTCTACAGATCATTCACAATAAGTTCTGTTTTCTCAAATATTAATTGAATTGTACATAACTTGTACAGTTAAGTCAATACCTCATATTTTCAAGGCTTTGTTGATGACAAAACAAGTGTATTCTGGTATGCTTAACTCATGGAATCAAAGTGTTTTCAATGTCATGAAAATGACTTAGATATCCAAACTATAAATTTCAATACTACCTTGATCAAGCAAAGCTGATGGAAGGAGATCCCCTGAGGTCTTGATTTCATCGAATTTTGATAAAATTGTTTGGAGCCTATAAATAAATGTGTAATAAAAGTTCATTAGTGAATTGTAAAGTTTCTAACTGAAGACTTAACATTGTTTATTTGTACCATTACCTTCAAAAATAAAGTTTTATTTCATCTATCTCTCTCTATCTATTAAATAAGATACATTTTGGCAAAGATAGCAATGCAGATGTTGTGAACTTAGTTTCTCACACTGTTTTATAATCAAACTTAAGTCACTGTTTTAACCCATCTTACTTTCAAATACTAATAGTGCTCATACAGTCTTTTTTAAACACTTTATATCAATGAATGTAAGTGTAATACAGAGCTGTTTACATTATATTAAAACGACTTTTGAATATCGAAATCAAAAAATAATGTGGCACCTACAGTTGATATAATGTTGAAGTGAAATGTCATTCTGACATTGCTTAGCATTTCAAAGATAGTGTGATGCCATCAGAAACTGATCATGTTTTGGAAAGGTATCTAACATCCCTTTTTAATACAAGACGATCATACATTCATATCTTAAAGATGCATTTAGATTGTAGATTAGAATTTACAAGATGCAGATATCCCTTGTACTTAATTTCTTTGGAAGACAAAGAAGTATGGAATAATGTGAGGCATTAGGAACATCAAGAAATATACATTAAACAAGTCTGAAGTAAGCAAAGCACAACATCTTGTGACAGTTTAGAATCCAAGATCACAAAAGTCAGGGCAAAAGCAATTCATGTGCTCCAGTTAACAATATTCAATATAACCCAGAAGGATCACTACATTTGTAAAAGCAACGCATGTTGTCTGCAAACATGTTGCTTTACACAACACATATCTTCAAACACTGGTCAAGTTGGAAAATGCAGTGCTTATGTATTTCTGAATGATTGTTCTCTTAAAGCAAGTGGTTGAGAGATATCATACACTAAACTAATTATGAATAGCATGCATAGAAAGGTGGTGTGTTTTTCACAGGACAGCATTACTATGGAGTCTTTTATGTAAACTATGCTGCAGGATTTTTGTCAAGATGTATGGTCATAACAAGCTTTACTGGATGTGTTGATTATGGGCCATAATGATATTGTGAGGATCCAATATAATTTAATGTGCTCAACTGATGTAGGGTATATTCTTATGCACAGATCTCATTCTACTAAAAGAAATATCCATAGGTTACCTTCAAATTATACTTTGATATTTTCTTTGGATATATGTGACCTGGATCTCAGAATCTTGTTGAAAAATAAAAAAATATCCAGACTGTTTAATATCACATTTAATCAACTTGAAGATATGAAAAACTATCCATTTTTCATTGTAATTGAATGGAAATTTTATTTAATGTACTATATACTGAACATATCATGGAGGAAGATGTTTGTTCTACAAGACAGAAAAATAATTACGATGGAATGACACAAGAATGTTGTAAGATATCAAAGCTAACCATAACGTGTATATTTCACATTATTTTGGTAAAAGTTCAATGACAGATGCTCTACTGTGCAAAAAGTGTTAAGACAAGAGAATATTCTTTCCATTTCATGGGCTAATTCTTCCAAGCCATTACAGAATGTAGATTTTAACACTATGGTAATGAATGAGCCAGGGGAGAAAATATTTATTCCTTATAACTCCCATGTAGTTGCACTAAGAGTTCTGCTTAAATAAATGTACTTATCAAATTTGGGGTCTGTAATTACTGTCACAGTATCCCATGTAATGTCTTAATTATACAGAAAGCTAGCATATGGTACTGGAATATAATAGAAACAAATCAATTTTCTAGTACTCCACAAATAAATTTTGATAAAAACAGTGCTTAACACTATATATTAAGTTTTGTTGTTATGCCATGGCCCAAAAGCAGAGGGAATTATCAGCAGAGCAGAGTTTGCATAAATGCTTTATATGATGCTGGTTGAACTCACCAGTAAACTGCTGCAGACTTGTAACGGCCCTCGAGGTCATTTTGTACAGCTAGCTGCTTGTAAATAAAGAGTGACATTTCATCAAATGTCCAACTGTCATAACAAAATAAATCACACCGATGGTCACTTTAAGCTGGCAAACACAAGACATTATGATAAAAAGGCTGTCAAGCGCATTTTTAACCAACAGGAAAATTCTTCTTTCGTCCTTGCTGCCCATTTATTCATATTGAGGCACGTATCTATGAAAGCATTACGATTTCGAAAACAAGTACAGACTTAACCCTCGTCCTATTGACTCGTCTTGTAAATTCAGTGGCCTAGGGTTACTGCTTCAGCAAGCTCATTTCTCTTAGTAGTCGGGTTATGCCAGTAACTTCGTTCTTAGGTAAGTGTTGTGGCAAATGTATGTTTCAATATATTTTGTTTGAGCGTTCTTGGACCTGTACAATACTTTTCTCACAGCGTTCTGTGTTTTTCATTTTCAGATCCTGTTTTTTTTTTCACCCATCGTTATGGCTGCCTTTAAAAGATGAAAAGTGGATTCTGAGTGTCGTGCTTTCAATAAAGAATGGGGAGAAAAGTACTTCTTTGTGGAAACAAAAAACCAGAAAGCTACTTGTGTGACATGCACCGAAAGTGTTGCCATTTTGAAAGAATACAATCTTGGCATCACTATCAAACAAAACATCTATCAACATATTTGACATTTTCAGGAAAGTTCCGTTCTGAGAAATTTGAATCCATGAAACGTATTTTTTAATCTCAAAAGAATCTCTTCACGGGAAAGTTTGATGAAAATAAATTTATCACTCGTACAAGTTACAAAATAGTGCATAGTATGGCAGAGCGAGGAAAACCTTTTATTGACGGCAACTTCATCAAAGAGTGTATGATGGAAGCAGCAAATGAGCTGTGTCCTGAAAGAGCCAATTTCTTTGAAATTATCAGCAACTTTGAGCAACTTCAGTTGTATGGAGAGCAGAGAACTTGAAGAGAACATTGCATTACAGATATGCCAAAAAGCTAGAAACTTCCTATAATATTCTCTGGCATTGGACGAGTCTGCTGATCTCTAGAATAGTCACAACTTCTTGTGTTCATTTGTGGAGTTAATTTGGACTTTCAGATCACGGAAGAGTTGGCATCAGTTTGCAGCATGCAGGGAAGAACAACTGAAGAAGACATTTTCATGGATGTACATAAAACTTTGCAAGACTATAACCTTCAGTGAAATCAGCTTAGAGGTGTAAGAATTTATGGAGGAAAAAACATGGCTGGAGTAAAGGGTCTGGTGGGGCTGATCAGGAAACAGTTGGAAGATCTTCAACTCCCAAGTGCTCTGTTCATACACTGCATCATACATCAACAAGCACTCTGTGGAAAAGACTTAGATATTTCTTGCATACTGAAACCAGTCATTTCTGCAGTGAACTTCATGTGGGGTCGTGCACTTAATCATCGCCAGTTCAAGGAGTTTCTTGAAGAAATTGATTCGGATTTCTGTGACTTGCCTTATCACACGGCGGCAAGGTGGCTCAGCTGGGGTAAAGTCTTGTTTCGTTTTTATAAGCTGAGAAGAGAATCAGATATATCTCTTATTGAGAAATGTGGGCCGATCCACTTCTGTCGGATCCAACCTGGTTGTCAAAGTTGTCATTTTTGGTTGACATCACATCCCACATGAATGAATTGAACTTGAAACTTCAGGGGAAGAATAACCTTGTCTGTGATCTCTATAGAATCATTAAAGAATTTCAGAGAAAGCTGTCATTGTTTGAAGTACATTTGGAAGGAGGAAACCTCTCTTATTTTCAGTGTTTCAATAAGTTTCATGCTGGAATCACAGAAGATGTCAACCTGGAGTTTCAGAAAAAAGATTATTGGTGGTTTAAATAAGTATTTTAGAGAGATTTTCGGATTTCGACAGAATCGAAAGTGACATTCTCCTTTTTCAGAATCCTTCTGGTTGTGTCATTGATGACGTGCCAGTGGAACTTCAGCTGGAGGTCATCAATTTGCAAGGAAATGACTTGTTTAAAGCAAACCACAGAGAGGGGCAACTTATTGAATTTTACAGCTGCATACCTGAAGATAATTTTCCAAAGCTGAAGCAGTTTGCATCTGGTATGGCATCAGTGTTCGGAACAACTTATGTCTGTGAACGAGCATTTTAAAAAATAAAGTATGTGAAGTCAGATATGTACTCACTATGTACAATGTGACAATTGTTTTTGCTAATGTCATCTTCTTTGATAATCTTTTGGTAAATAAAAATGTTGGTTGTATTTCTGTTTGTTTTTTATTATGTGTGTATTGCCTCCCACATGGCTAATATGGCATCCTAAACTTAGTGTTAAGTCTTTTACAGAGAGCTTTCATTCTAACTTATGAGTATTGAACATAATGATCATGGGGCCCGCACTTCTCATTCCTCAAGTAATCTGGCCCCCTGTGAAAAATGTTTGGTGACCCCTGCTCTAGATTCTAAACCTGAGACAGGTAAATTTGGAAATGAAAGGGGAAGAGGCAGAACACCTAAACTCAATGACACTGATGTAAGTATCTTTGTTTATGTAGCCTCCAGGACAGAAGGAAATCTGCCACTGATTTCAAGCATTATATAAACGACCACATACCAAATGACACAAAAGTGTCCAGATGTACATTATGAAAGAGACTCAACAAGAATGGAATATTTAGTAGCGTAACAGTTAAAAACCTCTACTTTGGTCTCCAAATAATGTCAAGAGCCTGAAATTTGCTAATAAATACAAAAACTGGACCTTTGATGACTGGAAAAAGGTGTTATGGATGAATGAGTCCAAGCTTAAAATATCTGGTTCAAAATGTAAGAAATTACTTAGTTAAGAAAGAAGCAGCTGGAGTCATTCAGAAGACACAATGGCCCCTAGAGAGCCCTAATCTCAGCATAATTGAGCAGATCTGGGATTTAATAGACCATAAACCTGACACTGTTCATCACAATAGGGTTATATCACACTGTTCTGCATTACAATAGGGTCATATCACACTGTTCTGCATTACAATAGGGTCATATCACACTGTTCTGCATTACAATAGGGTCATATCACACTGTTCTGCATTACAATAGGGTCATATCACACTGTTCTGCATTACAATAGGGTCATATCACACTGTTCTGCATTATTGTAGGGTCATATCACACTGTTCTGCATTATTGTAGGGTCATATCACACTGCTCTGCATTATTGTAGTGTTCAACATTATTATAGGGTTATGTCGTACTGTTCGACATTACAATAAGTTTATATTATACTGTTGTACATTACAACAGGGTTATTTTATACTGTTGGACATTACAACAGGGTTATATTATACTGTTGGACATTACAATACAGTTATATTATACTGTTGTACATTACAATAGGTTTATATTATACTGTTGTACATTACAACAGGGTTATATTATACTGTTGTACATTACAACAGGGTTATATTATACTGTTGTACATTACAATACAGTTATATTATACTGTTGTACATTACAACAGGGTTATATTATACTGTTGTACATTACAACAGGGTTATATTATACTGTTGAACATTACAATAGGTTTATATTATACTGTTGAACATTACAATAGGGTTATATTATACTGTTGTACATTACAACAGGGTTATATTATACTGTTGTACATTACAACAGGTTTATATCATACTGTTGTACATTACAACAGGGTTATATTATACTGTTGTACATTACAACAGGGTTATATTATACTGTTGTACAATACAATAGGTTTATATTATACTGTTGTACATTACAACAGGTTTATATCATACTGTTGTACATTACAACAGGGTTATATTATACTGTTGTACATTACAATAGGTTTATATTATACTGTTGTACATTACAACAGGGTTATATTATACTGTTGTACAATACAATAGGTTTATATTATACTGTTGTACATTACAACAGGTTTATATTATACTGTTGTACATTACAACAAAGTTATATTATACTGTTGTACATTACAATAGGTTTATATTATACTGTTGTACATTACAACAGGGTTATATTATACTGTTGGACATTACAATACAGTTATATTATACTGTTGTACATTACAATAGGTTTATATTATACTGTTGTACATTACAACAGGGTTATATTATACTGTTGGACATTACAATACAGTTATATTATACTGTTGTACATTACAACAGGGTTATATTATACTGTTGTACATTACAACAGGGTTATATTATACTGTTGTACATTACAATAGGTTTATATTATACTGTTGTACATTACAACAGGGTTATATTATACTGTTGTACATTACAACAGGGTTATATTATACTGTTGTACATTACAACAGGGTTATATTATACTGTTGTACATTACAACAGGGTTATATTATACTGTTGTACATTACAACAGGGTTATATTATACTGTTGTACATTACAACAGGGTTATATTATACTGTTGTACATTACAACAGGGTTATATTATACTGTTGTACAATACAACAGGTTTATATTATACTGTTGTACAATAGGTTTATATTATACTGTTGTACAAACAATAGGTTTATATTATACTGTTGTACAATACAATAGGTTTATATTATACTGTTGTACATTACAACAGGTTTATATTATACTGTTGTACATTACAACAGGGTTATATTATACTGTTGTACAATACAATAGGTTTATATTATACTGTTGTACATTACAATAGGTTTATATTATACTGTTGTACATTACAACAGGTTTATATTATACTGTTTACATTACAACAGTTATATTATACTGTTGTACATTACAATAGGTTTATATTATACTGTTGTACATTACAACAGGGTTATATTATACTGTTGTACATTACAACAGGTTTATATTATACTGTTGTACATTACAATAGGTTTATATTATACTGTTGTACATTACAACAGGGTTATATTATACTGTTGGACATTACAATACAGTTATATTATACTGTTGTACATTACAACAGGGTTATATTATACTGTTGTACATTACAACAGGGTTATATTATACTGTTGTACATTACAACAGGGTTATATTATACTGTTGTACAATACAATAGGTTTATATTATACTGTTGTACAATACAATAGGTTTATATTATACTGTTGTACATTACAACAGGTTTATATTATACTGTTGTACATTACAACAGGTTTATATCATACTGTTGTACATTACAATAGGTTTATATTATACTGTTGTACATTACAATAGGGTTATATTATACTGTTGTACATTACAATAGGTTTATATTATACTGTTGTACATTACAACAGGGTTATATTATACTGTTGTACATTACAACAGGGTTATATTATACTGTTGTACAATACAATAGGTTTATATTATACTGTTGTACATTACAATAGGTTTATATTATACTGTTGTACATTACAACAGGTTTATATCATACTGTTGTACATTACAATAGGTTTATATTATACTGTTGTACATTACAATACAGTTATATTATACTGTTGTACATTACAACAGGGTTATATCATACTGTTGTACATTACAACAGGGTTATATCATACTGTTGTACATTACAACAGGGTTATATCATACTGTTGTACATTACAACAGGGTTATATCATACTGTTGTACATTACAACAGGGTTATATCATACTGTTGTACATTACAACAGGGTTATATCATACTGTTGTACATTACAATACAGTTATATCATACTGTTCTACATTATTATAGGGTTATATCATACTGTTGGAATTATTACAGGGTTGCATCACACTGTTCCACATTATTACGGGGTTATATTGTACTGTTCCAACCATATCTACTTAAATAAAAAGAAACTGCCAGATGTGTCAAACAACTATTTTGATAATACGATATTTAACAATGACTGGGAGGATGGTCCAAAGGTATATCACAAGTTCTGAAGAAATACTGTACAATACAAGTAAACCAGCACAGGCTGTACTACACTGGGATGCTTTAGCCACTCTTCAAGCACACAAAGCTGGACACAATAAACAGATTCAGAAACAAATTACATTTATATAAAGATGAAGCTGGGATTATTTTAAATATAACTGGATTACACTGGACATGCATCACCATTCTCTCTGAGCTGCACAACAACAAATCAAGTACTGCTCGCTTCATCATTCATGTCGTATAAATCCCCAATAATAGAAGTTACAAAATATTGATGCCTTTAATGATCTTGTCAGTCAATAGGCCTAAAGTCCAAATAATCAAAGGGTAACATTGCAAAGCATTCTAAAGGTCCAATAGGATTGATGGTCTAAAAATAAACTCCAATCCCCCTAAAAAAAACTGATCATATTTGATCAATGCAGTTTTTACTAATTAGGAAGTGAACTATTGAGAATAATATTCAGTGAAGAAAAAAAAATTCAATGTTATATGGAGAAACAGAAGTTACAAGATGTTAAGTACTGGGAAGTACTGATGCAACCTGTGCTGATCAGTTGATAACTAAACAAAGTTGAAACAAGACACAGAAATTCAGAAAAATGGTGGTTTAAACAGTGATTACTGAAACAATGGAAATTCTCAAACGTTTAAATATTTTATATTATTTATGAAATGTCAATTAAAACGTTTGACGAGCCGTATTTTAGTATTAAAAACTAGTGAACTATATCAATGAAAAATATAAAGCATGTAACAAACTGGTGTTGAAAAAACAGAATGAGTTTAAGTTCACATAGTTTGTTGGAGGTATAAATATGCTTTAACTTAAATGTATCAGGGAAAGAAGGAAACGGTTCAGCCACAACATTTCTCCTACAGAAAGTTTTCTACCATTTGTTTTCTCCTAAACAAACTGTCACTTGGTGATGTTAGATGCAACTATTGTTTTAGCCTTAAGACTAGATCAACAATGATCCTCTTTTTAAATTACCTAGTTACTTTGGCTTCAGCATAGCTTGTTACAGACACATCTGGTGATATCATTTACTGTATGTTTTGTAACTACTATGGTTGATTTTGTTTATAATATACCAGTTGGTTACCTACCAAATGTACACATGAATATTAAGATTGCAAATTATTTCCATCACTTAATAAAATAAATCTGTTGTTCACCTTTTCAATAAGGTTTGTCACTGTGTTGACCATTTAACATCCTAAGATATGTTCTCTTAAGTTGTCATAGTTTAGTATCTCATTAACTTAATAACTTTCTTTCAATAACATTATGTAACACAAATTTTGTTCCTGGATAGTATGTGTTATTTCTCAATTGATTATGTTTTAAAAGTATACAGAATGGCCATTATTCCCTTCAAACTTTGCTTTTGTGACCTGGATAATGAAATTTAGAAATTAACCTATTTTCTATGTAAAAACGGGCAAATTTACACATTTTCATTTAAATAAGGTCTGAATAAAACAACATATGAATCAAGATTTACATGTATTTATACTAAAGTTATACAAAAAATGTTTACAAGTAAGTAGTTTTCGAGATTTGTGACTGTAATGTAAATTACTTTCACTTATCAGCCCCCAAATATAGTCTCCCATCATGTTTTTGTTATACCCTCCTTGGTAGTGGCATTCAAAATCCAGTATATTTTGGTGGAAGTGCTCGCCTTGCTCCTCTGAGTATGCTCCCATGTTCTCCTTGAATTTATCAAGATGAGGGTCAAGGATATGAACTTTCAGGGACATCCTGCAGCCCATTTTGCCCTAGTTCTTCATCAGAGCCTCAATTAGTTTAACATAATTTTCGGCCTTGTGATTGCTCATGAAGCCCCGAACTACTGTGACAAAGCTGCTCCAAGCTTTTTTTTCCTTCCTACTGAGCTTCTTGGAGAATTCTGTGCACCTTTGCCTCAGACAGCTTAGGGAAGAATTTTTGAAGGTACTTGAAGGCTGCAGACTCCTTTTCAAGAGCTGTGACAAATTGTTTCATAAGACCCAATTTTATGTGAACTAGTGGAAACAACACCTTCTGGAGGTCCACTAGTGGCTCACACTTGACATTGTACCTTCCCACAGAGAACTCGGTCCGTTGTGGCCAGTGCTTCCTGTTGTGGTGCGCTGCAGTGTCCTTGCTCTCCCATAGGCAAAGATAACAGGGAAACTTGGTAAAGCCTCCTCGAGGACTTGTCAGGAATGCCACCATTTTGAAGTCTCCAATAACTTCCCAGCCATATTCATCATACTTCAAGGCTTCTAGCAAGGTCTTGATGCTGTTATACTCTTCTTTGAGGTGCACCGAATGAGTCAGGGGAAAAGTTCTACAACATTCTAGAAAATTCATGTAAGTTCGAGAAAATTCTCTATAAGCTACTCAGCACTGAATCTACCTGGAATGTTCTGGAAAATGGGTAAATTTGAAAATTTCATTATCCAAGTCACAAAAGCAAAGTTTGAAGAGAAAAATAGGTCTTTTCCATTTACTTTAGGCATAAGCAATTGGAAAATAACACTTTCTGCACAGGAACAGGTAAAAATTTTGTTACATAGTGTTATTGGTTGTTAAAATTTCCCCTACATTACTGAAATTTATATTACAAATTACCTGGCAGTGTTTGGTATAAAGACAGTAGTTATGGTGCAGGATGAAAATACAAGTCATAACACTTCTTACACTAACCTTTTCAAAGCTGGTTACTGGTTGTCAGGTTATAAGAGCATAAAATAACTTATACTGTTATATTTATATATTTAATGACATTACTACTTAGTTATAAAGTATTATAATATTATAAAACTGTAACTACTGATCAAATGAAGGCTTTGTTATCTAAATAAGAATATTTTCTTTCCTTGTAATCTGGTTGGCTCTCCCCCTTCTGTTTCATTCTAGTAAACACAGTTTATACTTTAAACATTAGCCAAGAAAGTAATTAATTTACTTTTGCCCTGCTACTTATTGTTCTGAGCCATTCATCTAAGTTATTATCTTTGTCTTCCCTTGGAAAAAATTCCTGCAAAGTTGTATATATGATGCTGGCTGTTCAAGCGATATTTCAAGGATATAAACCCCCTTATGTTTCAACAATCGTAAAGAGAGCACACATACCAAGAGAACTATATTGCTGTTTGGTGTACACAATGCTACATTCCTTCAGTCTGGGATAAGTTTAACAAATTAAGGTATTTTAACAACCAATTCTCAAAAGAAACAACAACTTACAAATTGAGAGCTTTCTTTCCAGTAAAGGTGTTATCCTTTGTCCATACTTATATTGTTTTGATTGTGTTTGTGTATAAAATAAAGATTCAATCATCTTGTCTCTTTCATTCTTCAACCTCAAAATCAGAAAAATCAGATTTGCTCAATGGTATGTTTCCTGACTGTACCTCTTATTGTCCTGAAAAACTTATTTTGTCACTCTTGAAGGATAACAGTGCACTTGAGAATACCATGGGAATAGTCCTTAACATTCCAAGGGCAAATTTTATGTTTCATATTAAGAATGGTGTACATTTTAAAAATACAGGAAAATGTCTGGAGTTAATCTTTTCAAACAAATAGCACATCTTTCACAGTCGTGTTTGCCAATTATGGTATAATTATCCTCCTCTAACCTACACTTCCTAACATCAAGATATCAAACAGATATGTACAGCCAATGTGATTTATGTATGCCTTTGTTGATTGTTTTGAGTATAGCTGTGATATAGTTTGGAGACATCTATATTTTATAAAGCATGGGTTCCTCAACATCAAAATTTGAATTCATGTATGCAATATGTTGAAAAAATGACCTGATGATTAATTTTAATTACTTATTTTGCAAGGCACAGGATTAAAATGTACATGTTAGTAACAAATATGTTTGTTTTTTGAATTTCATGCAAAGTTACACAAAGGCTATCTGCACTAGCTGTCCCTAATTTTGCAGTGTAAGACTATAGTGAAGGCAGCTAGTCATCACCACCCACCACCACCTCTGGGCTACTCTTTTACCAACTAATAGTGGGATTGACCATCACATTATAACACTTCCACAGCTGAAAGGGTGAGGATGTTTGTGGTGACGGGTGACTGAACCTATGTTTCTCAGATTACAAGTCAAGTGCCTTAACCACCTGGCTATGCCAGGCCACGAACTAAAGTAAAAGGTGTGGTTACATAATTTATCTATTTTCATAATCAAAGGGTTATGTTCAACTTTTTGACAACTACAGCTATTTAATATCTAAAGATTTTTTTCAGTGAGAGGAAAAACGATTTAGTACAGAATAAAGAGTTATATTTAAAAACATCGACATTTGGGCACCTACTATCAAGAGTGTTGTAGCTTTTACTAAAATTTAAACACAAGTTTTTACAAATATGACATATAGATTACACAGGTCAACAAATTTTTTCGAAATCTCAGTTGCATAAGATTTTTTTACTCATTCTTACCCTTTGTGACCTGCCAAATTCAAATATGAAAACGGTTCAGCTCTACATGCTCTAGTTTTAATGCAATTTTAAGTTTTTTCATTCTAGCCTTTTGTGGTCAAATTAACACGTTTCCTGCGATGCCTATATTGGCAAACCGGCAACTGCTGCGATGCTCTTGTACATCTAACAGCTTCAGTGCTGCATGAGCTATGATAACGTGAGTTTGTCGTTACACTTGTCTCTAGCCTGCAACTTAGTTGAAGGTAAGACAATAGTGGGACACCGGTGGGTCCCATCGCAGGAAACGTGTTAATTACTTACACGTTTATGTTATCAACAGAGATATTAAAATTGTTTAGATTTTGTGGTCAAATTAATTACTTACACGTTTATGTTATCAACAGAGATATTAAAATTGTTTTGATTTTGTGGTCAAATTAATTACTTACACGTTTATGTTATCAACAGAGATATTAAAATTGTTTTGATTTTGTTTCAGTTCTGATCAAGGAGACGTCAATGTGAGAACAAGCCGGACGCTTTCTGTTATATTTGTGGATGCCTCACGCTTATTCGTCAAAGGCGTAATATAACATCGTTTCTGAGGTGTGCTTATAAAGCGTACTTTGGACTTGCTCTTGGTGACCAAGACAAGAAATGGGCCCCACATATTGTGTGTCATAACTGCGAGGAAATGCTGCGTGACTGGACAAAAGGAAAACGTAAGGGTTTATCTATTCTGAATTCCCATGACCTGGCGAGAACCGATGGACCACACAACTGACTGTTATTTTGTCTGGTCAATACAAAAGCATTGGCAAGAAAAACAGACACAAAATCTCATATCCTAGTATCCCCTCAGCAATCCGACTTACTCTGCACTCTGATGAGCTCCCAATCCCAGTTTTTAAAGGATTTCTTCCATCTGAAGATGTGGATAGTGACCAAGAGCAAGAGACTGCTGATGAAACTCAAGAAATACTTTCAGAATCTGGCGATCCTTCTTATGAGACCTCACAGTCATTAACTCCTCAACAGTTTAGCCAGCCAGAGTTGAATGACCTTGTGCGTGATTTGGGTCTCACCAAAATGCAGCTGAAGTGTTAGCTTCCAGGATGCAAGAAAAGAATCAGCTGAGCCATACAACTAAAGTGTCATACTTCCGAAATAGGGAGCAGGCTTTTGTGCCATTTTTTACAGAGGAAAATATGTTTGTTTATTGTCATAATATCTCAGGCCTTCTCCAGGAATTAGGGATGCCAGTATACCATCCAAATGACTGGCGATTATTTCTAGATTGTTCTAAGCAAAGTTAAGTGCGTTCTACTTCATAATGACAATGTCTATGCAGCTGTTCCAATTGGACACTCTGTGTATTTACGAGAGGAATATAATGACATTAAGACTGTGATTGACCTACTAAAATACCACGAGCACAACTGGACAATTTGTGTGGAACTCAAAATGGTTACTTTCCTCCTAGGTCAACAAAGAGGATTTACAAAGTACCCCTGCTATCTTTGCATGTGGGACAGCCGAGGCTCGAGAAAAGCACTGGAACCAGAAGGAGTGGCCCATACGTGAGACTCTGAAGGCAGGTATGCCAAATATTGTCAACGATCCAATTGCCAGTCGAGAAAAGATCATATTTCCTCCTCTCCATATCAAGCTGGGCTTGATGAAACAGTTATGAATGCTTCCAACACATATTTTCTGTGCTCCCTGGTTTGTCCTTCGAGAAGATCAAGGCAGGTGTTTTGATGGACCACAGATTGTGCACTTGTGCGTGATCAAGAATTTGCCAGAAAGATGAACGACAAGAAAAGGACTGCATGGCTTTCATTTGTGGCGGTGATGGCAAACTTTCGGTAATAAAAAAAGCTGACAACTATAAAACCCTTGTAGCGAATATGTTGTCAGCTTTTCGCGATCTTGGATGTAACATGAGTGTCAAACTCCATTACCTGTACAGTCATCTTGATAGATTCCCTGAGAACCCAGGAGCTGTAAGTGACGAGCAAGTCAAGCGGTTCCATTAGGACCTCAAGACCATGGAAGAGCGTCACCAAGGAGATGGGACAAACATATGATGGCAGATTACTCCTGGAGCATTAAACGAGAATGCCCTGAGACAGTCCACAAACGCAAGAGCTACAAGCGGAAATTCATGCTTGAGTAGACTGCAATTGAGCTTTGCCTCCTCATAGTAGCAAATGTCTTATCTACTAATCAGTTTTATATAAATAAATTGAATTATAACTTTATATAAAATTGAATTTATATAAATAACTTGAATACATTTATACTATCTTGCATTTTCTTTTTTATTACCCAGCTATATTAAAGAGTTTTATAACATATTTTATCACATATTTTTCATGATAGACTACGACGTCAATGTGATGATGACGAAATTTTGAGATTTTCAAATACCTTGATTGCAAAAAAAGTAGAGCACTGAGGAAAAAACTAACTTCAGATCTGAAATCTGGGCAAGAAATTATGTAATACCAAGTGTTTGATATAAATGCAACAAAAATTTTGTTGACCAGTGTTATTAATATATGAAAGATACTTTAATAATAATTTAATGTGTATATGTGCACAAAATGTTAAATATCGACAGAACAACACTTACTTTGCTGCTGGAATGTTCTGCCGTTTGGTTAGGTCTTGACGAACTTTTTCACCCACGTGTTTGTAGATTTCAATAATTGTATGACTGGCTGTTTCTCGAACCTAAATGAACATATAAAATACACAGATTAGCAAAGAGAAATTTGACAGCTAGTTAAAGTTCTTCCAAATTTGAAAAAAAAAGAATAATTTTTTAACCACACTTCCTCATATTATCAGCTGTCACACTGACCAGCAGAAGTGTTACCAATGAAGAATTAGTAACAAGAAATCACTGAAATCTCTATAGTACTCACTTTATACTAAACAATATTGATGTAATAATATGAAGAGAAATTCAAATTGTTCTTTTCATTTGGCCAAACTTATCACATTAACCAGCATGGTTTCTAAACTAATAACATGACTTATGTGTTAAGTATGTGGTGTTGGGACTACTTCAAATAGTTCCACTTGATGTATGAACAAGCAAATGCCAATTAACATGTTAAAAAGTCACTTAATGGGTACTATAGAGACATTGTGGCTTTTGGGTATAAATCAAAGGGCTCAGTGTGGCTCTTGGGTTTTAAACTGACATATTCACTGTGACTTTTGGGTTCAATCAATTGTGCTTGCTATAGCTTCTGGGTTCACATGAAGTTTTCAGTGGGGCTCATGGGGTTAAGTAAATTGTTTGTTTGTTTTGAATTTTTGCATAAATCTATACTAGTGCTATGTGTGCTAGCCATCATTAATTTAGCAGCACAAGACCAAAAGGAAGGCAGCTAGTCATCACAACCTATTGCTATTTCTTGGGCTACTCTTTTACCAAAAAATAGTAGGACTGGCAATTACATCATAACACCCCATGACTGAAAGGGGCAAGCAGGTTTGGTGTGACAGGGATTTGAACTTGTGCCCCTCAAGGTTATGAATCAAGCACCCAAACCACCTGGCCATGCCAGGCCACTGGTTTACGTCAACTCTTCATTCTTTCGACTGAGTTGCTTTAATAATGTTCATTGTGAAATCCAAGTTAAAAGAGAAATTTTATGACAAAATAGCAACTGTACATGAAAATATTGCCATTTTACTGGAGTTTACTGATGAAATAATGCTAGTTTTTAAAATCTATCTTTTCATCCCAGTGTTTAGTTTAAAAAAAGTTTCAATGATATTTGGATATCTATAACTAATCTAAGTTTAACAAACATTGTACAGGTCTGGTATCTAGATTATGAATTTACCTCATGTAATCAAGTATTAAACAGACAATATATTTGCTAATTCACTTAAACATCAGCTATACCTTACCTGTAAGTTTGGATCACTTAACAATTTCACTACAGAAGGCATCATTTTTGACAGAGCCAAGGAATGGGAACCATAACTGAATAAAAATAAAACTGAATTAAGTGAAAGAAATCAAATTCTTAGACTTTAAATTTATTTTGCATATTTTAAAGAATTAAATTTTTGAAACACTATATTCTGTAGTTATATTAAGTATGTTATATTAAACTGATTTTGGAGTCTTACTATTCTATTGAATCAGATCACACTCTATCTAATGATTACACATCTAGCCTTACAGCATAGTTTACATTGGAACAGAATCCACTGCAAAGTTGTCACGTCGAAAACTAACATTTCTCCATGCATGCTTCCCATAATAGAATAAATATATGAAAACAATGATTTCCCAGTGTTCAAGTCTAATCATATGGAAATTCATAAGTGCTGTGTCTGATACCTTGATCATCACGTCTTAGTAATGAATAGTATAAATATTTGTTTCATAATACACGTTTGAGGTATGGAACAGTTAAACAAATATGTCCTAGAAGCAAGTTGTGAAAATGTGAGTTACGATGCTCTTTCAGATGGCGATTTGTTTTGATTACATTGTATGTTACTGCCTGAGATGTGTACAGTTTTTGAAAAGATCTTTCTTGATTATATTACATATTACTGCCTGGAACATGTGTACAGTTTTTGACAAGATCCTTTCTGATTATATTCCATATTACTGCCTGGGACATATGTACAGTTTTTGACAAGATCCTTCTTGATTGTGTTCCACATTATTGCCTGGGTCATGTTTACAGTTTTTGACAAGATCCTTCTTGATTGTGTTCCACATTATTGCCTGGGTCATGTTTACAGTTTTTGACAAGATCCTTCTTGATTGTGTTCCACATTATTGCCTGGGTCATGTTTACAGTTTTTGGCAAGATCCTTCTTGATTGTGTTTCATATTACTGCCTGGAAAGTATGTACAGTTGTTGACACTGACTTTTATGCTTGTGGATTCTCACCTGTTAAAAGATACCACATTTTTCTTGCCATTGTTGGGGTAAGACTTGTTGCAGATTTCTTTCTGGATGAACTTTGTATCCCAAATTGGTTTATGTTTTGTTTTCCAATGATGTTGGTCCAGGGATATACTGGTCTTCAAAATTACAAATCCCCAGTCTGAACACATCATCATGACCAGAGTACATGAGTATTTTGTATAAGAAAAGGATATTACATACCCTTCCCCAAAAGCAATCAATTTTCAGTGACATTATATTACCTACAAAATGACAATGTCAAAACATACTTCTGATACACATTCTGCACTGATACTTTACATGACTGTCAAGCGACTTACTAAATTATATATTCAAAATCATTTTCATATGACAAACTCAATGTTTTCTATAAGTTCTTATTAGCTAAACAATATTTCTAATTCTTTTTAATTGTAAACAGTTAGTTCTATTGTAGCTTATCACACATAATGTTAATAAATGCCACAAAACACTTCAGACATATGTTTTATACCACTGCATATGTTTTTTTAAGCACTGCATCTTATACAAACAATTCTGAAAGAATGCCAAGAATAAAGATTAAAAATAATGTCAGTTAGGTAAACTAAGAAAAATTTCAATTTTTAAAAATGTATATAACAGTAAGTAATACATGATTTGTCTCGTGTGTTTCAATCTTAGAATAAACAGTATATGTTTAGATATGTTACATCTATTTTTGTTTCTTTTCAGAATATGTATTAATTTGTTTACATTGTTGCAAGACTACAACTACATAAAAAGATATCAGGCAAACAGAATTAATAATAATATGATTTTTGAATTACAAATGCTTACCTAACCAAGGCATCTTTTAGACAAATCAACATCTCTTCTCGAACTTTCCAGTTCTTATGACTAAAAACAGGCATTAATTTTTCAAACATGTGCTGAAAATAAATGAAATTTTAGTAAGAAATTTGTGCATTAACAAAGTGTAAATGTTTCAGCTCTAAAGTAACTGATGTATAAATTTTAAAAGTTCTGTATTTGGGTTTTAGGTAATTATATACAAAATGTGATGTACCACCTTATGTAGTAATACATGATTTTTTTTTTCAAAACATAAATACATCCATTCCTTGTAGTAAACATGTACTGATTTATCTTTTCATTTGGGTTAGAAGTTAGACATCCAAAAATACTAAATCTTACTGCACAATAGAAAATAAAGCATTTGTTAAAATGTCAAATAAACCTGATAATATACATATAAATGTATGACAAGTATCATATGACTTACAATTAAATTCTGGAGAGACTCAATTTTATAGTCACATCCTTAGACATCACCAAACCAGCAAAGAGAAAGTAAAATAGCTTACTGGGGTGAGAGGGTGGGGGTTAGTAGGTTATCAACATCCCTCTCAAGTATCACAATCACATGAATTTGGATTTTCTTTATACTGAATGTACAAATTAGCCCATTATCTTGTTTTGTTTCAAGGTGACTTGGAACAACCATGCAAGCTCCACGAAACAATTACTACCCTCATTGCAATCTTTCAGCTACAATACCAGACTTAAGGTTATGCTACATTAATATAAACTCATCACTTGGAGGGCTTGTTACGAAATGGCAAACATTATTAAGTAGTTACTAAGCTGAACTGTTTCAGTTTGGTCTATAGAAATTCCTATAAACACAGTTAATTATGCATGAATGTTAAAAGCCAGTATTAACTTCCTAAAAGAAGCAATTATTTCTCAATAAATGTGGATTTGATCCACAATTTGACTTGCAGATTGGTCAATTATATGTCTAGAAGGCAGTTGAAATGATAAATCAATAACTCAGTACTAATTTTTTAACATACAAACATGTAAGAAAAGATCCTGAGGAGTGAACTAAAAAAACAAAATTCAGCACTAAACAAATTCTAGAAATAAGTATCAATCATGTATACAGTTTGTTGAAATATAAAGAGAATCATTTGGAACTAGGTATAACAGGCTGTGAATTATTTTTCTGGAAAGTTGTGATACATGTAGGTAATATACAAGACAAAATATCAAAACCATCATTTTGTAACAACATTATAAATACGTTTTGAAAACAGCTTAAAAGTTAAACATCAATGTTTGAAATAAAAGGAAAAAACAAAACATTTTAATCAAATAACATACCTGAGGTGAAGAAACATCACTCATCAATTTAAGCAAGAACTTCTTTGCCTGTTGTCTTACCTACAAGATATGAGAGTAAGAGTAGTTATGGGACCCGACCAAACAATGATACAAAATTCTGAATGTTAACACTACTGTATATGATAAATGAAATGACACCAAACACATACAGCAGATAGTAGCACTACATGCAGTATAATTTAGAAATATTTACTAATATATTCACATTATCCTTCAAAACCAGAATGTTAAAAAAGCTAAACATATTTTAAATAGTCAAAAGTCAATAATGTAAAATAACTTTACTTCAGAGCTTAAAACATGTGAATGAGTCACTTTCTCTGTCAAACAAATATGAAACAAATATAACAGTAGCTCGTAAGATTATTACAAACTGCACAAAATAACTTACTGTACAAGAAGGTATCTGAAATATAAGAAACTAAAAACATATATTCAGTATTTTGTAGAATCTTCAAGTTAGTTTCTTACAGGGTATCACCATCACCAGTGATCATAAACATTTCTTTTTGTTTCATATAACAATAACTGAATGGTCATAAAAGTCATCCTTACTTGGTCTCTACTATCACCCATACGATCCACAGTTGCCGAGAGGACTGAAAAGATTATATGTAGTTGTCAAAAAAATCGAAAAAGCCAGAATAATAACTAAAAACTGGTAAAAAGATAACAAATTCACCATCACAACATTAAGTAATCCAAGTTCACAAAGTCCTCATACTAATTTCATTAATTCTGTTGGGTTAGGTGTTATTTCAGATAAAAATGTTATTTGGTGGAAAAGGGAAAACACTTCAATCAACTTTTCTATTTTTATTAGTTAGAATGAAGGTAGTAATAAAATGGATCCCAAAAAGGAAGATGTCCCTGTCCCGTGGAAAGGTAGGAAGGCTACAGGACGAGAACAGATGTTTTAAGGGTTTTAAAATAAGTGGGTTATCCAAAATAATAAACTTTCAAGATGGTCAGCAATGTGAGTGAGAAAACAGATTACTGATCACTACACCTTTTTATGCTTCCAGTGCTTGAAGAATAAAGAGTGAGTAATGCAATCAAAGGAAACACAGTTGAAAATAACTTTATGTACAACTTTACACTATACGAGGTATTTGTTAAAGATGGATAGCCCTCTGTTGTGAATGTCATTTCAAACTGAGTGATAACCGTCACTTACACAGGAGAAAGAAGGAAGTCAAAATAGTTATACTTAAGGAGTGAAAATACGTTTATGAAATGTCAGGAACCACTGCATAAATCAGATAAAGCATTTTTTTTTGAACTAATTATTATATTTGATATTAAAATTATGAATTACTCAAAATATTTAAATTTAATTGTTATTTCTACCATTAAAGGAAAACTAAGTCAGTCATTATTAATTAATGTTAAAGCTTTTACTTTCTTATATTTCTATTATTTATTAAATAATACTATTTTATGACTATTTCACAAATCTTATATGCTCTCTTTCTCCATATTTTATGCATCCATCTAAAACTAACAGTAGTTCTTTAACTTTCTAAGCAAACGTTTTGTAATATACTTTGTTTTTCCATGTTGGTTTTACTGATTTATAAATTTGTCTTTTACTATAAACTTAACTGTAACAAAATATACATTTAAACTACACATTTGTAATATAATTTATATGTGAAAGTACATATTTAATGGTGTTTCTTTCTCTAAAATATACAAGTAACTCAAACCACATCATGCTATACCAGCATCTAAGTTTGTATTAACAAACCCTGTCCAGTACAGTAATAAGTTAAATTGTATAACCTGATGAAGTGAGTTAGCTCAAAATGTCATTCTTTTTTAAATAAAAATATAAAAACCAAAAAAACTTGGCAACTGTTCATTCTATTATTTAATTTTAATATTTTTGTTACCTATGCAATTTTAACTATGTTTCTGGACAACTATGGTACAGGTACTACATAGAAAGACTTGATCATGGTGTCTAACTCAGAAAAACAAAACTAATAACAGCTTAAGTTTATTATTACCCAAAATACTTTTAACACACATTGATAATATATTTCTACTACTGTTATTACTCAAATACTAACTCAGATATCAATTTCAATCTGTCGACTTCCTTATTAATGACTCGTATATCAGGTTACCTACCAGTAGAGATATAGGGTCTAAAATCATCCTTCATTCTATCAGCAACAAGCCCAAGTATTGTCAGCCCATTCTGAGACACCTTTTAATCAATAGAAAGCATTAGCCATGATTATTAACTCCTCAAGTTTGTATGCACATAAGTTGGATTGTATAATGAAACAAACTATTCTCTAAATGTACAGAACTAATACATGATTAACTCCTCAAGTTTGTATGCACATAAGTTGGATTGTACAATGAAACAAACTATTCTCTAAATGTACAGAACTAATACATGATTAACTCCTCAAGTTTGTATGCACATAAGTTGGATTGTACAATGAAACAAACTATTCTCTAAATGTACAGAACTAATACATGATTAACTCCTCAAGATTGTATGCACATAAGTTGGATTGTATAATGAAACAAACTATTCTCTAAATGTACAGAACTAATACATGATTAACTCCTCAAGTTTGTATGCACATAAGTTGGATTGTATAATGAAACAAACTATTCTCTAAATGTACAGAACTAATACATGATTAACTCCTCAAGTTTGTATGCACATAAGTTGGATTGTATAATGAAACAAACTATTCTCTAAATGTACAGAACAAATACATGATTAACTCCTCAAGTTTGTATGCACATAAGTTGGATTGTATAATGAAACAAACTATTCTCTAAATGTACAGAACTAATACATGATTAACTCCTCAAGTTTGTATGCACATAAGTTGGATTGTATAATGAAACAAACTATTCTCTAAATATACAGAACTAATACATGATTAACTCCTCAAGTTTGTATGCACATAAGTTGGATTGTACAATGAAACAAACTATTCTCTAAATGTACAGAACTAATACATGATTAACTCCTCAAGTTTGTATGCACATAAGTTGGATTGTACAATGAAACAAGCTATTCTCTAAATGTACAGAACTAATACATGATTAACTCCTCAAGTTTGTATGCACATAAGTTGGATTGTACAATGAAACAAACTATTCTCTAAATGTACAGAACTAATACATGATTAACTCCTCAAGTTTGTATGCACATAAGTTGGATTGTACAATGAAACAAGCTATTCTCTAAATGTACAGAACTAATACATGATTAACTCCTCAAGTTTGTATGCACATAAGTTGGATTGTACAATGAAACAAACTATTCTCTAAATGTACAGAACTAATACATGATTAACTCCTCAAGTTTGTATGCACATAAGTTGGATTGTACAATGAAACAAGCTATTCTCTAAATGTACAGAACTAATACATGATTAACTCCTCAAGTTTGTATGCACATAAGTTGGATTGTACAATGAAACAAACTATTCTCTAAATGTACAGAACTAATACATGATTAACTCCTCAAGTTTGTATGCACATAAGTTGGATTGTACAATGAAACAAACTATTCTCTAAATGTACAGAACTAATACATGATTAACTCCTCAAGTTTGTATGCACATAAGTTGGATTGTACAATGAAACAAACTATTCTCTAAATGTACAGAACTAATACATGATTAACTCCTCAAGTTTGTATGCACATAAGTTGGATTGTACAATGAAACAAACTATTCTCTAAATGTACAGAACTAATACATGTTATACTGGACTCAAAAACTACCAAAATATTTTTTTTTTTACATATTTCAGTAAAAGGCTAAATCAAAATTTGAGTACATAATTAGAATTAACAAAACTTCAATACAAACTTTGACTCTCAACACTAGAATATACCCAACTTCCATTGCCTGTACATTTAAGTATTCCATGAATGTGGGGTCAAAGTGTAAGTATAACAATCTTTTATACAGTACCATTCCACATGGTATTATATATATTTGATGTCAGAGTTATTCACTGATGATTCTTTTCTTCACACAAACATCATCTTCCACTCTAACCTGTCGAAGACTAACATCATCAATCCACAGATTTATCTTGCATACTAACAAACAAATACTGTTGTTATGGTTACAACACATTTCTATATGTTACTAAAAGCTTGCCATGTTTTATATAGATACTTGTAGTGGATTAAGAAGTATACAAAACATTCCTTCTCCAATGTGGATCACTCCATTGGACTGACCCTCTGCTCATTCAGTTATTAAGATGTGGCTGATTTAGAAACTAGTCAAGAAAACAGACTTAAAAATACTAAAAAAATAGCATTCATTATGAAACAATAGATATATCTTTGAAATACTCAGATATGCAACAGAGTAAACATGTCTAAGACAATGTGTGTTGGCAAAATGGATTTTGGTAAGCACAAATATCAGCATAAACAATGTGCTACATTAAACTATTAGAAGGCATAAACTTTGTATTGCAGTAAACAAATATTAGACATATGTAACATATTAATGTAAACATTTAAGAAATAAATGCCATATTACAGTAAATACAAGCATCAGCATAAAAAATATATTACACCAAAAAATTAAAAAGGCACCAAGATTATATTACAATTAATATAATTATACGGTATTAATAACATTACAGTAAACACTTATACAGTATGAACAATATATTATCATATACAATTATTAGGTACAAATAGTATATTGCAGTGAATATAATTATAAGACAAACACCATATTACAGTAAACATAATTGAGGCATAAATAACATATTACAGTAAACAACTATAAATAGTAAAATAGAGCTTTAGTGGCTTTAGGTTTATTGATATGAAAAGTTAATGTTTTACAATAAATAAATAAAAGTATACAAATCTTAACAACAATAAGTGTATAATGGTTTCCATTTTCAATCAGTATTGTAAGTCAATGTTCTCATGATGCTTCTGTTCATTCTTCCCTTGGCTTATATGAAATGCAAACCTTCTGCAAAAGCTACATAAATTAATAACGTTATTTTGCACTTGAAATAATGCAAATTTCATATTGGTGTATAAATAAATAGTCAGGAATATAACACTGTCACTGAAGCAAATCAAACCAGTTATATACTTGATGACCATGAACCAACATGTTTTAGCTTGCAAAGCTTGCTCCTTTATAACTGTTAAAAAGTTTCCTTTCTTTTCATGTTTGCACAGAACAAAAATGTAGTTGTAATGGTTGTTTTGTACATGCAGAATCCATCAAGCAAAATTACATGCAGAAAAAACCCAACAAATTTCACACATTCAAAGCAATCCTTATTCCGTTCATACTGTAGATAGTACAACTTAATGTATTAGAAACACATGAATAACATTGGCAAAGGAAAGTAACACAAGTGTTTGCATAATATAATGTTTTTACTAAAAGAGATATCCACCGATGTAACAGTATATTGTTATGAACTACACAGATGAAGAAAAGTGAAATATAAGTATACCTTCCACTTCTCCACAAAGATACATCTGTTAATACAACAGTATTTTATTAATAAAACAATCTCTTATTTCCAGAACCCACACTCATAACACTAGTGCTGCTTAATATCAGCACACTGCTGAAACACACTGAAATACTCTGCTACTAACACTTACTGAGCATTTAATTTGTATAACAATTAGTATGCCATATTCTATTTATCCAGGAGACAACTGATTTTAGAATGTATAATAATTTCAGGAAAAATGCATCATTTATTCCTGTCTCATGCTTTTATGTAGCTTCATACATTTAAAGCAACAGAGGGTATTTTCCTGTTTTTTGTGTCTTTCTTTTTCAGAAACAAAATTAATTATATTACTTAAGAATAATATTTACTTGCTGTTTGGCACCTTCTACTTTGATGTTTTCTGTAACTTTTACTGCTTAACATAACTAGTAACTTTTCAGACTGTTTTACTTAATCACTATAACACATTTTATATTAACACATAACACATATCAAGGTTTTAAAAAGTACTCTGACAAACTCCTGTTAGACAAGAAGTTTCCTATGTGGACTATAGTTTTAGTTTGAGGTATAACATAAAAACAATCATAGATTATAACAAGTTTCAAACATTTAACATTCTGTGAAAAGAAACGATGAATGAAATATAAATATAGAGCATGTAAACCAAACATTAATTTCAGTGTATAAAAATGAAATAAAAGATGTCAAGTATAAGAACCTTTTAAGTTAAAAGAAAAACTGTGTATGTGTAGAGACATACATATACATAAGGATATAATACTTAAGAAAGGAAGCACAATATGCTAATACATCAAGTTGGCAAATGACAATTTTAACATAATAAAATGAATTTGGAGGTGGGGACATTCATGTTTTGACAGAACACTGGGCTTCTTTCAGTTGAAACATGTAGTATGTTTCCCTCCAAACTAAATCACTATCATGCTTATCAACTGTGATATAAAAATAACATATACTCAGTTTTGAACTACATAAAAAATGACACTATTACAAAATGTAAGTTTTGTACACATTTATGTTTGTTCATGGAGTATAAAGTTACACAAGGAAATGTGAACACACAATTTAATATCCTCACATTAAATACTTTGTATAGTAGAATATTACTAGTCATGTTAGACCTGACTCATGTATGTAAAATGAAGCCTTCCTACATGATAAATAAACCTGATTACTGTAGGTTGGCTATATCTATCCATATAAAGGATGCTAGGAGTGTAGAGGTGGAGCCAGCTTATTGCATAGGTATGTCCTCTAAACCAGTATTCAGACTGTACAGGGGTGGAAGACTAGCCTTATCTGTTTCCCACTTGTACCTGAGTGTGGTGATTCTATAAAACTAACAGGTGATTCATCTTTCAAAGCTAAGAGTGGGTGGTGGTGGTGATATTGGTACTTTACATACATATATGGTTACAGTAGTTAAAAAGGTTATGTTAACTTTATGAAGAAAAAAATTTTTCAGTGCACATGGCTTGCAAATAGACATTCATGAAGGGTATATTATAATAAAAAGATTAATGTGGAGATAACACACATTTAGAATGTGGTTAAACTACATGTACTGGTATACATTATTTGCATTTGTTAGCCAGCAAACCAAATTCACATTTGCATGGTTAGTATGAACATTGCATTCGTATTAAATTTTTTCATTTACTTCACTAACACTATCTATACAGTTGAGGGTCAAAGTGACCACACCCTAACCTTGTAAAGAGTGACATTAATGTCTTATTATGAGGTTGATGTCAAAGCTATCAAATTTATGTTACCCTACCCTGCTGACTTCAAAACAGCTCATATAAGAACAGAGAAAAATACTAGATATACTATACAGGGATACTGAAAAAAACTAAGTCTGTACTTAATGAGCCTGTAGAAGTTTAAGTACCACATTGCACTTTGAACTGCCAGAATCCAAGTCTCAGGCTGACTTTGGCAATTCACAACTACGTCTTTAGTACAAAAACCTTTACTGGAACAACCTGTGATGTTTGTGTTCAATAGAGTTGTACTGTTTACTAAGAACTTGTCACATTTCATATAGATATATGTAGTAAATTCAAAATTATAGTCAACATTACTTCTTCAATAAAGAGTTCATCCAGTGCACTTACTGCCACACACTTTCAGTTACTCCAATTTATGATTTTGTATTTTCAGGACAATTTGGTACAGGTAAGAATATTTATATATTTATATTAAACTGTTAATTAATTTTTGTAATACTGAATTGACAGAATTTTTGCTTTTTCAAAAAACATGTTTAAACTTAAATATGGAATTAACAACACTTCAACTAAGACTGATTATTATAACCTAGCAGACATGAAGCCATCTTGCAGAACAAACTGTTATTTAGATATTATCATGCACCCTCGTTTCATTGGAAACTGTGATGCAGTTTTTAAGCCAATTACAATTTTGGAAAAATATTAAAACCTGTATTTCACTTGTGTTGTTATAAATATACTGAAGAATAATAAAAACCAAAATATATCTGTAAGCAAACAATACATACATTATCTAGAACAAACATAAAGAAATTATATTGTTTTCTAAACATCTCAAAGAAAAAAATGTTTACCAACATTCAGGCCCTTACATTTTCAACCTGAAACTGGGCCCATGACAGTTGGATATTTCAGGCAACTGATCATTTTAGGGACATTAAATGATTTAATAGAAATTCTGATTAACAGTCATTAATCAATACTCAATGGTTATTTATTATATGGATTAACTGCCCAGATACTAACACATTTTTTACATAACAGTTGTACTTGTTCAGTGAAAAACATAAAAACATGTCTAAGAGATAAACATTATTTTGCAAAAACAAGATATTCAACTATTTCTGAAGTGATATAAAAATTATTATTATTGGTAGGTTAATCAATACAGCAACAACCCCTACAGGTGTGCCCATTTATTGGTTTATGAATTTCATGCAAAGCTACACAAGGGCTATCTGTACCAGCCATCTGTAATTTAGCAATGAAAGACTGAAGGCAAAGCAGCTGGTTATCACCACACATCACCATCTCTTGGGTTACTGATTTACCAATGATAGTGGGATTAACCACAACATTATAATGCCTCATGGCTGAAAGGATGAGCATGTTTTGTAAGCAGCTGGTTATCACCACCCATCACCATCTCTTGGGTTACTAATTTACCAATGATAGTGGGATTAACCACCACATTATAATGCCTCATGACTGAAAGGATGAGCATGTTTGGTAAGATGGGGGTTTGAACCCACAACATGCAGATTGCAAATCGAGTGCCAGGCCTGCCAGTTGTTTAAAATACTGCCATGATTGTGGTCTATTAATTAACAGAGGGAAAGCTGATCACTTACTTCACTTTGAAGATTATTTGAATAATATGGTTGAAATTCACAGCTTAACATAATGACAAGTATACATAGTTACAAAATAATGTATACAAGGTTATTCCAATGTCTGGAACAATGACACAAAATATAAAAACTTGGGATTTTATTAAAATAGGTTTTCAGTTGATATACATGAAAATGATACATTTTATACTGTAGTGTACAACTAAGAGTTGTAATGTCACCATTATAATCTAAGCTTTGTGTATTCTTTATATCCACACTAATCATATACAATACTTCACAGCATTAATTATGATACCTTTACTGTTAATTATCAATAAGCCTATACATGTCTGGAAAAAAACAAACCTGTAGGGTGAGCACCTATAAATGCCTGACTGACTTCTATATTTATAGTACAAAAATTAATGTTATATTAGATGCTGGAGATAAATCCATGCACACTGAAACATAAATACAAACTCATGTCCTCGATTTTCAAGTTTTCAATTAAAAATGCAATACAAAAAACAAATCTGAATTAAAAATGAAATTATTTGTCAAGTTATCTTGTTATGCAGAACTCATATTTTTAGTCCTATCTAAGAAAAAAAGTATATATATAAATACATACATACAAAACTAATCATATAAAATCAACTCTAAGATACTTCTGCTCTTTATATCCATACCACTACAGACAACACTTGTGTTTTTAAAAAGTCATCTATAACTATACTTAAAAAAGGTGAGAAACAATAAAAGTTACACATAATTAGACACACATAATTGGAAATAAAATATTTTAAAATTAATATGAACAAAGTGAAGTTAAACTCAATTTGATTTATAACTTAAGCTGTCTCAAAGACGTACTTGCATTTTCAGTATGATACAAATAAATGTATACTTTTAGAAAAAACATGTTACAGTGATCAAGTGTGTAGAATTATTTAATATGCTTGTATTTCTCACCCCTTAGTAATAGTACCATAGAACGAAAATTTTGACTAACATTAGCATATATTTGCACCTATATATCAGACATATATTATTGATTTCAAACAGATGTGGAAATTCCAGTTTGAAATACAAGTGTTTACTCAGCTTGATATCAGAAATAAAAGCCTAAATTTAGAACACCAGATACATGCCAAAATAAAGGTACACATTCAGAGTTCCAGCAGTTCAGCATTCAATTTTAACCTTCTTAAATAAATACTGATGTAATATAACAATTTTTTTATAATAGAGGCACTCGAACATAGAAATTCATTTTGATATTAGATCCTGTCAGACTGTTTTTCTTTCTTTTTAACTGCATAATCAACCATGACGGCTTTGTATCTGTACTAATACTTTCCCGATATAAATATATTTCAACACATTTTGAATAAGTTTCATAAGTCATTTCAGTTAACTTCACTGACCTTAAAGAAGTGTCATGACTTTGAATTTTATTCACACCTTACAAAACAAACAGTTCTTGACTGCTTTCACCTGTGCATCAAGTCGTAAACAGTTTAAAAATTCATCTGTGTGGATTATGTTAATTCCAATGTGTTTTAGATAAGCAAGTAAAAAAAGAAATTGAACAAGAAAGCAGAAAAACAATTAGTTGAAGGTCAGTTTTCAATATGTTTGTCCATGCTATCTCTGGCAACAAATCTCAACACTTTCCTTATAGTGAAAACCCAATTAAAAAGCCTACAAGTCTGGGATTACATCTGGTAACTTTTCGAATACATTCATTCTCAACTGATTTACAATAACTTTTATCGTACTATATTTCTTAAGTTTCTCCGTGCTTTTGTGCATCAGTTTTCTTCATTTAAACTTTTTAAAAACTGTCTACTCTAACCATACTAAACACAGAAATATTTAAAAGAAATGTCAATTGAGTAGTAAAGTTTTTTAACTGTTTAGCCAAGTTAAAAGTGAACCGTATATTTTTAAAACCTTTTTTGTCAATTATTTTCCCTATTAATTCATATAGATTCAAGTTTTTGCTTAAATGCAACATTTGAAAAAATAAGAAAACATCCTTTATATTTAAATATCAAAACTTTCCCACACTTTATTACAAACAGCCTCTTAGTTTTTATCATCACACATTTAGTTATGATAACAATGTACATTAATTACAAAAAGTAGTAAAAACATTGCTGTTTGTCTTCAAATCCATAATTTACCTTCTTTATTTTAGTATGTTTTATAAAATTTATATAACAATTTCCCCCTAATGAAATTATACACCTGCATGAATCCAAATCCTTACATGTGCTAGAAGGCCAGGAAGCCCCAGCAAGAATAGTTTCATTTACTGTCTGCCAGAAAAATAAAGAATTCATAGGAAATGACAACCATGTAATATATTTTGCAGTCTTGTTTTTCATGACATTTTAAATATTTTTGTCAGTTTTCAGGAACATCCATATTGCTAACTTCCCTTGATACATCTAGAACTCTTAGCCCCACATGGAGTTGTTGGAACTTGTAATACCCATAAATCTGAACTTAGCTCATTTTAAATTGCTGACAAAAGTTAATTTCAACCTTCACATAACCCCTTGATCACCATTTGAGATTTCTCAAAAATCTTTTGAAATTTTGTTAACTTGTGTTCTGCAGAAGTTAAGGGGACACACATAAAATTATTTTGATGACAAAATATGTGGAAGGAATTAAAATAAAGTAAACAGGTATATAACTCATGATATGTAATCAAGTTTAATTGCAATCTTAATGATTACTACAGCTACAGCATGGTTTCATTCATTCAGGCCCACATGGTTACTTAGAGACCTCTTTTAAACAAAATGTCATTTCTTACTGCTTATACTGGTAAGCAAAATAAGATTTAGTTTTTTAACAATTGAGAGTTACTGTCATTTTAATGAAGTTAACCACTGCAGTGAAACTTTTGCTCCTTGAATTTTCAGTTATTTATCTACATCTCCAACATAATTAGTATCACAGCTTGTACTTTTAAATAAACATACTTGTACACAAGGTAGGTGAATGATGGTTGGATCTTCTATGTATTTTCTAGGTTACTCAGAGTACTGTTTATACTGAAAATCTGGTTTCTGGTCCATTAATACCATCAACATATTTGTGTACTTATATACTATCCATGTTTAATTTTCATTCACGTTTTGCTAAGGTACATAGGGAAGGGGTGTACTTGTCTCTCTGAGAAATGAGAAACAATTCTTCCTTTATTCATGTATCATATGTATATGAATTTCTTATTCAATTCACAATTTCACATTAGTCTGTTCCTTCATAAAAATATTTAAGCAGATATCCATGATTCATAATACTTGTTTGTGTGTGTGCTTTATTATGGCAAAGCTACATCAGGCTATCTGCTGAGTTCACCGAGGGGAACTGAACTCCTGATTTTAGCATTGTTAAGTCTGTAGTCTTATTGCTGTACTAGAGTGGGACATAACATTTCAATTATCTAGCTGAAAGGGAGGGACTCAAACATTTTACATCTGTAAAGTTTGTCTCAGGAGTTGGATCAAATGCTGTCTTTTCACAATCATTTCTGAGCCACAAACTGATAATTTACACACATTTTTCCTTAGTTTCTAGTAGCAGAACAAACATGACAGTAAACAGTGCATATACATAACAGGCATAACAATGTCCCTACCAAGGATTAATAAATGATTTAGAATTCTTGATGTCTTCAAACATAGTATCCTTAAAATAATAAATCAAATTGTATCTTGTAGAGGAATTATAAATAATTTAAATCTTTGGAAATTAGTATGTATAAATAGGTCTTTTTTTTTACATTTCAACACGTAAAATTTGCTTTTCTTTATTTAATTCCCAATTTAATTTTTTAGAAATTGATTTATATCTTTTCAGACATCAGTACATAAAATAATTAATTATGTGACTATGTTTTTAAATGTCTGACACGACTACAGCTGTCACAGGTAAAACCACAGGATTCATAATAAAGCTCAAATAGTTCTGTCCTACATAAAATATTTGGATAATTTTGTACTTACACAAGAAAAACATTGAATTTTTGGAAAAGATTCAGAGGAAGATTACCAGAAAGATGCCTTGGATGGAAAAGTCAACATTTTTTAAATGGTTTACTCTTGAAAAAAGAGGAAGTGTGATGCATCTGATTGTTAAGGGAATGAATAGTGTAAATGTATCATTCTTTTTTTAATAGTTAATGGTGAGAATGGTAGGACTAAGGGATACAAATATATATTTTACTAGGGTTAGGGTCACCTTCAGATAAGATAGTTTTATTTTCTAAGAGGGAGGTTGGCCTTTGGAACAAGTTGTTTTCAGAGATGATGGATATGGTTAATTTAAGAGAAGACTTGATAAATATTTGGATAAGGGATGGCTTTCATTTCTTGTTTTCTTAATTATTTTAGTGAATGGGACAGTCTGGATGGACCAACAGGTCCCTTGCTGTCTTAAAGTTTTATATCATGTTGCATATTATTTATATTTAAATTTAAATTTAATATATGCCACATGATATAAAATGAAACAGCACCCTCTATTACTATGAAGGGTTGACATATACTAATCTTGAATTTAGCAAAACATCATAAATGTAAATGAAGACTCCACACAGAAAGTTTACACTAAATATGTGGCAATACTTGTATCATGAAGCCATGATACAATTGTACTGATACCTTGTCCAACATAATTTATGTATTTTATGAAATTTGGCAAGTTTTCAGTAAACAGTAAGTCTTTTGTACAGAACAAAATCTGAATTTCTAATAAAGTATTTTTATTAAAAATTAATAATTTAATAAGGGAAGAATGTACTGAGTGTTACATTTTGTGTTCATTTATTCCATCAAAAATATCACATGTAAAGTAATATAACAAATTAACAACAAAGTAGTTACAGATATTTGTTTTACTGTTCTTACCACCTGTCATTTAATTGAACAAACCTGAGAATTTGAGAAAACTGTAAACTATGGAGTACTTAAATAAGACAATGTTAGTAATATAGATGATAAATTACAGACAAGAATGTTGAACTTTGTAATAAACCATTGGTAAAACTTCTGTATCTGAACAGATATCATATTGTAGCATCAATACACGTAAAGTACTGACTAATATTATGATATACGCACCTCTATTTTTCACTTAAGTTCTTGAATCAAATTTGTTCAATTTGATATTTTATAAGTCAAACATGAAACTAAAATTACTATGCAATTATGGAATGTTACCTGTTAAATTTGTACTAATGTACAGTTATGTGGAAGACAGAATGCAGTCAATGTTCTTGATGAAGATACAAAACTCTTCACTAGCTTACATCTATTAATTCTATCTTTGCATGCAACAGAAAAACAAACTCACCTTGAAATTACTGTTATTCACCCAGGAAGCCACAGAATCTATAAAATCACCAAATTCCTCACATTCTATAGTGTTTGAAGGATTTTCTAAATAGCTAATTATATCTTCCCCTAACTGTATTCGTTTCTTGGTATCCTGAACAACCAGCTGTTTTAGAAATTCATCTAAGCTCGCCATTTTCACCTCACAGTTTTCTGACATCAGTTGTTAATATGTTGTCTCTTCCTTATCCTTACTGATGAAAACAAGTGGCTGAAAATAATATAATAAAGTAAATAAGTGTTTTTCTTCTAACAATGTTTGAAACAATACATAAAGAAAAACTGATTACCTTTATACTGGTGATGAAATAAAAGAGAATTTTAAATTTATAGAATATCACTTCATACTATGTCCTTGAATCTGGTGATAAAAACAGATAATTTTAAATTTATAGAATATCACTTCATACTATGTCCTTGAATCTGGTGATAAAAACAGACAATTTAAAATTCACAAAATATCACTCCATACTATGTCTTTGAATCTGGTGATAAAAACAAACAATTTTAAATTCACAGAATATCACTCCATACTATGTCCTTGAATCTGGTGATAAAAACAGATAATTTTAAATTCATAGAATATCACTCCATACTATGTCCTTGAATCTGGTGATAAAAACAGACAATTTTAAATTCACTGAATATCACTCCATACTATGTCCTTGAATCTGGTGATAAAAACAGATAATTTTAAATTCATAGAATATCACTCCATACTATGTCCTTGAATCTGGTGATAAAAACAGACAATTTTAAATTCACTGAATATCACTCCATACTATGTCCTTGAATCTGGTGATAAAAACAGACAATTTTCAGTTCACAGAATATCACTCCATGCTATGTCCTTACCTGCCTAATAACTAAGGTACATATCAATGATTCTGTACTTTAAACATTAAGCTTTTAGTTTGCTTTTTTTTTCACTTAAAATAGAACAAGTAGTAAACCTTCTTTCATTCTCTGCAGAGTGACATACAACTGTAACAGCTATCCCCAGTTTTAAAGTGACACACTAAATGAAGGTAGTCTGTTAATGCTACCAACCATCAAGTTTTGGGCTACTTGTGTTCAGAATGTATAGTGGGATTTCACCATTACTGTAACATTGGTGCAGTGCATGTATGAAATGAGGAGGAACATTTTTCTTGGTAGTAATGATACAAGAACCTCAGATCCTCAGTCTGGAAGACTAACTACTGATATTCAACAAAGATGTGAAATAGGGAATAAATATATCATGGGTTTACAGGATAATATAAATAATGCTGTTAATCATGGGTTTATATCATTGTTTTCCTGATATATTCACTGTACAATTATCATAATTCTCTACACAAGTCTCACAGAATAATGAAGGTTTTACAAGTTTGTAAATATAAACTACCAGATAAATATCATACATGATACATTCATTTGATATTACTTTAAAAGTAAGTTTCAAATAGACAATTAAAAATTGTTGTTCATCAGTATTTAGTTTGTAATATTATATGCAATATGTTCATACAGAAAATACTGAAGTTATACTAAAATTCTGGATATTTTCAGTTTGTGAATACAAATATTTTCTCGTTTTGCTGATAAACAATGTAAGCAAAAACTACAACTGCCGAAAATAAAAACTTAAGGTTTAATATCTGAAGTTATTTACAGAACCTCACAGAATTGAAACAACAATTATGTAAAGCAATAAAACATATGCCACATAAATTACTATCCACACATTCAAGTACATTTTGATAATCCATGAACACATTTAAGATAACTGGTTATACTATAAGGGACTATGACTTGTACCAGTTATAGTAAACACAAGCAGGCCTTATGTTATTTCACTTTCTTACTTAACCGTTAAGATTGTATCAAATTAATGGCTGATATGTACAAAAGTATATAATTTTTAGTAGGTTTGATACATTTAACAGGACATGTTGGTAATGATATGATAAGAAACTGGCATATACACGTATGTTATGAATATTTTATAATTTTTAAAGGTGAAAAATACAAGCAAAACTTGTATTACAGGTTTCCTTAGTCACAAAATGATAATGGTTTCATGACTTAAAAAGTTACATAGATAACAATGATTGCATATAAAAAGGTAGGCCAGTATTTTTAATGTAAAACAGTTACAACATACAATTTTACAAACAGCAACTGTGAATAGTTACATAACATCACATATATCACACAGCAGTGTTCTAACATAATGCCAAATCTAATTAGACTCCACTTATAATTTACAGTGCTCATTCACACAACCATAAACGCAAGTTTAATTTAAAAAAAAAGAAACCCATGTATCAAAGTAAATCATGGATAAATATCGAGCAAAGTATTCTTAACAAAATAATTTTATAATGCATCACGTTTAAAGGAGATTACTGTTTTATTACTAACATTGCCACAAGTAACAAGATTAACACACAGCTTGGGTACTTAACATTGGGCACTTGTAATACATTTCAAGCTTTAGCCTTTTAATTTTTTATTTTTACTGTATTTATTTCAATTTGAAATAAACTTTTGATTTGATGGAAATTATTTATACTTCATAATTTACTATTATTCTCAAATGTTTATCTATAATTTAACTTAAACCATCCTCACCCAGTACGATAAAGCAGATACCAAGTTTCACCGCCTGCTTAACATTGATTAAACACGAACAGATAAGCTTGCGGCACTATATTTGATAACATTTTGAAACACTGATGTTAAAATTTTTAAACTTAATAATAAAAATGTCTACTTACTCATCACTGTAAAAAAATTAAAGTTTAAATGAGTTGTGAAAGTTTTGCTTTGTGGAATATCAATACTGATGAAGATACCGCAAATTAATGGGCATTCCATTTAACAAATTAGACATTTTCCATACAAGTGTCAAGTAAATTACTTCTCTCAACACAACCAACTACCATTTCTGCTACCAACAAATGACGTCATAAGCGGCGCCACAAGGTATTTATTACAAAATTGTCAATAGGAGAAAGAGATTTCGTAGCTACGTTTTACTCGAAAAAATCTAATTTAACAGGAACATGGACTTCAGGAAAAAACATTGTTATATAATTTGTTTTTCTCTAAATTTCGGTAGAACATTAAAATTTTAATTTACAGTGTTTGACACCTTAAACCTCAAATCTTTCAAAGTTCGAGAATTTCTATTGGACACACACACACAAACGCATTAACGTACAATGCGGATCAGAAGAAACAAAATATGTGGTTATTCTGTATTTATCAAATAATATGTATTTATACAGAGAGAAATTTAAAATGCAGTTAAAATGCAGATAAAGTTAAGTTATCACAGTCTACTAACAGAACATTTGTAACAATATTAACAAATACATGACGTAATTCCATTGAATTTTTACCACAAAAATGAGAGATTAGTGGATTTCATGTGCAATGATTTGTGACAGATGGAACAAAAGGGACAAGAAATGGTGTTGAAGTCAAAATAAAACATTTTAATTTCTGATGTGGGAAAAAAAAGTACTGAAGTACATATACACACGTTCACACATACACAAATAGTCGCTTAGTGGAAAGTGTGGGTGTTCTCATATTGAAAAGCCACATCGGACTATCTACTGAGACCACGGTAGTGGAAAGGCTATAAAATTTTAAGGAACGGACAATGAACAAAATTTCATTAACAGTTTACTATAGTAATAAATACATAATGTTTTGATAAGGTTTTGTTATCTTCAAATATAAAAGCCTTGACGAAACGTTGTAAATTTGTTATTATGTTAAACATGTAATAAAGTTTTCTTCATCAATACTTCAAGCTCTTTAAGCTTCATTGTCTCAAAATCAGATATTTCTTTAAACTACTGCAGGCTATTAAAATTACAACCTGAATCACTTAGTTGGAGGCGTAGCGATTTTGAGTGAAACTAATAAATTAAAATTAGAATATATGCATTTGAATAAAATTTGGGGAAGGGATAGTACACCGCCTATGATTCTTTATAAGAAACTAAGATTAAACAGTCAGCAAATCGCTACTGAACTTTTACTCACAATTCAAGTAGGCAACACATTACCTAATGCTTACAATGCCAATAAAATGTATTCATACTTTGTTAGCACTCTGGTGGAGTTTTAGATTTCAGAAGTACCGACCCGAGTTAGAATCTGTGCCATATCTCAAAATATTTTCTGCACTTTAAATTGCAGATGGTTATAAAAGTGACAGTCAATTCCTTAACGTGGATTGTGGGTGATAGAGTGCTACTCAGCAGTTTTTTTTTCTCTTGTCCGGCCTGCCATAGCCAGGTTATTAGAGCGTTTGACTAGCAATCTGAAGGTCGCGGATTTGAATCCCAACCACACCAGACATGCTCTCGTTTTTAGTTGTAGGGACAATATAATATGTCAATCAATTCCACTATTCGATGGTGAAAGAGTAGCTCAATAGTTGACGGGGGGTGGTGATGACTAGCTGCCTTCCCTCCAGTCTCACACTACTAAATTAGAAACAGCTAGCGCAGACAGCCCTCGTGTAGCTTTGCGCGAAATTAAAAAAAAACAAACAAATCTCTCTTGTCAGTAGTTCAAAAGTATGGACAGCGGTAAATAACATTCGTAGCTTTTCCTCGACTATAAATAAAGATTTGATTTTGTGGATATGTTTAAGTTATTCGTGCATTTCTTTAGAGGCAGTTTATGTTCGTTTTGTTGTGCTAGATCAAAGAGGCTTACTATGTCCATACTAGAATCCCTAATATTGGAGATGGAAAAAGCTTCCTTTAGAATGTGCGCCACATGCAAAAACTAGTCGTAATAGTTACAGTGATTTTTAATGGTTTGAAATAGAACCTGTAGAAGTACTTTCTTGAAACATGCTGTATGTTATGGGAGACAAGCCACTGAATAAGGAGGAAATTGTATGCTGCCATTACATTTCACACATCAAAATATAACAAGCAAACGTTGTATGAATGTATTAACTCTTCTGCGTCTGAGGTTTTTGTACTTGAATTTACTGTTAAACTATCATCTAGAAAAATGAAAAGAATTTTAAATAAATATTGAAAAAGTTATAATGGTGAATGTAAAATAGTTCCTCTATTTTCATCTGTGGGTGCATTACATAAAAAACAATCAATTTCATAGCAAGAATGGTGAGTGGTAGGATGTTACTGATTGGCTACTTTACCACTAGTTAGTAATTCATAATTAGGGACGCTGGCAGACAGCCTTAATAGTTTTTTCTGTAGATAAAAGACACAAATATTCTAATACTTGTCTTTCAATATATTCTGTACATTTTGCGCTTTATCCTTCCGATTGCAGTTTTTCTGTTTGCTTTCCAAGCCAGAGGAAACTAAGTGATAAGGTAAAGTCACTTTTTCACCATCTGTAACGAATTTATTGTTGTACGTTTATTTTAATACCTACGTTTGTTTCAGTGTAGTTTTCATTTTTGCATGCAACACATATTCTTGACTGCGTATTGTGCAAGTCCCGCCTGTTCTCGAAATTTGTAGCAGATTCTTGAGAGTAAGAATCAATAATATTTGTTTTACGAAAACGCGCTAGCGTTTTCAAACATTGTTAAAACTTCGAGAAACTTGCGTAATTTATATAAAAACAGTTAGACAAGACACAGAAAATTGTTATTGGTTGGCTAGAGCTAGTGTGCTATTGGCTTTGGAAGCTATAATTGTGATTGACGTCCATTAATCGGAATACTACAGAATTTGACCAGCAATGTTTATAGATTTCGAATATTACAAACCATTTAACTTTAGTGAATTAACTTAGCACGTTAAAAGTTCTACGAGGACATTAGACATTATCGTCAGTGAAAACTTATGGGTGCTTCAAGTTTAGTCCGCCGTCAAGAGAAATGTACAGGTGTATCAACAAAGAATTAATTTGCTTTCCGTGACCGGAGATAAAATATTCAGTTCTAGACCAGATATAAAACTCAGTATTGTTTGTAAGTTTGTAAAACTGTTGCATATAAATCGTCATGTATAATAACTATTAGTAATAACAGTTATTTTAAATGTCATTGCTGTTTTGTTTATTTTTATATTAAAATATATTTGTGTTGAGAAAGATAATTTTGTGTATCAATATTATTGGCAAATAACATAAATTTGATACATATGAACATTTAATTAACTTCTAAATTGAAAATAAAACATCTGGTTATTTGAAATAGTGATGTGCAAAGTTCGAAATATAATAAATCACAGACTTGTCCTAAATAAATTATAATATGTAACACACCCTACTCAGCATGCACGAGAACTCTTCAGTTGTATGTACAGAGTTCATTGATATGCTGTGAGCTTTAATTAGTAGTTTTATTATACAGTTTATTCACCAGTTTATAATATTATCATCAAAGACTTATCAGTGGTTTAAATGTGGACACCGAAACGTACATTTTGTTTAACAAAAACTGTTTAAAAGTGATATGTAATGAGAATATATTGTCACAGGAAAACTGTTTATATTCGCAGAATAAACACGAATGTTTTTTACAGTATCATAACACATAACGGTTAATTTAAATAGACAACTGTAAATCGGAAAATAATGATTTATAAGCACGAAGGAAATTAGTTCACAAGAGAACACACAACATAAAATAATTTTTATTGTGTTCATAAATTGTTGCTGGTTAATTTAATTTTGCATTACGGTAATATTATTCTGTACATAAGTATTTATGTAAGTTTTTTATTTGTTTGCTTCTCAAAGCAAAGCTACACAACTGGTTATTCTTTGTATATATATATATATACCCCAAACTATTTTGAAGAAAAATACAAATATAATATGCGTAAGGAAGCATTATTGCCGCAGCATTACATAAATGAAACACATTAATGACTTGTAGTGACTCGACATCAACAGGTAACTAAGGCGCTCGAGTTGTAATCCGAAGGTTGCGTGTTCGAATCCCCATAGCGCCAAACGTGCTTGCTCTTTCAACCGCGAAGCGTTATAATGTGATAGTCAATTTCATTATTCATTGGTAAACGAGTAACCCACGAGTTGGCAGTGGGTGGTGATGATTAGATTAGGAGCCTTCCCCCCTAGTCTTACAATATTAAGTTAGGGACGGCTACCGTAGATAGCCATTGAAAACACGAGTATGAACTATAGCGCCATCTGTTTCAAAGTAAGAATTTATATTATCTGACGTAGGAACAAAATCTATTCAAAATAAAGTAGAATGTAATTAAATGTAAAGAGGTTCAAGTTCTATTAAAAGAAAAAACGTTTCGGAAGTGTTATTTATTGTCGCAAGCTAATTCTACAAATATCGCTGAACCTTTTATTTTTTCAGATTTAATTACAAACGTTGCAGAAACTCCGATTGCCTATTTTGTCAGCAGTACATATAATTCTTTATATCTTTGTCAGGGTAAATTATTTTATTGTTTCTAGTAAAGTTCATAGAACCTGAGTAATGTAGACAATTTTATAAATTAATTATTTTAGATCAACGAGTATGTTTTTAATTAATAACACCCACATAGTAAGATAAGACAACGTGTTTTATTTATGTATATAAAATATTACTGCCAATTGTCTGTTGTATGTCCGTTATTTATTTCGTGGGATGTGAATGGATCTTTACCAAAATTAGTATGGAGATTCAAATGGTTCGTCGTACTTATAAATTTTCAGTATTGCATTTTGCGTTTATTATGGAGGTTTTTTTACCCTACTTTATTATATTCTTTTGGTAGATCTTTATCAAATTTGATATGGAAGGTTTATTGGGTCCAAGGGCCAGATACATGCAGATTTTGAGTTTGCATTTTGCTGTTTTATGGACGTTTTTACCGCTGCTTTAAAACATTACTCTGTTGATGGATCTTCACCAAATTTGGTATAAAGATTTGCTGGGTCCATGCTAAAATACTTGCAGATTTTTTTTACACATTTTATGTTTTACAATTTTATGTGCTTTTAAGCGGTTTTTTTTTTTTTTTTTTTTTTACAATTAAATGTAAGAGAAGCAACTTTTAATATCTTACGATAACCTTTCATTAATCATTAATTTACATAACTTCTGTCCAGGGCCGAGTACTCCAGCTAGTTATCTAATATGCTTATATCAAACTACCAATACATCATTTAACGAGTCGATAAATGTATTATTCAACTGGTTTAAAAATAAACTAGTAACAACTTAGCTGATAAAAAATTTGTAAATACTGTCAGCCACTTAATTTTAAAAGAGTTTTCTTCCTAATGTGTGTGTTTTCTTATTGCAAAGCCACATCGAGCTATTTGCTGCGCCCACCAAGAGGAATTGAATCCCTGCTTTTGGCGTTGTATATCGGTGGACATACCGCTGTACTAGCGGGGGGCTCTTCGTAATGTCTCTCTATTAATTCCAGCCTGACACCTCATAAAAATCTCGTTAGAATATTTTATTATTCACATATTTTAATCGTTCTAGCATATCCAGAGAAAACATCAACATTTCTCAAACACATGCTTTTATTTCGTTATGACGCTTTTATAGGAATACTAAATTTTTACATCATGGACCTAACGTATTAACGAAGTGATTCACACTGTTTTTCTTGTCTTTACTAATAGATGACGTGATATACATTTGAAGCTAAATTACCAGTTGTTGGTTAGACAGAACATATTATGAAGAGACACAAAGATTTGTAACCCTGATATTTTTTAAGTTGATGGTCTCTAAAAAAATATAGAAATGTTCTCATTTAGCTCGTTTTTCAATAGATTGTATTTTGCATGAAAAAATATTGTTTCCGTGTTCTCTTTCACATCAATGTGTAGTAGTGTGCCATTTCACTAATTTATACTTTTAAATATGACTTATTGTGTAGTAACTGTGCAACTTTAAACGTTGTATGTAGTTTTTACATAATTTTTTATTATTCTTTGCAACTTTGTATGATCGACATGTGACATCACGTGTTGGAAATATCAGTCTATTTATTTAATTTAATTATTAATTATGTTTTAATCTCTAAGACGAGCATAAATATAATCAAAATGTTTTTCTTTAGCAAACCACACTCGCTCAATATAAATATTGGCTTCCATTTGTCGTACGAGATTTAAAATCGACCTCTATCTGATCAGTTGAAACATTGTTATTTGTAGGGTTAGGTTTCACAAGCGAATAAGGATCATAAATAGTCAGTTGTTAAGTTTCAAATTTAGACAGAATTGACAAGAAAAGCCAAAGTAAGACCAGATATAATTAAATAGAAATGATACTAAATATCATGGGTCGAAAAGCACTGATCTCTTTTACATAGTAAATTATTGTGTAAAGTCATGAATTAACTTCATTTGAGTAATAATATTCAGATATGTAGCAAGATTGCAAAGCGGCCTCACTGGAATCGAATTTTTGTTTTATTATTTTAATAAACTGTTTTATTTTATATAATATAATATGTATTCAAGTGTTATTTCCCAAGGTTCCATAAGTGATGCCCCTCCGTGTCAGTCCTGTTAGTTGAAAAAGTCATATAAGCTCTTGGGGCAAAAGGTGGTGCAAATTCTCTAGTAAGTAGCTTAAAATCAAGGACAGCTATGCTTGAATTGGCCCTTTAATATTCCATGAAAACATAACGTACAGTTTTCTTGTTGAAAATTCTAATTTCCAATTCCAACAGCTTGTATCAAGAAAATTTTATTGACAAAAAAGAAAGAGAGAGAAAAAGTTGCTTATAACAGCAAACGACATATTTGGTGTCAGGAAAATTTAAAAATCTTCCGTACGTGCAAGTGACATCTAAATATGAAGGTCTCTATTATTGTCGTCACGGAACAAAATATTCTCTGTTGTTGTGGGGTTGCCATGGATACCTACTCAATGTACGGCTATAAGTATTATTGAGCAAAACTAAGTAGGTTTGAAGATATTTTTTCCGTTATTATTGCATGGAATGACATGCGCATTGGGATATATAGAAATTTTATTTTCTCATGTACAGGTGCTTTGAGGTATATCTTTTATTTCATTATATGTTTTATAAATTAAAATAACATTGCAAAGGTATTTGGTTTGCTGACTTACCACGTTAACAGAATAAAACACAACACGCTGATATTATGACACACACATATACACACAAAAAGATGAATCATTTCTCTTACCGTATTTGCGACAATTGATTGTTTCGAATGTTTTATCTTTCACTTTTACTCAATTGTGGTTGATGTGTAACTTATGTTTTAACATCGAACTTTCGCATTTAGTATTGATCTTAATTGGTTAAAAATGTTGGGTGCTCTGCAGAAATAAGCTATTTTGGTCCGTTATCGTATGTCAAGAAATACCACAAATGTTTTTTGGTTTTATTTGACAATAAGAGCTTGCAATAGACGGGCTTTGAATAACTTCATTCCACTCTAACCTTTCTGGTGCAGGTAAAAAGCTGCTCTCATACAGACGTCTCTCTTATTGTTTAATTAACTGAAATGAAAATCGACTGTTTTAACAGTTTAGTTTAAGGCTAGTTCAGTTACTTGAGAAAATAACTCAAATTCTTAAAGGGTGAAATTTTTAAAAGAAAATAGCATCAATATTTGGATGTTTTAATAAATCAAACATTCTATATTAATTTACTTTGTAACATTTGGAAGAGAATTGTTTAAATACAAATATATACAAAAACCGTATAGAACTGTTATAAGAAATAAAACAACTTAGTTTTCAGTTTGTAAAGCATACTCTTAAGCCTAACATCTGTGTATTTTCTGACATGTTCACTAGGGTGTGGCAGCAACAAATGCTGGTGACGTCAGTGTGAAAGTAATTGTATATTAACCTTTTTTTATATGCAAAAACGGCTCGCTTGGGCTGAGAAAACACTTTACATAGAAATTTCTCGACAAGTGGGTTTCTCGTCATCACTGATGTATATTAACCTGAATAATATAAAACGGTACTGTGCTTTTTTTAATACACAGGAGAAAATATAGGTTACGAAAAAGGAGAGAATGTAGATTATGAAAAACGAAACAACGAACACATTTTAAATACAATAATTAAAAAAAACAACAACTCTGAGATGTTATTGGCTGCTACCTTTCTATACTATGTCTTTGTCTTCATTCTTGACCATTACATTATATAATTTGTTAGTTATGAACCTTGAAACGAAGTGGAAATTTGTGTTAAATACATTAGACATAAATATTTGTTTACCAGTGTAATTTATTAATACATGATATCAGTTAATCGTCCTATTTTCTGCAAACTTGTGACATTATACTATATATATATATAATACTATACTTCCACTATGCTTAAACAAATTAAAATATACATAATTAGTTCCCCAATATCACAACGGTATGTTTGTGGACCTATAATGCTAGAAACCGGCTGTCACTACCCGTGGTGGGCAGAGCAGAGATAGCCCATTAAGCAGTTTCGTGTTTAATTACAACTAACTAAATAAAAATTATATAATTTGGCAATCACTTTTCCTTTTCAATAAACGTGCGGCATTACTAAAAAATTCCTCAACTGTACGAAAATAAAATGGAATGAACCTCATTCATTTTTATCTGTTCAAACAGCCACATCTGTGTTTCTCTCATTGTAACTGGGTTGGAGTGGCCTATCGAGGTTAAGTTGTTAACTGATTCTTTGTTTTTTGAACTTCGAGCAAAACTACATAAGGACTATCTGCGCTAGCCGTCACTAATTTACCAGTGAAAGACTATATAGAGTAGCTAGTCAACACCACCTTCCGCCAACTCTTGGGCTACTCTTTCACCAAAGAATAGAGAGGTTGATTGTAACGTTATAAAGTCCCTGTTGCTAAAAGGACAAGCATGTTTGGTTGGGAAGGGGATTCGAACCCGCGACCCTCCGATTGCGAGTGGAGATCCTTGACCAGTTAACGTGTTAATTTGTGGATAAAATAGCTCGAAGCTCGAGATACGATGTTGCTGAACACACTTAGCACTTTCAGCTGTAGGAAAATTATAAAAGTGTCAGTCAAGCTTGTTTTTCGGGTTTTGGCGACAGGTATTGCTCCATGGCCGACTTCCCTCTGGTGAGCGATAGAAAGTTAACAACAGCTATACATGTTTTAACGTAGAAAGAATGAATGTGTATAAAACGTACAAATACTAGGAATAACTAAGTAAATTTTACAAATAATAATAACAGAGACGAAGGATGATAAAACAAAGTAATTATACAGTCTATTTTTAAAACTATCACTGTTTATTAAATATTTTTATCGAAAGTATCATATCATGTTGATTTGTTTGTTTTGAATTTCGCGAGAGCTATCTGAGCTAGCCGATCCTAATTTAGCATTGTAAGAAAGGAAGATAGTCATCACCACTCACCGCAAACTCTTGGGTTACTCTTTCACTAACGAATTGCGGGATTCACCGTTACATTATAATGCCTCCACGGCTAAAAGGGCGAGCATGTTTGGTTTGACAGAGATCCGAACGTTAAAAGTGCAATAAAAAAACATATAGGTACCACTAGTGAAAAGAAACACATAATGTTTGCAAAAGAATTCTAGCAATATGTAATTCTATACTGCAATGTCAAGAGCCCGACATGGCCAGGTGAGTTAAGGCGTTCGACTCGTCATTTGAGGGTCGCGGGTTCGAATCCCCGTCGCACCAAACATACTCGCCTTTTCATCCGTGGGAGCGTTATAATGTGACAGTCAATCCCACTATTCGTTAGTGAAAGAGTAGCCCAAGAGTTGATGATGGGTGGTGATGACTAGCTGCCTTCTCTTTCGTCTTACACTGCTAAATTAAGGACGGCTCGCACAGGTAGCCCTCGTGTAGCTTTGCGCGAAATTCAAAAACAACCAAAACTAACAAGCAGTGTCAAGTTTGGCGCTGATTGATCAAGAAATGTAAAAATGTATTAGAAACAGATATAAAATGGTAGATATATGATCATATATATTTTTTTCCCCGGACATACACTTTGTTTTATATATATATATATATATATATATATAAGTAGGCTAGAAGGGGGGCGAAAATTCATTTTTAATCATATCATCCATTATATCAGTAAAAATAATTAACCATGTACATGATTTAACAGAATCTATGTATAAGCCAACTTTCTGTGTACAAATCCCGTTATACATCCCAAATACGAGGTCTGTTCAAAAATACGCGGACTGACGTCATAAAACAAAATGTACTTTATTTAGAAGTTACAGGTCTGGGACCCCTTCAAAGTACTCTCCTCCCCAACGCACACACTTATCCCAACGGTGTTTCCACTTGTTGAAACAGTCCTGGTACGCTTCTTTTGTAATGTCCTCCAGCTCCTTCGTCGCATTGGCCTTAATCTCGGGAATCGTCTCAAATCTTCTTCCTTGCAAGGGTCTTTTGAGTTTGGGGAACAAGAAAAAATTGCAAGGAGCAAGGTCAGGTGAGTAGGGGGTGGGTGGGGAAGAACAGTGATCGAGTGTGTGGCCAAAAACTCACGAGTTCTGAGGGCTGAATTTCGCAGCAACGCGGTGCATCTTCAATTTTCGGTCAAAATCTCGTAACAAGATCCAACTGATATCCTACACTTTTCAGCAAGCTCCCTGGCAGTCAGACGTCGATTTGCCCGCACCAGGATGTTGATTTTGTCGACGTGTGGGTCGTCAGTTGACGTGGAAGGACGTCCAGGACGCTCATCATCTTCAATGGACTGTCAACCATCCTTAAAACGTTCATGCCACTTGAAACATGCCGTACGCTTCATAGCAACATCACCGTAAGCCGTGTTAAGCATAGCAAAAGTTTCAGTCGCAGATTTTCCAAGTTTAACACAAAATTTCACAGCAAGTCGTTGCTCCTTCAGGTCATTCATTCTGAAATCCGCTAAACGAAAAAAATCGCACTTCACTTAAAACCGCGTAGCTGATACACAAATGAAGATATCTGCAATCGGGAAATGGCGTGGTAATCAGCTGATCTGTGCAAACCTAGCGACACCAAGCTGATTCCCCTGGAACCAACTGGAGCCGCGCAATTCAAACAGTCCGCGTATTTTTTGAACAGCCCTCGTAATGTGTTCAACTATAGTAAACGTAGATTTTGAAGTATAATTAAATGACTTAACACTTTAAGATGTACTACTATTAACAATAATTCTTCTCTGTATGAAAATAGAAATTTTACAAAATCACTTCTTAAATAAATATTGATGGTGTACCACAGAATATTCTTCAGTGCATTTTGAATTCTATATATCTGTACACCAATATTTCCACTGCTAAACATTTTTTTAAATTGTGATTTTTAAGTATGTTAGTATAAACTTTTATGGATAGGTCCCTAATAAGTAATTCCTTATAGGTGGCAGCACGAAAAAAAAAGACGAACTTTTTTTTTTTTTAAATAGACAGCGACAAACTGTTATAGTTTCAGTAGGTATGTTACAGACATTTTACTTTTTCACCAAAGGTAAAATTAAAATTTTTTGTGTGATGAACACATAATTAAACAGTTAATCTGCTTTATAATATTGAATAATGAATTAGGCCTAATGGCATAAAAATATTCACAGACCTAAATTAATTTAGGTTACTTTATGATGATCTAAAAACCTCCTAAACATTTTATAAACAGCTCTATTTGTTAAGATCAAGCTCAAATTTATAAAACCTTTTCAATATGTTTGACAATGAAAATTGTGTTAGCTGTTTAGAGTGCAAACAATTTATTATAGAAGCTAAACCTGTATATGTTTATTACAACAACAAAAACATTCTTTTGAAGGCCCACTTTAAATAAGCATTTTTTTGTGTGTATGCTGAAATAGCTCATACTTTAGGAATAATAATAAAAACGTGGGGAAAATTTTTTTTAAACTCATAATTCAAAGTAATTTATCATCCAAACGAATACCTTACTCTTTAAGTGCTCACTAGAATGAAAAGGTAAGGTTTCCATGGCAATTTATAATACGTAAAGGTCAAATCACTAATCTTGATCTAATATAGATTCATATATTCTACAGGCATACAAAGAGGTTACGACTTCTTTATGAACATTTTTTTGTATGATTCACTAAATGCAATAACAATAGCTATTTCGATCATGTTGCGAAACTCTAGCTTAGATATGCGCCGTTGACATTTTAATACATACTGATTAGGTTTCTTACATGTATCAGGCGTACTGTGTTACCTTGCTTTTTTTTTACACAGGCCACTGACATTGAATTAAACATTGAGTGAAAATTTAAGCACACAAATAAATATTATAAAGTTAATAAGATACATACGTACATAACTTTGTTTTTTGAATTTCGCGCAAAGTTAAACGAAGGCTATCTGCACTAGCCGTCCCTAATTTAGCAGTGTAAGACTAGAGGGAAGGCAGCTAGTCATCACCACCCACCGCCAACTCTTAGACTACTCTTTAACCAACGAATAGTGGGATTGGCCGTCACATTATAATGCATCTCCGGCTGAAAGGGCGAGCATGTTTGGTGTGACGGGGACTCGAACCTGCGACCCTCAGATTACAAGTCGAGTACCTTAACCACCTGGCCATGCCGAACCATCTAAATCAGAGGAAAACTCCTAATGGTACAGCGGTATGTCTGCGGACTTACAATGCTAGAAACCGGGTTTCGATACCCGTGGTGCACACAACACAAATAGTTCATTGTGTAGCTTTGTGCTTAACTACATATAATGAGAGGAGAACCTGTTGACTCCCAAGCATTCGTGACCCCTGTTGGTTCAGCGGTGAGGACGTAAAGCCAGGTTTCGACACCTGCAGTGAGAAGAGTGTAGCTTAATAACGAAGTACAAACCCAGCACATGTTCATTACTTATTTTACAACGCATCAAAGACTGCCTTATCACATGAATATATAGTAAGCCCTAAATGCTGTTTATAGTTCTGTGAAAATAGCTATATTAAAAAAAACGAATTTCTTTCTTTTCCCCGTTTTGTTTGTACGCTGCATAGTGGGCTATCTGCGCTGCAGTCCCAAATTTTAGCGTTGTAAATTCTGTTGATTACCGCTAAGGCACGAAGAATTACATGGTCTTCTTAAAATACCAAACGAACGAATCTTTGATCAATATATTAAAAAAGAAACCATAATCCCAGCATTACTGTTTCAGAGCCGCTTGTTTAAGAAACATGTAACGTGACTCATGTAAAAATACATTGTTTCTCATGCCTCAGGACTGCTTCACGACTCGTGACTACAGTATTTTACTTTAAGTGAGTTTCTCGTCATTACGACGATGAAGAAATTATTGAGTTGTAAAAGTTTCATCTGAAAGATTGTAAGTTAGTTTATCCGTGGTGTTTGTAAGCACAAAGCTGCACAATGGGTTATTTGCGCTGTGCGAATTGCAGGTATTTAACCTTGAATTATAGCCTTCAAGATTACTCCTGAACTAGCCAAAGAAAGTTTACACAGATCACGTTAATCTATGTGATTTCTTGGTAATAAAAGGGCTCGTAACAAAACTTCGGAGATATGAAATTCATGGAAGCATTGACTTCTTGATGACGAGAAACCCGCTTGAAATGAAATGTAAAGTCAAATAAACACAACATAACCATAGAAAACACCCAGATATTAAGTAGGGAAACAAATATAAAAAACGCAAATTCAAAGAATCCCTACATATACAGCAACTAAAACAAAAATTAAACCAATATAAAGGAACAGTTTTATACCTATGCTAATTGCCTGGCATGGCCAGGTGGATAAGGCACGCGACTCGTAATCCGAGGGTCGCGAGTTCGAATTCCTGTCATACCAAACATGCTCGTCCTTTCAGCCGTGAGAGCGTTATAATGTGACGATCAATCCCACTATTCGTTGGTAAAAGAGTAGCCCAAGAGTTGGCGATGGGTGGTGATGACTAACTGCCTTCCCTGTAGTCTATACTAGGGATAGCTAACGCAGATAGCCCTCGTGTAGCTTTGCATGAAATTCAAAACAAACCAAACCTATAGTAATTAATAACCTAACATCCACCTGCAACGCCCCCTACAATCCCGTATCATTTTATACTCTCATTCCTAAGACATGTGTCCATCAACTGTTACATTCAAACTCTTTCTTAACCTGAAGATGACCTAGGAAGGTGAAACGTTGTTCTCTCCTTATCAATGGAAGCATCGACAATTTATGACACAAAATAACATTTTATTATATTTTAATTTCATAAAAAATGGACTTTCTGTTAAAGCTTTAAATATCATATACTTTTATTTATAAACTATAAGAAAAGAAAACTTACTGACTGTTATTTGTATTTCCTATCATTTTAAGCAATTTTTGTCACAAACTGTCATGAATACCGAGTGAACGAAAGTCGTATTTATTTACTCACGTTTATTCTCTGAAATAATTGTTACTACTTGTCTTGAGTCTATTTAACTTTTGGTAGCGCGAGCCATTGCACGCGAAAATCCACGTGCTACAGCCAACCAATCACAATATGTAAAACCTCATCAAACACGCACACGTACGCACGAACATTCGCCGTTCCTCACGCTGCTGATTTGACGAAGATAGCTGTGTAATTACTTAGGATGTGGTGGGTTGGTATTTAAACAGGTAGATAGATTTAACTACCAGTAGAAAATATTGTGGTCAGGTTGACAAGAATGGTCGAACAGACGGAACCTGCTTCAGCGTCACCAACACCTTCAAGTGAGTCGTTACGTCTTTAACTTTAGTATGGGTTGAGGGGAAGGATGAATGTTAATGATTATAACTGAAGAATAATATATTCAAAACCTTTCATAACGGGATATTTCTGAGCCCTAGTCTAGGGATACAGCCTCAATAGCCCCTGCTTTAATCCACGCCTGAGTATACTCCCAGGGGTCGCAGGAGGCACTAATTTTTTCATAAGTGTGATTTGCTCAAGATAATATATGTTATGATTAGTTGTTTTTAAATAAAGAGATATAACTATGTAGTACACACTGTTCCGTAGTATTCGTTTTGTATATGACGTAGTTTTGCTGTGATTTAACTAAAAGTTTATTTATCAGTGTTTCTACAATAATTAAAAAAAATTGTAACTTGTTATATATTTTGAAAGCTATTACATTTAAGTTATTTTATCATTCTCTCTTTCCACAGTATAAATACAGGACTGTAGTTAACCCTAAACGTTATTATAGATATACCTTTTAAATATGAAATATAGATTAGATGTATCAAAGTTTATTACAAATTAAGAAATATAGAACCACATCATTCATAGTCTATTTATGAGAGACGAGTTATATTTTTCTTTGCCGACTATATCTCTTTTTTTTGTTTGCCCAACATTTTAATAAGAATAAAATGATCATATAACTTACCCAAACTAGTTACCACATTGAACGATTCATTCAAAAGAAAATTGGTTACTGTAGCGACAGCGTAGTGTAGATATGGGCCCGGCACGGCCAAGTGTGTTAGGACGTTCGACTCGTAATTCGAGGGTCGCGGGTTCGAATCTCGGTCGCACCAAACATGCTCGCCCTCCCATCCGTGGGGACGTTATAATGTGACGGTCAATTCCACTATTCGTTGGTAAAAGAGTAGTCCAAGAGTTGGCGGTGGGTGGTGATGACTAGCTGCCTTCCCTCTAGTCTTACACTGCTAAATTAGGGACACCATCCCTGATAAATAATGACCTCTCCCGTAGTTCAAGAAATGTTTAACACGAATCATTACGATTTTTGTTTATTGCGTTGCTATGGGAAATCAATGCCACTATTGTCAAGGGCCAGGCATAGTTCAGTAATTATCGTGCTTAGAATGTGAATTAGAGGGTTCGTGGTTAGAATCCCTTTGTTACGAAAACGCTCTCCGCACTTTGGGGTCATTATTGCGCTAGAAAAGTAATAGCGGATTCTCAATATTCAGTCAGGCAGTAGGTAAACTCTGAGTTGGCGGTGGGTGCTCTTAACTAGATGCTTTTCCTTTAGTTTAAGTATGATTATGTACAATACAGCAGAAGTTTAAAAACCAACAATCTACAGTCTACTAGCTGGAGTACCCGTCCTCTGTTATGAAAGGTTATCTTAGGGCATGAAAAGTAGCTTCCCTTAAATGTAACTATAAAAAAACACGCACAAACACGCACACATAAAAACTGCAAAATACAAAATGTGAAATCGCAAGTACAACATGTACCCAACAAACCACACCAAATTTGGTAAAGATCCATCTACAACCCCATCACACCAAACGTGCTCGCCCTTTCAGTCGTGGGGGCGTTATAATGTGACGGTCAATCTCACTATTCGTTGGTAAAAGAGTAGCCCAAGAGTTGGCGGTGGGTGGTGATGATTAGCTGCCCACCCTCTGGTCTTACGCTGCTAACTTAAGGATGGCCAGCGTAGATAGCCCTCGTGAAGCTTTTCGTGAAATTCAAACCAAACCTTTCCCATTTTTATTTCACTTAACTGCTTAAGTATTCATTTTTTCCGCACAGATATCCTATTGGGTAACTTTATGTTTAACTTCATACAAACAAATTAAACTGTGCAGAGTTCGCGTTTCATTTGTAGTCAGTGCACACAGATTCAGGAAATCGATCTCACTAGCACATGCGCAAAGCTTTGCTTTAGCTTTATGGGAGATAAACACTTAACTTATACGTGAAAGAAATGTACAACGGCAGTGTAGATTTATCGTCTGTATGTCACAGAAATTCTAACACACCTAAAATCAATAACAGCATGTTTGATTAAAGTTGCTAAAACCAGTCATATTATATTATATATATACGTTAAGCCAATAACAAATACGCACACACACATATTTATATACTTATCTTACCACAATGACGTACAAGCTCAGAATACAATCGTAACTTAGCTGTTCACTGAATAATATATAAATTATTTGTTTCTGTTTTCTTGTGAACGACCTTAAACTTGTTTTCAGTTATTTCTACATAAGACCTTTAACTTTTCCGGTAACTTACATGTAGTTCTGGTACACGAAACGGAGATTGTTATATGTGTGTGAGTTTGAAGTCCACCTCTTATCGAAGCATATTTCAAAAACCAGAGAGAAAGTACCTTGATATGGAATGGCTTTGCAACTATCTGTTGTGAGCGTGTGTACTTCTTATGTGTCATCTTACTTCTTATGTGTCATCTTACATGCTTGAATGCTGTTGCGATACAGTTTCTAAAGTTGGACATCATGTCATATAATAAACCACTTGTATTGTAGTTTCTAAAGTTGGACATCATGTCATATAATAAACCACTTGTAATGTAGTTTCTAAAGTTGGACATCATGTCATATAATAAACCTCTTGTATTGTAGTTTCTAAAGTTGGACATCATGTCATATAATAAACCACTTGTAATGTAGTTTCTAAAGTTGGACATCATGTCATATAATAAACCTCTTGTATTGTAGTTTCTAAAGTTGGACATCATGTCATATAATAAACCACTTGTAATGTAGTTTCTAAAGTTGGACATCATGTCATATAATAAACCACTTGTAATGTTGTTTCTAAAGTTGGACATCATGTCATATAATAAACCACTTGTAATGTAGTTTCTAAAGTTGGACATCATGTCATATAATAAACCTCTTGTATTGTAGTTTCTAAAGCTGGAGATCACAGCATAGAAGAAAGCACTTGTATTGTAGTTTCTAAAGCTGGAGATCATAGCATAGAAGAAACCACTTGTAATGTAGTTTCTCAAACTGGTGATCATGGCATAGAAGAAACCACTTGTAATGTAGTTTCTAAAGTTGGACATCATGGCATAGAAGAAACCACTTCTAATGTAGTTTCTAAAGTTGGACATCATGTCATATAATAAACCACTTGTAATGTAGTTTCTAAAGTTGGACATCATGTCATATAATAAACCTCTTGTATTGTAGTTTCTAAAGTTGGACATCATGTCATATAATAAACCACTTGTAATGTAGTTTCTAAAGTTGGACATCATGTCATGTAATAAACCTCTTGTATTGTAGTTTCTAAAGTTGGACATCATGTCATATAATAAACCACTTGTAATGTAGTTTCTAAAGTTGGACATCATGTCATATAATAAACCTCTTGTATTGTAGTTTCTAAAGTTGGACATCATGTCATATAATAAACCACTTGTAATGTAGTTTCTAAAGTTAGACATCATGTCATATAATAAACCACTTGTAATGTAGTTTCTAAAGTTGGACATCATGTCATATAATAAACCACTTGTAATGTAGTTTCTAAAGTTGGACATCATGTCATATAATAAACCTCTTGTATTGTAGTTTCTAAAGCTGGAGATCATAGCATAGAAGAAAGCACTTGTATTGTAGTTTCTAAAGCTGGAGATCATAGCATAGAAGAAACCACTTGTAATGTAGTTTCTCAAGCTGGTGATCATGGCATAGAAGAAACCACTTGTATTGTAGTTTCTAAAGTTGGAGATCATGGCATAGAAGAAACCACTTCTAATGTAGTTTCTAAAGTTGGACATCATGTCATATAATAAACCTCTTGTATTGTAGTTTCTAAAGCTGGAGATCATAGCATAGAAGAAACCACTTGTAATGTAGTTTCTAAAGCTGGAGATCATGACATAGAAGAAACCACTTCTAATGTAGTTTATAAACTTGGACTTAATGGCATAGAAGAAACCTCTTGTATTGTAGTTTATAAAGTTGGCCATCATGGTAGAGAAGAAACCACTTCTAATGTAGTTTCTAAAGTTGGACATCATGTCATATAATAAACCACTTGTATTGTAGTTTCTAAAGCTGGAGATCATAGCATAGAAGAAACCACTTGTAATGTAGTTTCTAAAGCTGGAGATCATGACATAGAAGAAACCACTTGTAATGTAGTTTATAAACTTGGACTTAATGGCATAGAAGAAACCACTTGTTATGTAGTTTATCAAGTTGGACATCATGCCATAGAAGAAACCACTTGTAATGTAGTTTTTCTAGCTGAAGATCATGGCATAGAAGAAACCACTTGTGTTGTAGTTTATCAAGTTGGACATCATGGCATAGAAGAAACCACTTGTAATGTAGTTTTTCAAGCTGGAGATCATGGCACAGAAGAAACCACTTGTAATGTAGTTTCTCAAGCTGAAGATCATGGCATAGAAGAAACCACTTGTATTGTAGTTCCTAAAGTTGGACATGATGACATAGAAAAGAGAAATATCTTGTAGTAAAATTACAAAAGTGTGGCATCATGATGCAGAAAAATGTATTTTAGAAAAATCTCTTTAAGACACCGAAAACGTTTTTGCTTCTGAAATTATCGATTTTTTAAAATACTACTCATAGTGGGTAAGTCCACGTATTGTGTCATATAAATTAATATTACTTTGGGAGCAGGCTGAAAGAGGATTCTTTATGTATGAACTGAAGATAGTCATTGTATATAATGTAAAAATATTGCAAACGTTTTTATTGCAGAGGGACTTATTGTTAAATATACACGTTAAAAGTTAATACGATAATTATAATTTATATATTTTAAAGTGCGAGTGTTAAATTTAGTATTTTTAGAAGCGATAATTTATCGCAGGTTTTCTCGCGTAACTGTTTACGAATTCTTTGTTGTATCGTTCAGTCGTTGTGAATTGACGTCGTGTTACTCAAATCTTTTAAAATTTACCTATTGCTTTACGTGAAAATTTTTACATCACAACGTCTCTTTTATGTAAATATAGGTGACCAAGTTCAGTAAAAGAAGAAAGTTAGTGAAAGTGAAAGTAAAAGTGAAAAAGGAAAGCTTGACGTGATTGTGAGTTTAATCGTAATGGGCGATTTGTAAAGTGAATGTATCACATCTTGTATTGTAATAACAGAGATAAAAAGTAATTGTTTTCTCAAAGGGTGCACTTAAAGAATTTACCCGCTTGTGTGAACTTTGACGAAAAATAAACAATTATTTAAAGCTCTGGATTCAACTATGATACGTAATAGTGTAATAACGTTTACTAGTGTTTGAACGTATTATTTTAAAAGAAGTGGGTAGTGTACTGTTCGTTTATTGTTGAAATTTATCGCCAGTAAGTTACAGGCACCTGCTGTAAATAATCCAACTCTAAAAATAGCTGATAATTAATTGTTTGCTTATTCACGAAGTGACCAGAATTGGGTTGAATCATTCATCTCAATGCAACATACGCACATAGGGAACCCAAAAGTATTTTGTTTTACATTTTATTTTCTGCTATTAGGGACACTGTAACTAGAAAAGTCGTTGACCAACAAACAATGTGTTGAATACTTTTTAGAAAAACTGTTTAAAAATATCTTTTTATTTTAGGATTCTTTACTTACATGAAAAATTCAATCTATTTTACATTACGTTGAACTCTATAGTTAAACTTTCTCTGTAAGTATATGCCGCGTCTTTTCATTTGTGCCTCAGCACATAACGTTATAACTTTTATGAATGAAACTTTGTAGAATGGACGGCAACTGTCTGTTGCGGAGGCACAAGTGTAGAGGACGACGTTTCGAAAGTCTTCTGCCTTTCGTTTTCAAGACTCGTGTCTCCACAACAGGCAGTTGTCGTCCATTCTACAAAGTTTCATTATGAATGCTCTGCATAAACAACTTATCAAAGTTATGGCATTTTTTGATAAAAACCGTTTTGCGTTGAATTCAGGATACTGAGGTACTTTCTGTATCTTGTAACAGTTGTTCATTTAAATCTGTACGTTGCTTTTGATATGTAATCGTTTGTTTGGATATCTGCTGTGTCCACCGAAGGGATTCGAGCCCCTGATTTTAGTATCGTTAATCCGAAGACTTACCGCTGTCCCAGCGGGGGACATATCTTAGCGTAAAGACTCCTTTACAATGAGAGAATTTCTTCCACAAACACAAAATTTTGTTGCATGATTTTTGTATGAATCACATTCATTTATTTTCTTTTAGAGTAGATTATGACAACTTAAGTTTCGCCTTTCATGTTGATTGGGGTGGGTGACAAAACAAGGACTGTAAATACCCACTAGAAGCGTCAGAATGACCAGAATGACCCAGTGACTGGTCTACCATATGACCAGACAGTGTGTATACGTAAGATGGAGTCCTTACTTATTCAACTTGAGTCATAAAACGTCACATGGTAGACCAGTCACTGGGTGTTAACTCTATTGGGCGTGTGTGTGTGGTGTATCCTTGCTTTTCACCTGCCAAAGCACTTCGAACACCCAACATATAGAGACATCCTAATCCGAGTTCTTTGCTGGAAGTTTCTAGACTCTGATTGTAGATCTTGGAAATATGATGTTAAGTGAACTTTTACCTTAAGTACCGGGCAGATTCTTTAAGCATAAAGTGGTAATTACCGTTTCGTGGTATCGGGCAGATTCTTTAAACATAAAGTGGTAATTACCGTTTCGTGTTTTTTGTTGTTTAGTTAATAAAACGCTGTTCTTTCTTTATTTGGTGACTATTTTTTGTTGTCTGTGAATTTTCGTAAATACTGTAAATGTGTCTAATTTATAAAATGGATTTTTTATTCATTTTCCACTAGATGGCAGCGTCGAGACGATAGAGCTAAAGAAATGTAACGGGGAACCGAGAGTATTCGTACATCAGTTGAACTTAAGGTAAGCTTCTCACTAGATGTCGCGGTTGTTTTAATTGAATGTTTGAGTATCTCGAAATGAAATATTTCTCAAACCTAGTACCTCGACCTACCTTTTGAACTCTACCGTATGTGTATATCCAGTTACGATAACTAAAGAGCAGGGTATAAACGAATAAATAGAATACCAATAAAAGAAACTAGTAAGTTACTTTAACAAGGACTAAAAAATAGTTCGAAATAACTGAGGTCATGAATGAAATCATTGTTGGGAAAAATAGAAATGGCTGTAAATACAGATAGTAGTTCATAATAGAGATCACAAGGAATGGTACAAAAGCCTAATAGAAAGTTCCAGCAAAAAACACCATAAGCAATACAGATTCAATCCAAACAATACTTTAAAATTTTAACTTTTGATTACTAAGACTGTAGACATATAGAAATAAATATTTTATTAAATTTACAAGCGAGAGAAAATTGTTTATAATTCTTGTTATTATTATCTTGCCAGCCTACAATAAAAACTAAAATAAAAACTGGAAAAATCGTACTGGTATTGAAATGCAATTTCTTTCTGATGTATTTTACGTAAGCATCATAATTAGAGTATAAACGTTGTTATCATTTACCTTGAAGTTTTCCCGTTACACTAAACACGCTCGCAATTTCAGCCGCGGGGGCGTTACAAGTGACGATCAATCCCACTATTCGTTGGTAAAACAGTAGCCCCAGAGTTGGTGGTGGGTGGTGATGTGTACTGAAAGAACAAAATTAAATGCATAGACAACAAAACTGGAAAAAAATGTTTGTTGATTTATTCGAGTCTCTGTTGAATAAAGAAGTTTGTTCCTCTTAAAAATGTTGGTGACGTAACAGTAAATAGCTTTATTCAGAAACGAATGATTCATATTTTTTACTTTCATGATAAATGTTATGTACTTGGCTTTCGGCTGGGTGATCCCAATGCACACTACACTTATAAGGTTTCAGTGTCACCATCCACTTCGGTCACTAAAATGGGCAAACAATAAGCGAACTGTTCTATCTGGATAAATGCATTTTGGTTTTAATGGGTTCTCAATTGGAAAAATCACGTGATGCGACGTAACACACAACGGCTTTTAAAAAGGTTAAAAGAAAATGTTTTAGGTCAAACCACCAAGAAGTTATCTATTGCCGACACAACGTTTTCGGCAATGTCCTTCTTCATGTATCACTGACTGAACAGTAAATCCGTAAATGGGTCACTATTTGTTATATACTTTGCTATTTATAAATAATAATGTCTCTCAGTGGTTCGGCGGTATGTCTGCGGACTTACAACGCTAAATAGAGGGTTATGATACCCGTGATGGGCAGAGCACAGATAGCCCATTGTGTAGCCTTGTGCTTAATTCAAAACAACAGCAACAACAACAAATAATCTGATGCTCTTTACTTCATGTGTGACTTTCTATTTTCCCATCATCAGTAGCCACTTGGTTACAATCATTTAATGGACTTCTTTTACTTTCAACAAACTGTTTTTAAATGCCGAAGTACTACGCTTCTATGTATTATTCCAGTTTGTACTTACGCTACTAAAAATAGGTCCATAGTGGAGGTCTTTGTGAGGGATAATTGGGGTTGAAGAAGAGCGAAACATTAAATCTGATCGGCTTTGAATAATTTCATAAACATATTCAACAATTCTGTAGAAAGACTGCCTGTTTTCAAATAGTATGAAAGTTGATTTTATACTCAAAATGGAAATTATATAAAATAATGAAAACTGACAAACAAAATAAATTACACGCATGAATTTCTGTTATCGTGAGCAACATGTTCAACCCTTAACTAAATTACGATATAAAGACAAAAAAAAAAACGGTAATGCACTTCGTAGAGCAGACGAATTAAACTTGTACTAAAATAACCGTCCAGACGTGTTCTTCCACGAAGAAATGACATTGAACTCTACAGGTTTGGGTTCGTTGTCATGGAGACAGCCAGATGCAGTCATTGAAAGTCTGTTTTATGTTCTTGCAACATTTTATTAACGGTAGATATCTTAACGACGTAAGATATTGTGTATGCTCAGCTTTAAGCCAACATGACACTTCAAAGTTCGTGATGTTTATGTTTCTCACAGACGTTAATTAATTTAAAAGTAAATTAACATCAACATGCATTATGTTACTAATTCTATTAATCCGTTTTATACATGTAAAAAATAGTTCAGAAATTTCTACTTATGGAATTTAGATGAATCGATGTACAAACAGATTAAATACGTGAAAACATAACATTTATTCAGTAAAAGTTTTCTTATTAAGTTACACGTATAATTGCAGAACATGATTTAAAACAGGTTTTGTGTTTTACTTGGTCACATAAATCTACACAGGCCCGACACGGCCATGTAGTTAGAGTGCGTGACTCGTAATCTGAGTGTCGCAGGTTCGAATCCCCGTCACACCAAACATGCTTGCTCTTTTAGTCGTGGAGACACTATAATGAGACGATGAACTCCACAATTCGTTGGCAAAAGAGTAGCCCAAAAGTTGGTGATGGGTGGTGATGACTGGCTGCCTTCCCTCTGGTCTTACACTGTTAAATTATGAATGGTAAGCGTAGATAGCTTTTGTGTAGCTACGAGCGAAATTAAACCAAAACAAAACAAATAAATGTCATGTCTGTTGTGTGTGTGTGTGTTTTCTTACATGAAAGCCACATCGAGCTGTCTGCTGAGTCAACCGAGAGGAATCGAACCCTTGATTTTAAAGCTGTAAATCAGTAGACTTACCGATATACCAGCGGGGTACGTGTTTGTTGCATGCCCATTTAAATGCTTTGCAAGATGTTGATGGATATTTGTTAGGTCCATGGGGTGTACATACAAACTTTTAGTTCTGCGGACTTATGTGATTCATACGTTTTTACCCATGTAGACGAATCTTCAACAAATTTGGTATGAAGGTTCGTTGTGTGCAGGGAGAGATATGTAAAACTTTCAGATTTGCGTTTTGTAAGCCCCCCCCCCAGTGGTTGAGTGTTATGTCTGCGGACGTACAATGCTAAAATCCGGGTTTCGATACCCGTGGTGGGCAGAGCACAGATAGCCCATTGCGTAGCTTTGTGCCTAATCCAAAACAACAACGTTTTGTAGTTTTTATGGGATTTTTATTTTGTTCTTTTAGAATTACATATAAAGGAAACAACTTTTCATGTCCTAAGATAACCTGTCATTAACCATTAATTTACATAACTTTCATCCAAGGGATGGGTACTCCAGCTGGTATTTATGCGACGTCTTTATGTAATAACATTAATTCACGCATTTGAAATAAAATAACTATGACTGTGATTGAAAGTATTATTTTGGATGTTACTTTCACTTGAACACGTTCGTTTCAGCTCGGCAGATGTTCTTCGCCGCCAGAGGGACCGCGAAATGGTCGCGCAGGAAATGTCAAGACTGAAATTGGTTAAAAAAGACCATCAACGTCAGCAAGAAGAGGAAAAGCGTCAGGTCGTAAATTTTATATATTGTTAAGGCCGTCGATAAGAGGGGTAACGGGGGAATTCCCCCCCGGGCCTGGAATAATGAGAGGGCCCGTACAAAAGCTTGCCAAATTGATGTTTCAGAGTGCATTAAAAACCTCGCCATGAAAAAAAAAAAAAGACTATGAAAGTTGTATCTTATAGTAAATATCTTATAGATGATATTATAGGGGTCCATATGCACATGATTACCCCTGGACCCGAATAGTTTTCGGGACTTTGGGTCTTATTGTTTACAAAAATCATCCTAACCTTTAAAATCTCATTATATTTAAAAGTAAAAAAAATGAAGGCTCATTCTTGGAACGCTTAAATTCTAAGAGTTATTTATCTTAAAACCAGAATTGCCCGTCAGTGGCACTGCGGTATGTCTGCGGACTCACACCGCTAGAAACCGGGTTTCGATACCCGTGGTGGGCAGAGCATAGATAGCCCATTGTACAGCTTTTTGCTTAATTCAAAACAACAAACAACTCTTTCCAAATTGTTTGAGTCTGTACCTGAAGATGCCTTTATAGGTTAAACCCTAACAGTGATAAAGGATGTATTCGTGAAACGTATAGTTGTTTCTGTTTTTTTTTTCAATTCTGCAATTAGGAGGTTTCTCCAAGTACTGACGACTCTACGTACTAATGATATATTTGTTTGTTTGTGTTTTTCGTATAGCAAAGCCACAAAGGGCTATCTGCTCAGCCCACGGAGGGAATCGAACCCCTGATTTTAGCGATGTAAATCCGGAGACATACCGCTGTACTAGCAGGGGCACTAATGATATTTAATATTTAAACTTTGATATGCTTGACCAATAACATAAGCGTACGTGTAGTTGTTTCAAAGAATAATTTTGCTTTGGAGCATTGTTGTCACCTCCTTTGTGATATTTTACAGAACATGGAAATGTTGGTACGGTATAACCCTTGGAATAAGCCGGGGGCTGGAGCACCAATGGTAAGTTGTTTTTTCAATTAGAAATAAATGATTTATTGTAAGTTTGAATGTAATTTCTCTACTTTATGTATACTTGTGCCTACCATTAAGCCTATAAAATGTTTTGAAATTGAAGCTGTTAGTTCCTGGTGAGGTTGGTTTCATTATATTACATTATTTTGTCTGAAAGAAGACTAATAAATTAATAAGAAAAGCTTGAAGGGGTTTCTTCAAAATGAATGCCATTGTTTTTCTTAGTTATTAAGAAGCAGATTTCATTAATAAAACTCAAGTGTTTGTTTTTATTTACTTTAATATACATCATTGTCTTGATGATAACCAAAAATGAATTTAGATACATTAACTAGATGGCAGCACAATCCGAAAAACCTTTTTCTATTTTTGTTCGTTATTGAACTGAACAGCTTTAATAAATTTTGCACAGAAGAATATATTGTGTTACATTTCAAAAATTTGCAATAAAAACGTATGAAGCATACATTGTCGATGTAGGTCGAAACGTTGTTCGCTCCTCTACATTAAATTTTCTCAATCCAAACGAGCCGTTTTTCACATATATTTTTCTCTACAAGTGGGTTTTCTCAACATCACTGATCACACATTGTCTTGATGATAACCCAAAATGAATTTAGATACACAACTAGATGGCAGCACAATTTGAAAACCATGTTCCATTTTTGTTCGTTATTGAGCTGAACAGCTTTAATAAATTTTGCACAGAAGAATATATTGTGTTACACGTCAGAAAATTTGAAATAAAATCATATGAAGCACACTTTCACGAATACGTTTTATTTATTCAGAAAAAATCATTTTTGCGCCATCTGTTAAAATGTTTTCAAGGTATGAGAGAATGAGAAAGTTTTTTTACTTCGATGTGAGAACTGACGCATTTGATGAATGTTGTGATAAATTACAGGAAAATTCAAAGAGGACTAAATTCACAGAGGAACAACTGGACAAGAATGATCAGTCAGACAACAACGTTTTAGGGGTAAGAATTAATGTGAAGCATTCTTTAATTTGATTTAAAGTTTATTTCAAGTATAACCCTAATTTAAATTAATTTGTACGAATTAATAAAAATTGAAATACTTGATAAAGTTTTCATTATTAACAAAGAAAGGTAAATGACTTCAACTTATGCATTTTTCATTAATAATCAAATGATTTTAATGGAACAAGTTCACAATGTCGAGTGATACTTGAAAAGTCTGTATTTATTAAAACCTGTTTCACTGACGCCATTTCTTCAGAACACGTTGACTGGATTTGGTAAGCCTGGTGCTGGCGCTCCCCAACGTACAAAATCTGGTCGTATGAAAACTCAGCTTTCTGGAGATCCAGAAATTCGATTTCAAGACGCCCAAAAGGTCCGCCTCAGTATTGAAAATCAACTTCGCTACAAGAATCCCGATAAAGATAATCCCATAAATTCCCAAGGTAAGAAAAGGAAGTACAATATTTACAATTCAATCATGTTGAATGATCGAAGAAAAACATTAACAGCATCAAACACAGCCCTCTGTGACTCAGCATTTTACCACTTCTGTTGCTAGGCGTGGCCAGGTAGTAAAAGCGTTCGATTCGTAATATGAGAGTCCCAGGTTCGAGTCCCTGTCGCGCCAAACATGATCGTCCTTTCAGCCGCAGGGGCGTTATAATATGACGGTCAGTCCCACTATTCGTTGGTAAAAGAGTAGCTTAAGAGTTGGCGGTGGGTGATGATAACTAGCTGCCTTCCCTTTCGTCTTACACTGTAAATTAGGAACGGCTGGCGCAGATAAGTCTCGTTTAGCTAACAATCCACTTCTGTTATTACAGTTGTTGAATTTCGCGTGGGCTTGTTTAATCGTATAGTGGGATTTGAATACCGTTTTTCTAATCGTCCTACGGTCTCAAAGTGATTTATTTTCGGTGGTAACGGGGAGCAAACCACGGATCCAAAGACCACAACGCGAATCGCTGTGCTACCTTTGGCCTTCTTAATTATTTTGTTAAGTGAAATGCAACATAAGGAGAAATTTGTGCTGTGCCCACCAGATCTTTAGCGTCCAAAGCCACCAGATTTATCGTCAAGTCACCAGGTTATCTTCTAAGAACATAATTAGAAATTACCTAAGTTTTATACTAAATAAATTTGTAGAGAAACAACTAGGCAACAACGATCAGTTAGACAACAATGGTTTAGGGGTAAGAATTTATAAAACAATATTATCTTACGAATTATCTAGCCCTTTAATTATTCTAATTCACAACTCGACAAGCTGTGCGTGTGTGTGTGTTTTTCTTATAGCAAAGCCACATCGGGCTATCTGCCGAACCCTCCGAGGGTCATCGAACCCCTGATTTTAGCTTGTAAATTCGTAGACTTACTGCTGTACTAGCGGGGGTCCTCGACAAGCCAACCACTAGGCTGCAAACGTCCCTTTGTGGGTTTTGGATAATGTTTGGTTACTCTAATTTATCACTAAATGACATCACAACTAACAATGAATGTCATATTTGTTTATCTGTAGTCAAGCACAAAGTTACATAATGGGCTATCTGTGCTTTGGTCACCACGAATATCGAAAACACATTTATAATATACATATATATATATTGTAAATTAATACTTAAACAGTCAAGCAAAATAAAGCCAAAAAGCTTGTTTGAATTTCGCGCAAAGCTACATGACACTTATCATCTGCACTAGCCGTCCCTATTTTAGTAGTGTAGGGACTCGAGGGAAAACAACTAGTCATCACCACCTATCGTCAACTCTTTTATCAACGAATAATGGGATTGACTGTCACATAACAACACCCGCACAGCTGAAAGGGTGAGTATGTTTGGTGAGACGGCGATTCGAACTCAGAATCTTCAGATTGCGAGTTAAGCACCATAACTATCTGGCCAAATATCAGAAGAAAGGACTTCGTTAAAATCAGCAAATCCAAACTTGTGATAAACGACATCCAAAAAAAGAAAAACAATCCCAAACCACAACAACTAATTAAATTAAGAATGATGCATAAATTGAAAGGATCCCCAGGATACGGGCTATAATGTGGGATATAAAATGTTCCCTGGGTTTTGGAAGTGACTGCGGAAGTAGAAACCGCATTAATATGGGGATACACTATCTATTAGTCTTAACCTCTGTCCATATATGCAGCGTCTTTAATTTAATTTTGTTTATATATATATACTTTTGATACCTTTTATAAAGAGTATCTAACAGTAATAAATACTGTTGACGTAAAACGATGAAATCGTTGTAATCTTTAATTAACACATCACATTAAATAATTTTAATGTTAGATAAACTTTGACCTGAAAGGTCAATAAGAAGATTATTTGCTATAATCTCTGATGACAAATGACGTAAAAGAATCAAAGATATTTAAAGTTTCTTAAGGAAGTTTGCGATAAGTAATATGGTAGTGACGTGACATCTGTTGGACTAATATGTAATTACCAGATCTTTCTCATTCTCCTTGAAGAAATAAAAAATTACTGATTTTTTTTAACGTATCGAAAAATTGAAACAATAACTTTTGAAGAGATTAGGTATTTTTCTTTAAGCAGTTAGTTAACGTTTGTGTCAGAAAAAAAAGAAAATTGTATTCGTTGCTGAACGTTCACAGTTTGTGAACGTTGAAATAGGTGTCAATATTTACCAAGATTTACTCACATAATATATTAATATGACTTTTCCGTAACGATCATACTCCCAACTAGTTTGGGGATCGGATGGTAATTTTATAAACTAAGAATTTTCACACTCGAGAGGCCGAGAACAAACATATTTAGTGACGCGGATTCGAAACTGAGACCTTCAGCTCGACAGTCGAACGCTCTAACCACCAAGTTTACCCAGGTTCCGTCTTACACAAATGATCAAGACTATCTTTTACAGTTTATTAAGACTGTTTTGTTTAGTTCACTAAAACTCTGTCTTTTACAGTTTATTAAGACTGTTTTGTTCAGTTCACTAAAACTCTGTCTTTTACAGTTTATTAAGACTGTTTTGTTCAGTTCACTAATACTCTGTCTTTTACAGTTTATTAAGACTGTTTTGTTTAGTTCACTAAAACTCTGTCTTTTACAGTTTATTAAGACTGTTTTGTTCAGTTCACTAAAACTCTGTCTTTTACAGTTTATTAAGACTGTTTTGTTTAGTTCACTAAAACTCTGTCTTTTACAGTTTATTAAGACTGTTTTGTTTAGTTCACTAATACTCTGTCTTTTACATTTTATTAAGACTGTTTTGTTCCATTCACTAAAACTCTGTCTTTTACAGTTTATTAAGACTGTTTTGTTTAGTTCACTTATACTCTGTCTTTTACAGTTTATTAAGACTGTTTTGTTTAGTTCACTTATACTCTGTCTTTTACAGTTTATTAAGACTGTTTTGTTTAGTTCACTTATACTCTGTCTTTTACAGTTTATTAAGACTGTTTTGTTCAGTTCACTAATACTCTGTCTTTTACAGTTTATTAAGACTGTTTTGTTTAGTTCACTAAAACTCTGTCTTTTACAGTTTATTAAGACTGTTTTGTTTAGTTCACTAAAACTCTGTCTTTTACAGTTTATTAAGACTGTTTTGTTTAGTTCACTAATACTCTGTCTTTTACAGTTCATTAAGACTGTTTTGTTTAGTTAACTAATACTCTGTCTTTTACAGTTTATTAAGACTGTTTTGTTTAGTTCACTTATACTCTGTCTTTTACAGTTTATTAAGACTGTTTTGTTCAGTTCACTAATACTCTGTTTTTTACAGTTTATTAAGACTGTTTTGTTTAGTTCACTTATACTCTGTCTTTTACAGTTTATTAAGACTGTTTTGTTTAGTTCACTTATACTCTATCTTTTACAGTTTATTAAGACTGTTTTGTTTAGTTCACTAAAACTCTGTCTTTTACAGTTTATTAAGACTGTTTTGTTTAGTTCACTAAAACTCTGTCTTTTACAGTTTATTAAGACTGTTTTGTTCAGTTCACTAATACTCTGTCTTTTACAGTTTATTAAGACTGTTTTGTTTAGTTCACTAATACTCTGTCTTTTACAGTTTATTAAGACTGTTTTGTTTAGTTCACTAAAACTCTGTCTTTTACAGTTTATTAAGACTGTTTTGTTTAGTTCACTAATACTCTGTCTTTTACAGTTTATTAAGACTGTCTTCTTAAGTTTACTGAGACTCTGTCTTTTCTAGTTTGCTAAAACAATGTTTTTCAGTTTATTAAGAATATCTTCTTAAGTTTACCGAGATTCTGTCTTTTCTAGTTTGCTAAGACATTGTTTTTCAGTTTATTAAGACTGTCTTCTTAAGTTTACTGAGACTCTGTCTTTTCCAGTTTGCTAAGACATTGTTTTCAGTTTATTAAGACTGTCTTCTTTAGTTTACTGAGACTCTGTCTTTTCTAGTTTGCTAAAACAATGTTTTTCAGTTTATTAAGAATATCTTCTTAAGTTTACTGAGACTCTGTCTTTTCCAGTTTGCTAAGACATTGTTTTTCAGTTTATTAAGACTGTCTTCTTAAGTTTACTGAGACTCTGTCTTTTCCAGTTTGCTAAGACATTGTTTTCAGTTTATTAAGACTGTCTTCTTTAGTTTACTGAGACTCTGTCTTTTCTAGTTTGCTAAAACAATGTTTTTCAGTTTATTAAGAATATCTTCTTAAATTTACCGAGACTCTGTCTTTTTTAGTTTGCTAAAACAATGTTTTTCAGTTTATTAAGAATATCTTCTTAAGTTTACTGAGACTCTGTCTTTTTTAGTTTGCTAAGACATTGTTTTTCAGTTTATTAAGACTGTCTTCTTAAGTTTACTGAGACTCTGTCTTTTCCAGTTTGCTAAGACATTGTTTTCAGTTTATTAAGACTGTCTTCTTTTGTTTACTGAGACTCTGTCTTTTCTAGTTTGCTAAAACAATGTTTTTCAGTTTATTAAGAATATCTTCTTAAGTTTACTGAGACTCTGTCTTTTCTAGTTTGCTAAAACAATGTTTTTCAGTTTATTAAGACTGTCTTCTTAAGTTTACTGAGACTCTGTCTTTTCTAGTTTGCTAAAACAATGTTTTTCAGTTTATTAAGGCTCACTTGTTTCCTGCCCTACCCGGTGGCAATGCAGTATGCTTGAGGAGTTGAAACGCGAAAATTGGGTTTCGATACCCGTGGTGGGCGGTGCACAGACAACCCATTGTGTTGTTTGTGCTTAATTACAAATAAATACTCTTTTTAAAACGTTATTACACTTAGCTGTGTTATGTATTATAAATATCTTAACGATATGAAATACATGGTAATAGTATAAAATAACTTAATTTTGGTTTGTATTGTCAGTTAATATGTAATCTACACATTACACAACAAAGATGTCTTTTCAGACACACTTGCGAATAATAATTAACAAGTGTTATTAACACTAGGCACCAGAACGTATTACACTCTACTATATTAGTCTGTACTGCAGTTGATAGGGATTTGTGTGTATTACGTAAGTATTTCCAGATGTATGAATTAAACTTCCAAATTTTAATGAACGTTATCTGGTGAAATTTACGTTAAAAATCTCAAGTGATATATTTTAAGTTTGGTGTGTATAAAACATATTTAAATTCAACAAACCAACGCCAAGAATTTGTTAAAGTTACATCTAACTAAAGTGTGTATGCAAACATGTGCAGCAGATGGCGCTACTCTCGTATTACAGTTTCTTAATCTTCAACATGTTTGGAATTTTACTGAGTACGATTGTTTTTTTCTTCCAGAGAGTAGAAAACAGAGGCAACTGGCCAAAAAGAAACGACAAATGCAGCTAGAAGATACGGTAGGTTGTTTCAAAGGAAAAGCTATAATTTATTCACAGTTGTGGTTCCCAGGCTTTTCATTTCATAGATCTTTGTAAAAACGTTATAAAAAGTTAAAATAATATAATCCTATGCTACAGTGTATGATATGTATACCCACAAAGTATACAGAACGTAAATAGTTATTTATATACATAATAAAGATCACAAGTGTCTAAGAAGTCCCACTTTGCCAAAAAGTGTAATCAGCGCAGCGCCCCAAGCGGCAGGTTTTCTTTGGAACTAAGCACAAAGCTACACAACGGACTGTTCTGTGCCCGACACGAGTGTCGAAATCTGGTTTTAGCAGTGTGAGTCCGCAGACATACTGTTGCGCCACTAGGGGGCAATTTGATAGAAAGTAGCTATGTTGCTGAAGGTATAAAGTTACATGTGTGAAGAGCCCCTGTATGAAGACACACGTAATTTTGCTTGTTGTAATAGCGACATCATTTCAGTTTTTTATTTTGTTTGATAAATATACTAATTATTGTTTACAACACGTTTTCTCGTTTGAATTCACGAGATTCACCTTGTTGCTCCACAATATATGTTACATCTTCCAAGTTTTCATACGCACAATACTTTACTTTATCACTTCAGTGAAATTATTATTTGTTTTTTACCAAGAGAGAACACAATAATTGGCCCAGCATGGCAAGATGGTTAGGGGTGCTTGACTCATAAGCGTAAGGTCGTTGGTTCGAATCTCCGTCTCGCCAAACATGCCATAAGGGGCTTTATTATGTAACGGTCAATCCCTCTATTCGTTGGTAAAATAGTTGCCCAAGAGTCGACGGTGCCTGGCGATGACTAGCTACTTTTCACTCAAGTTTTAAACTACTAAATTGGGGAAAGCTAGCGCAGATAGTCCTCGTGTAGTTTTGTTTGAATGTCAAACCAAACCATACACAATGCTTCAGTATGTTCCCCACGCTAGTTTTTACTTTGTAATTTAATTATGTTCATAGTATAAGGTCTGTACTTGAAAACGTGATATTTAGTAGTTGCACGAGGATTTGACGTGTTTCGCCTGTTATTGATTTTTACGTATCAAGTAATTAAAAGCACTTGAATCACCAGGAACTTTGAAAATAACCAATCTTTTTACGTGACGAGTTAAATTGATGTGACAGAAAATCCTGTATTTTATCGCAAATGTTCCATTTTATTTCTGGATATTTATAATACTTAATATTATTATTTAAAATTCAAAAACAAACAAACAAAGTGCACATTAATTAAATTTTAACGTAATAACACATGTCTTATCAACATGTACTGGGAATATAACGCCCTCTGTTGTTGCATACTGAAACAGTATCCTGGGAACGAGGAATGTACAAAAAAACAAAAAAACCAAGAAAACCAAACGTAGAGCACAACAATTTCTAAAATATTTTGTCATCCCAGCCAACTTTCTACATTAGGGTCAGGCCTTAAAAAGTTTAATTTTTTTTCTATTCTGGTAAGAAATAAAATCATAGTATATCGAATTTAAAGTATTTATAGAGTGTTAAATACGCATTAATTAACAGATTTGCATTCTAATGATTTACTGATTCTATGGATCAGGACTTCATAGAATCATTTGTCTCTGTTCGTAATTTTTGCCACCGATGGCACAGCGGTATGTCTGCAGATTTATACTGCTAGAAATCGTGTTTCGATACCCGCGGTGGACAAAACACAGATAGCCCATTGTGTGGCTTTGTGGTTAGTAGCGAAACAACAATAAGAAATCGTAAGTTTTACATTATGTTTGATTCATTGACAAACGTGCTGATAAGTGTGTCTGATGTATAGATTTCAGTAAAGAATATTCAATCTCATTTGAAACAACACTTCACTTGTGTTTACTACAAACAGTTTCAAATGCCTGTATATAACGCCTCTTCTTGTAGTTTCTTAACGGTTTCCAGTGTCTGGACATAACACCTCTTCCTGTATTATCAGAACGGTTTCAAGTGCCTGTATATAACGCCTCTTCTTGTAGTTTCTTAACGGTTTCCAGTGCTTAGACATAACACCTCTTCCTGTATTATCAGAACGGTTTCAAGTGCCTGTATATAACGCCTCTTCTTGTAGTTTCTTAACGGTTTCCAATGCTTAGACATAACACCTCTTCCTGTATTATCAGAACGGTTTCAAGTGCCTGTATATAACGCCTCTTCTTGTAGTTTCTTAACGGTTTCCAGTGCTTAGACATAACACCTCTTCCTGTATTATCAGAACGGTTTCAAGTGTCTGGACATAACACCTCTTCCTGTATTATCAGAACGGTTTCAAGTGTCTGGACATAACACCTCTTCCTGTATTATCAGAACGGTTTCATGTGCCTGTATATAACGCCTCTTCTTGTAGTTTCTTAACGGTTTCCAGTGTCTGGACATAACACCTCTTCCTGTATTATCAGAACGGTTTCAAGTGTCTGGACATAACACCTCTTCCTGTATTATCAGAACGGTTTCATGTGCCTGTATATAACGCCTCTTCTTGTAGTTTCTTAACGGTTTCCAGTGTCTGGACATAACACCTCTTCCTGTATTATCAGAACGGTTTCATGTGCCTGTATATAACGCCTCTTCTTGTAGTTTCTTAACGGTTTCCAGTGTCTGGACATAACACCTCTTCCTGTATTATCAGAACGGTTTCAAGTGCCTGTGTATAACGCCTCTTCTTGTAGTTTCTTAACGGTTTCCAGTGCTTAGACATAACACCTCTTCCTGTATTATCAGAACGGTTTCAAGTGTCTGGACATAACACCTCTTCCTGTATTATCAGAACGGTTTCAAGTGTCTGGACATAACACCTCTTCCTGTATTATCAGAACGGTTTCATGTGCCTGTATATAACGCCTCTTCTTGTAGTTTCTTAACGGTTTCCAGTGTCTGGACATAACACCTCTTCCTGTATTATCAGAACGGTTTCATGTGCCTGTATATAACGCCTCTTCTTGTAGTTTCTTAACGGTTTCCAGTGTCTGGACATAACACCTCTTCCTGTATTATCAGAACGGTTTCAAGTGCCTGTGTATAACGCCTCTTCTTGTAGTTTCTTAACGGTTTCCAGTGCTTAGACATAACACCTCTTCCTGTATTATCAGAACGGTTTCAAGTGCCTGTATATAACGCCTCTTCTTGTAGTTTCTTAACGGTTTCAAGTGCTTAGACATAACACCTCTTCCTGTATTATCAGAACGGTTTCAAGTGCCTGTATATAACGCCTCTTCTTGTAGTTTCTTAACGGTTTCCAGTGTCTGGACATAACACCTCTTCCTGTATTATCAGAACGGTTTCAAGTGCCTGTGTATAACGCCCCTTCTTGTAGTTTCTTAACGGTTTCAAGTGACTGTGTATAACGCCTCTTCCTGTATTATGTTCAGTTATCGTTCCACAGATTTTGGTATTGAGAATCACCATTGAGTCACTGGAGGAACTTACAGGAAGTAGACTGTCTCAGTTTTAGTTATACAAAGTGAGAATATGTTAGGCTGGATTCTACAAACAAGAGTTTTTTTTTTATCCTAATTTATCTTCTTGAAGTAAAGTTATGATTTCACTTATAATGACCTTTTTAAGGAAATCTTATTTTTACCCCATTCTCAACACATTATAAGTTTCACGAAAATCAAATCTTTCATATTATTTCATTATCTTGTTTTCCATTTTTTACTGGATGTTTTATTTGTTTGTTGTTAATCACAAAGTTACACAAAGGGTTAATAAATACGTAGAAATATGTGAAGGTGATATAATGAAGAAATTAGGCTTTCAGATAAGAATCACATTTAGAATTATGTTAGCAGTTTCTTTACTTGGTAATATTACGACCAAACTCTATTTTTCACGGTAGATTGTCAGTTAATGATACAATGGGTTATCTGTGTTGTGTCCACCACGAGTATCGAAACCTAGGTTTTAACGTTATAAGCCTTCACACTTACCGCTGAGCCACGTGGGGACTATAGTGGATGTTTCTATGGGCCGGTAAAATTTAAACTGAATCCTAGACAAACAGGATCTGTTGACAGCAGTGGGAACCACTTCCTTAAATGAAGCAAGTCAAAGAGTTACATAGAAAAGAAAGTGTGTATATACTTTTAGCCGTAATCTAAATTAAAATTATTTCTGTTTTAAAAGATGAATTTATCTAATCAATTAGGTCCGGTATGGCCAGGTGGGTTAAGGTATTCGACTCGTAATTCCAGGATCGCGAGTTCGAATCCCCGTCACACCAAACATGCTCGCCCTTTCAGTCGTGGAGGCGTTATAATGTGACGGCCAATCCTACTATTCGTTGGTAAAAGAGTAGCCCAAGAGTTGGCGGTGGGTGGTGATGACTAGTTGTCTTCCCTCTAGTATTACACTACTAAATTAGGGACGGCTAGTGCAGATAGCCCTCGTGTAGCTTTGCGCAAAATTCAAAACAAAGAAACTAACAAACCAGTCCATTTACAAGATGCGAAGTGGTGATAAGTTAGGTGTAACTTGATTCTGTAACAAAAGAAACTTCTAACATGTATTTTTGTTTGTGCGTTAGTATTTCGTAGCTCTAGAATTTAAAATTATGCATTTTTTAGTTTATTCTATAGTTTTTATGTGTAAATCGTTCTGTGGTAAAAGTAGACATCGAATATCACTGTTCCAGTGGAATATTTATCTGGCCAATGTAAACATATTACTGTACAATGTAAACATGTTACTGTACAATGTAAACATATTACTGTACAATGTAAACATGTTACTGTACAATGTAAACATATTACTGTACAATGTAAACATATTACTGCACAATGTAAACATATTACTGTACAATGTAAACATATTACTGGCCAATGTAAACATATTACTGTACAATGTAAACATATTACTGGCCAATGTAAACATATTACTGCACAATGTAAACATATTACTGGCCAATGTAAACATATTACTGCACAATGTAAACATATTACTGGCCAATGTAAACATATTACTGTACAATGTAAACATATTACTGGCCAATGTAAACATATTACTGCACAATGTAAACATATTACTGGACAATGTAAACATATTACTGGCCAATGTAAACATATTACTGTACAATGTAAACATATTACTGCACAATGTAAACATATTACTGTACAATGTAAACATGTTACTGCACAATGTAAACATATTACTGTACAATGTAAACATATTACTGGCCAATGTAAACATATTACTGCACAATGTAAACATATTACTGTACAATGTAAACATATTACTGGCCAATGTAAACATATTACTGCACAATGTAAACATATTACTGTACAATGCAAACATATTACTGTACAATGTAAACATATTACTGCACAATGTAAACATATTACTGTACAATGTAAACATATTACTGGCCAATGTAAACATATTACTGTACAATGTAAACATATTACTGCACAATGTAAACATATTACTGCACAATGTAAACATATTACTGTACAATGTAAACATATTACTGGCCAATGTAAACATATTACTGTACAATGTAAACATATTACTGGCCAATGTAAACATATTACTGCACAATGTAAACACATTACTGTACAATGTAAACATATTACTGTACAATGTTAACATATTACTGCACAATGTAAACATATTACTGCACAATGTAAACATATTACTGTACAATGTAAATATATTACTGTACAATGTAAACATATTACTGTACAATGACTGTAAATCCCACTATTCGATGGTAAAACAGGAACCCAAGAGTTGGCGGTGGGTGGTGATGACTAGCTGCTTTTCCTCTAGTCTTACATTGCTAAATTAGGGACGGCTAGAGCAGTTAGCCCTCGTGTAGCTTTTCGTGGAATTCAAACCAAACCAATCCAATATAATCAATGTTTTTAATTAGAATCACATAAATGTAGAATATTTAAATATTACATCAACACAGCGTTTTGTTAGTGATGTTTTTGACTGTCTTCTCTTACACCCTGTTAGTGAAATTAAAAGAAAATCATTAAAATGTTTGTTGATCGTATTGGTAATCATAATTATCACGCAGTTGATTGACAGATTAGTTGATATGTTTCTTCATACCATGTAAAGAATGATATGGCTTCATCTACGAACTCAAACTTTCAAAATATATCTTCTTTTTTTTTTTTTGGTGTTTGCGCTGAAATTCAGTGTTTAGTTTACGTTACAAAACGTAAAACAGTTTTATATTGATCTTTCGAGTAGGAATTCCAGCCATGGGGCAAAGGATTTGGAAATCCTGAAAGAGACGAAAAAGGAAACGTTCGTAGACATAAGTTTTCAAATTCCGTCCAGCATGGGGTTATGGAGTCTCGTCCTCCATCTCAGGAACTAGTAGGAACATTTTCAGTTTGACTTATTCCCCAGAATTCTTGATGACGAGAAACCTAATTGAAGTAAAACTGTATCTCAGAAGAGAGAGTTTGGGCAACGGTCAGTTACAAACTTCCTCTTTTGTTGACCTAAAGATGACCCACGAAGGTCGAAACGTTGTTCTCTGCTCATAAATAAGTGTTAATGCCCATACCAGTCGTTCTGAGATACATTTTTATTATCCAAAATATAATTTTCAGTTCACCCGAAGTGATGAAATTAGTTGTTATGTGATTTGAACATACAGGGTTTGTATCAAAATTAAATTATATGTTAATTATAGAGAATTCACTTCTGTGATCGGGATTGAACAATACGACAGAAACACAGTGTTAAACTGTCTAGGTTACGTCTTAAATAGGCAGTAAAATCATATTCTGGAGTGCATAAATTGAACTACTTCGAGAAAATGCGGAATCTTACACCGTAATGATGGGTTGTGGTTAGGTTTAGTTTATATTATGTTCCTCATGTTTTTACTGAACTGTATTGATGTCATAATATTTTTATTGTTTTCAGTTCTGTAAAAATGAAACGATGCCAATAAATAGAAGTAAAAAAATCGATATGAAGATAAAACAAATAAAACAATAAATAAAAAACATTCAAAGTGTGTAAATAAAACAATTTTAGATTAACGAATAAAAATGATAATAAATTATGTAACAAGAAGGTAAATAACCTAAAACATATCATCGTGTTTGTGTTCACCAAAGGGCGTGGCTTTGCCTCTTAGTAACCGTGGTGGAAATGGTGCTCCTCAGGTGACCCTTAGCGGAAACCCGAAAACCCGACTGCGAAGTACCTTAGAAGTAGTAGGAACTTCTGGTGAGTTCTATTATCCCAAACTCTTCCGTCCTCTCCCTCAATTTCGTTTTTGTACTAGAAATTTGTAATCGAAGTTTTTTTAAGTATTTCGTTTTTCACGCACAAGTGTTTTGTGTAAAAACGAAACCCGTGGGTTTGTTTTCATTAACAAATTAATTATTATTTATTTGTTTTTAGGCCACTTTGTTGGAGATGATGGTTCGACAACCTGTGATGAAAAAGAGAATTACAATCCATGGGGAAAGCCTGGAGCTGGTGCACCTCTGAAAGATAGTAGATGGACCGGGAAGGACTTCATGGAAAAAATGGTATTAAAGTTTGCATTTCCATTTAAGTTGCTCCCCAGTGGCTCAGTGATAACCTTTACAGTGAGATTTTTAACTTCGTCCATCGTGAGAATCGAACTATGAATTTGTAAACTTACCGTTGACTCGCAGGAAAACAGGTTTCACTTAATATATAGCTTTCAAGGAGGGCAAAACATACAAACAGTTCACAAGGATTTCTACTAGCTTTTTCATATTATGAATTTTCTTATTTAAAATCTCCTCTATAAATGTTATTTATAGACTTGTAATTAATTGAATAATTAACATTCACCATTCTTATGTGGGCACTTCAAGCAAACGATTTGTTTGCTACACGTTGGGCTATCGGTGTTGTACCCACCACGGGTGTCGAAACCCGGTTTGTACCATCATAAGTCCACGGACATACCATGAGGAGGTCAAGTGGACAGAAGATTTGTTCTTTGAAGATAAGAACAAAGCTACACGATGGGCTATCTGTGCTCTGCCCACCACTTGTTTCGAAACCCAGATTTTTGCGTTGTAGGTGTACCCCGCTAGTACAGCGGTAATTATAAGGATTTACAACGCTAAAATCAGGGGTTCGATTCCCCTCGGTGCACTCAGCAGATACCCCGATGTGGCTTTACTATAAGAAAACACACACACGCGCGCGTTGTAAGTCTGCAGATATACAGCTTTGTCACTGGGGTAGGAGAGAGGGGGCAAGTAAACAAAAGAAAGAATTGTTTATTACATAAAACAAAACATGCTCGATTCTTACAGGGTTGGTCGATGTCTGGGAACCCAAAGAAAAGAAGCCAGGAATCGAAACGGAATTATCTAAAAGTTTTACGTAAGTATTTATGTTAAATAAATAAATACATTTTTTTTTATCTTTCCAATAAATTGTCTCGATTAATTTATTAATACGAAAACGCCAACAAGAATCAGATGCTATTATTTAGAGGTGTAACTATTATTGTTATTTAGAGACACTAACTCAATAACTAGTTTTGTTTGTCTCCTAAAAAATATCCATTTTATTCTTCCATCAGTTAATTTCATTAACGTTATTGGATAGATGCTTGACGTACAGGGGTGGACAAAAAGTGTCCTCCCCTTGAAAATGTTGTTATTTGTTATATCTTTTATTATATAACAGACAAATAGGTAAAACTATACGTTTTTAGAATCCGCACGACAAGATCTGTTCAGATATGATCTCAAGCCCTGAATTTAACTCTAGCTTTTGTATATGTCTGAACTTTTCATGATTTTTGTTACATTTTATCATAAAAAGTGTTGTACACCTGCTGAAGTTTATTAGAACTTTTTATTACAAGTAACTTATAAAATGATAAACAAGTTTATCTACAATAACTGAACATAAAAATGAAATTTAAAATAATGCAAACAAGTTTCACAAGTTAATATTTAGTCAACATTCTCTTAGATTTCAATACTGCTTCACATCAACGTGACATGCTTTCAATAAGTTTGTACAGATATTCCTGAGTGATTGTCTGTCATCCTTCTTTGAGTACATCAAAAAGTTCATCTTCCATGTTTGGCTTGTGATATTTCGTTTAACTCAGCCCATAACGTTTCAATCGGAGCATTCCATCACACCAATTATCTTATTTCTATGATATCTTTTAACGACTCTACAATTACAGAGAAACTTGTTTGAAGATTTTGTATGTTAATTGGAATAAAAAGATCTAAGAAGCTACAGCAGGTACACAACACTTTTTATGATAAAATGTAACTGAAATCACAAAAAGGTCTGGTGTTTACAAAAGCCAGTGTTAAAATTAGGATTTAAGATCACAGATAAACAGATCTTGTCGAGTGTGTTCTAAAAACATATGGTTTTACATATTTCTCTGTGATCGAATAAAAGATATAACAAATTAATAACATTTTCAAGGGAAACACGTTTTTGTCCACCTCTGTATATATTTGAAAAATGTATTTTTACTGTTCATTTGTTATGTATGTATTTTACTCTAACGATTACTTTGTTCTGTTAGCTTTGGATTCAAGACAAACCTAATTATCCTAAGATATCAGAACCTTTTGACACACTATACAATGTAGCTCTCACACCTGCTGTCTTACACATCCAATATTGTAACCTCCGTAAATAATGTCTAACACACTATACAATGTACCTTCCACAGCTGCTGTCTAATATCCTATATTGTAACATCGACAACTGCTGTCTAATACACTATACAATGTAGCTTCTACAACTGCTGTCTAAAATACTGTATTGTAACCTCCGTAACTAGTGTCTAACACTATATACTGTAGCTTCCACACCTGCTGTGTAACATACTGTACAAGGTAGATCCCATATCTGCTGTCTAAGACACTGTACAATGCAGCTTCCACACCTGCTGTGTAACACACTGTACAAGGTAGATCTCATATCTGCTGTCTAACACACTGTATAATGCAGCTTCCACACCTGCTGTGTAACATACTGTACAAGGTAGATCCCATATCTGCTGTCTAAGACACTGTACAATGCAGCTTCCACACCTGCTGTCTAACATACTGTACAAGGTAGATCCTATATCTGCTGTCTAAGACACTGTACAATGCAGCTTCCACACCTTCTAACGTTAAATATCACTTTAACTCTTGCTTGATTTACTTTAAACGTAGTTTAAGTTACAACAAACGTTTAAGGCAGCGTTGTATTTTACGATTTTATTTTCAGCTTAAAATACACGTGCTGCTCGTGTTAGTTTCGCAGTGCAGTGTGTATGTGTTCTTCACACCTTTCTTGTATAGGTTGAATATTATACCATTGTTGGTATTTAGCACTGGTAATGTAGTAACTGTGGAAGTTCTACGTGGAATGATACTCCAAGATAATACAGATTATCTCTTTTTGTGTATAAATATACACATAAAGTACAGTCTGTGCATGTGTACTTATTTCTTTAATAACGGTTGTTTTGTATATTCATGTCTTGTACTTTGAAATCTAACTTTTGTTTAGCTTACGTAACTGGAAAACGTTCATGGGTGTGGATTGGGTTCCAGGACTACGATATTTACGTTCTGTAATAGGTTTGGAAAACAGTAAAATGGAGAAAACGACGTACGTTTTGTTCCTGCCTAGAGGCTTTATAATAATGTTATCATATACTACCCTACAAAAACGATTTGAATAGTTCGAATATATATCTGTTTACAAATATACTTGTAGAAATACAAGAATATTTTACCAGTTTGTAAGTAATAACCAACAGTAAGAACATTATCTTCATATTTACTTTTATTTTATTTTAATTTAGTTCAAGAAACTGAAGAGAAGAAGAACCGGGACAGGATGGAAAAAAGCAACTAAGCGACAGTGTAAGGGCTACCAATCTAATGACAGTGTTAGGGTTATCAATCAAATGACAGTGTTAGGGTTACCAATCTAATGACAGTGTTAGGGTTACCAATCTAATGACAGTGTAAGGGTTACCAATCTAACGGCAGTGTAAGGGTTACCAATCTAATGACAGTGTTAGGGTTACCAATCCAATGACAGTGTTAGGGTTACCAATCTAACGACAGTGTAAGAGTTACCAATCTAACGACAGTGTTAGGGTTATCAATCAAATGACAGTGTTAGGGTTACCAATCCAATGACAGTGTTAGGGTTACCAATCTAACGACAATGTAAGGGTTACCAATCTAATGACAGTGTTAGGGTTATCAATCAAATGACAGTGTTAGGGTTACCAATCTAATGACAGTGTTAGGGTTACCAATCTAATGACAGTGTAAGGGTTACCAATCTAACGGCAGTGTAAGGGTTACCAATCTAATGACAGTGTTAGGGTTACCAATCTAATGACAGTGTAAGAGTTACCAATCTAACGACAGTGTTAGGGTTATCAATCAAATGACAGTGTTAGGGTTACCAATCCAATGACAGTGTTAGGGTTACCAATCTAACGACAATGTAAGGGTTACCAATCTAATGACAGTGTTAGGGTTATCAATCAAATGACAGTGTTAGGGTTACCAATCTAATGACAGTGTTAGGGTTACCAATCTAATGACAGTGTAAGGGTTACCAATCTAACGGCAGTGTAAGGGTTACCAATCTAATGACAGTGTTAGGGTTACCAATCTAATGACAGTGTTAGGGTTACCAATCTAACGACAGTGTAAGGGTTACCAATCTAATGACAGTGTTAGGGTTATCAATCAAATGACAGTGTTAGGGTTACCAATTTAATGACAGTGTTAGAGTTACCAATCTAATGACATTGTAAGGGTTACCAATCTAACGGCAGTGTAAGGGTTACCAATCTAATGACAGTGTTAGGGTTACCAATCCAATGACAGTGTTAGGGTTACCAATCTAACGACAGTGTAAGGGTTACCAATCTAATGACAGTGTTAAGGTTATCAATCAAATGACAGTGTTAGGGTTACCAATCTAATGACAGTGTAAGGGTTACCAATCTAACGGCAGTGTAAGGGTTACCAATCTAATGACAGTGTTAGGGTTACCAATCTAATGACAGTGTTAGGGTTGCCAATCTAACGACAGTGTAAGGGTTACCAATCTAACGACAGTGTAAGGGTTACCAATCTGTATGTTAGTCTTAACTGTTGTCTTATTTTATATGTTTTCTTACTTTGAATATTGTTATAATTCTTTTCTAAGTTTCAATGTTTACTAAGAGCTCTGAGACGAAGAGATCCTTCGAATTCTGTTCGTATTAATCAAGCTTTATGTAATTATTACTGTTTATTATTGTAGAAAAGTAGTATCTCTGGTACATTTGATTAACGATGTATCAGCTTTATTTTCAGCGTCCCATACATTTTTTAACCAACTTTTCCGTTTTATCTAGTGAAGCTATTTGCCAGTAGATAAAAGCTAGCTAAATTTATGGGTGCCTTTCATAACCGTCTGAAAGCAGCTCAAAGCTAATCTTCGTGGGTACCTCTTGTAATCGTCTGAAAGCAGCTTAAAGCCAGCAATCATCGAGGGTGCCTTTCCTAACCGTCTGAATGTAGTAGAAGTCTTGTTCGAATAAAGAATAATTCAGTTGTTATATTTTTGTGATATCTTTATAATTTACAACGTGGAAGCCACGTGAGGGTTAGAGTAACTGTACTTTGACCGTTTGTATCGTTCACTTCAGAATAGGTTGAATGAAATTGAAAAAATCAACAATTCATATTTTGATTCGTTAAGATATTAATTAATAATTAATATTCATTAGTTTAAAAAAGAATTGGGTGTTTGTTCAACAATTTATAGTACATCTGCTTCAGTTCTATTTTTGTGTGTAACCCCTTTACTGTTTTATACTATATGATAAAGCTAGGTCAATAACACCACTAATATTTGGATAGAAATGTCTTACTTTTATTGTATAGCTTTTTTAATACTATATAATTCTTTCCTTAGAGGATTGTACCGTATCTGGAAACTTTATTACAACCTTACAGAATTAGACTTAGCTCGACCCTGCAGATGCAAATTAGGCCGATTGCTTGATTATGTCGAGCAAATTTGCATTCATCCTAATAGAAAAGGGGAAAAGCAAAGACATTGAAGTGTTTAAAAGAGTCTTTATAGTGGGTGCATGTCTAGCTGGTGCTACAGCGGCCATGACATTTACAAGACGTATTTTGCTCCAAGATATCAGTCATTCAAGTTTATTAAAGCTACAAACGTGTAATGACAGAAAGAGAAGAAAGACGGTTAAGACACGATGGTAACTAAAGTCCAACCGTCATCAGACGACAAACCAGTAGACATGAGCTTATTGTATTACAACTCACACCCATTTTCAGCCGTACCTTCGGAAGGTCGTTGTAACAATGAACTATTACACTAGACGGAAATTTCATAAGTCACTGGACTTAGTTATCAACATTGGACTAATTAGGGGTAGTGAAAGTTGGTGTGTCCAATGAATCACATTTTATCCTGTTTTTTTCTCAATTAGGAGAATATAGATATGGGGGGACCCCATATAAATAACCCACTCCTCTCGTGCAGTCGCAACTGTCCAGGTTTCTAGTGGCAAAGACATGTTTTTTGACATACTCAAGGCCTCTTGGTGCCTTTAGAAGACAGAGTGAGCGTTAAAGTTTACCTTAGCCCGAGTGCATCCAGTGATACTTGATTTGTACCCTGATGAGGAAAGCCACTCACCACAAAACGACAATGCTAGCATCTTCCTTGTCAAACTCGTGCATGCATGACATTGGAACAAGAAGGGGACTACCACAATCCCCGAATCTCAATCCACTCGAGCATCTGTGGGATGAACATGAAATACATTTTCGCCATCTAGATCCTCTGCTTACCTCTTTCCACGAATTGAGTACAGTATTAATGAGCGAACAGGGAAAAACACTCAGAAAACCTACCAACGCCTTCTGGATTCTGTGCTACGTCGTATCATGGCTATTATTATGGAAAAATATGGTAGTCCTATCAGGTGGATCAATGAGTGTTTAGGTATAGTCCATAAAAAAGTGGTCACCCCCTGTAATTTATCATATTTTTCTTGCGATTTAATAGACGGTTAACTGTAATCTTCTCTCAACCTAGGGTATGGAACTGGTGTCGTGGATTCGAGCAAAAGTTGTTGGTCGTCCTAGAAAAGACCCCGTAACTGGAGAATTACTCAGTCACCCTAGGGGCGTCTCAGACATTACTGCCGCAGTAAGTGTTTTAGGTTGTTGCTAAGGCACATCTCTGTTAAAGGTAGGAAAGAAAGAAGATGGGTTTAGCAATTAAATATGATTGTTAGGGCAACTGAAACTAATCTTTTGTGGTTAAAAAAGTGTCCCGAATAGCTTTTATTGTTGCATATAAAAGAAAAACTGTTGCGAAAAATAGAAACAAAGCTTGTTTTTGGTGTTGTTTTTTTTTTAAATTTCGTACAAAGCTACACGAGGGCTATCTGTGCTAGCCGTCCCTAATTTAGCAGTGTAAAACTAGAGGGAAGGCAGCTAGTCATCACCACCCACCACCATCTCTTGGGCTACTCTTTTACAAAGGAATAGTGGAATTGACCGTCACATTATAACGCCCCCACGGATGAAAGGGCGAGCATGTTTGACGCGACGGGGATGCGAACCCACGACCCTCAGATTACGAGTCACACGCCCTAACACACTTGGCCATGCCGGGCCTAGAAACAAAGCAAAACAGACGTTTGTCCGCTGTACGTAATACGATTATCGTTTAAGTTAAATATAATACTAAACCAGAAAGTTAGATTGTTTTACTTAAAAATAATACTAAACCAGAAAGTTAGATTGTTTTACTTAAAAATAATACTAAACCAGAAAGTTAGATTGTTTTACTTAAAAATAATACTATATCATAAAGTTTCATTGTTTTACTTACAATGATACTAAATCATAACGTTTGATTGTTTTATTTACAATGATACTAAATGATAAAGTTAGATTGTTTTACTTTAAAATAATACTAAATCATAAAGTTTGATTGTTTTACTTACAATGATACTAAATGATAAAGTTAGAATGTTTTACTTAAAAATAATACTAAACCAGAAAGTTTGATTGTTTAACTTACAATAATACTAAATCATAAAGTTAGATTGTTTTACTTAAAAATAATACTAAACCAGAAAGTTTGATTGTTTAACTTACAATAATACTAAATCATAAAGTTAGATTGTTTTACTTAAAATAATACTAAACCAGAAAGTTAGATTGTTTTACTTACAATAATACTAAATCATAAAGTTAGATTGTTTTACTTAAAAATAATACTAAATCATAAAGTTAGATTGTTTTACTTAAAAATAATGCTAAACCAGAAAGTTAGATTGTTTTACTTAAAAATAATACTAAACCAGAAAGTTAGATTGTTTTACTTAAAACTAATAGTGAATCATAAAGTTAGAAAGTTTTACTTAAAAATATTACTTAATCATAAAGTTTGATTGTTTCACTTACAATACTAAATCATAAAGTTAGATTGTTTTACTTTCAATAATACTAAACCAGAAAGTTAGATTGTTTTACTTACAATAATACTAAATCATAAAGTTAGATTGTTTTACTTAAAAATAATACTAAATCATAAAGTTAGATTGTTTTACTTAAAAATAATGCTAAACCAGAAAGTTAGATTGTTTTACTTAAAAATAATACTGAATCATAAAGTTAGAATGTTTTACTTAAAAATAATAGTGAATCATAAAGTTAGAATGTTTTACTTAAAAATATTACTTAATCATAAAGTTTGATTGTTTCACTTACAATACTAAATCATAAAGTTAGAATGTTTTACTTAAATATAATACTAAACCAGAAAGTTAGATTGTTTTACTTAAAAATAATACTAAACCAGAAAGTTAGATTGTTATATTTAAAAATAATAGTAAATCATAAAGTTAGAATGTTTTACTTAAAAATATTACTAAATCATAAAGTTTGATTGTTTCACTTACAATAATACTAAATCATAAAGTTAGATTGTTTTACTTAAAAATAATATCAAGCCAGAAATGTTGGCTGTTCGTAAAATATTTTAGACATACATACATACAAGCAAACGGAGTACTTACATATGAAACTTCCTGCTATATGAAAATAGGTGGCAGAACTTTAACAAAAGGGAACCCTCCAGGGGGAACCTTCTGAATTTTAACTGGTTTGTGAAAAAACAACTAAACTAACTCGTGCCATTTTAACCTTTTAGACTGTACATGTTGTTTTACATATTTTGTTATATTATTAATGTTATAGTTTTAATTTTTGAAGCACTTTATTTATTTGTATACACAAAACGTGGGGACAAGTGTCCCCAGACTGCAGTGCTCCCTCAAGTTTCACCGTCTAAATGTTAAGCTTTTAATTTTTTGAACAGAAATTAGACATTAGGCGACCCAGATCTGAAGAAACTGCGGAATATCACAATTATTTAACTCGTCAGGCAGAAGCCCGCCGACGTCAGCGACAACAGAAGAAGGAACAAGAAATACGGGAACACCAACAGGTTTGTTGTGAAACTCCTGAATCTGTATTTGTTTGTTTTTATCGTGTTAAAACCAGTTATTATTGAAATAAAATTGAAAACGTGGTTGAGCCGCCCCTAATTTAGTAGCAGTGCAATACTATAGGAAAGGCAGCTAGTCTTCACCACCCACCGCCAATTCTTGGGCTACTCTTTCGCCAACGAATAGTGGTATCAACCATCATGTTATAACGCTCTCACGGCTGAAAGGACGAGCATGTTTGGTGCGACGGAGATTCGAACACGCGAATCTCAGAATACGAGTCAAGTACTTTAACCACCTGGCCATGCCGGGTCACTTACAAAGTCAAAATCTGTTATTCGAACAGAGCGCAAATAGTCCATAGTGCTGCTCTGTACTAAAATAAACATAAAAACAAACATTCATTTAGATTTAATTTTACGCGCGCTTGACTCGTGCAGTTATTTACAATGTGGTAGTTACACCTTGAAGTTTGAGCGACTTTGAAATGTTAACGATTTATGCGTTCCCATAGCAACAGTGCGTGTTCTCTCAGACTTGGTAGCTCCTGTGATATTAGAATAAGGCGCATAAACAGCAAAGGTGTCTCTATGGAAACAGCATAGCGGATGAAAGATGTTATAACAGACTAGTTTTTTTATTATTTAGCTTTGAAGTAATCGATGTAATGATGTAGAACAGCATTCTTGGTTATACTTTCGGTGTTACGATGTAGTCTTATAAAGTGTAACAAAAATCTCGTCTGATAAATTTTTACAGGCCTCTAATACTGGTGGTCGTGTTATAATTTATTAATGGCGCTCTTAGCTAGCACAACGTTCTTTTGTTGCGTCAGTGATAAGTTGATAATTTTATTTTATTACCTTATTTATCTTTACAGCATCTAGAAACCTGGAATTCTTTGTGGGGTAAAGGGGGTAGCGGAGCTCCAATTGACCCTCACAATCATCATAAGCCTAATCTTGAATCGATGTTGAATTATTCCTGTCCTGGGGTAAGGGAGTTACTTCCAAAACTTTTGTGATGTTTTTTTCTCTATTTACCGTTTAGAGATGTTTAACCCAATAATATATTTAGTAAATTTGTGAAGCTTATCAAACTTGCTATAAAAATTCCGTAAGTATTATAAAACGTGTTGTGTTTGAGATTTTATTTTTTTCTTACGGCAGTAAGTTTTATTATTTAGTATTTAAAAAAAATGAAAATTAGAATGGATATCATTTCAAAATTTATCATTTAAGTTTTGAGGTTAAACTTTCCTTAAATCCAGGAGTCATAACCTTTTTATTGTGTCAGCTTCAGATATGAATGTTAATACTTTTCGGTAGAGTAAGCAAAGTACAGTTCTTTACCACAGGAAATTATTAACAAAAATATTTTGTAATTGGAAATAGACACAGTGAATAGGATTTTGAAAGGTGACACTAGATGGCTCTATCACGGGATATTGATAAAAATATTTTATAATTGAAAATAGAAACAACGTATATCATTTTAAAATATGACATTAGATGGCTCTACAACGGATAATTAACAAAAATATTTTATAATTGGAAACAGATACAGTGTGTATTATTTTGAAATGTGACACTAGGTGGCTTTACGACGGGAAATGATTAATAAATATATTCTATAATGAGAAATAAACACAGTATATACGAATTCTACATGCGATACGAATATTTAATGTTCTTAATCATTATAAGTTGTTGAATATAGATTTAATTAGCATTTGTTGATTTTAAAATTAAACTTTAGGTTGAAATTAATAAGGGATGATTGTTATCAATTAGCTTTTACAAGACGATACCAGAAATAAAAGTATGGACTTAGGGAAGTGGCTCGTTTTGTGGTTATATCTGTTGCCTTCATAAATACAAGTAATAAGAAATAATACATAAGCTTAATTATCACTTTTTCAGTTTTTTATTTTTTTAGACATCATTAACACAAGACTGCTTTGGTTCTTTTTATGTAAAAATACACCACAAATATACAGAGGGTTGTGTACGCTATTTTGTATAGATAAATTAGCATGTCATGTGACACAGTTGTTAAAAATTTTCAGTGGAACGGAATATATCAGAATTAAAATTTGAGATTGTTTGATATTTAGTGAACAGTGTGATGTCATTGAAAATTAATTGTTTTTGTGAAAGCTATATAACAGCTCTTTTCGACTCAAAATACATATACATATAGGACATAAAGGTGTATTCAAATTGAGGAATAAGAATTTCCAAAAGGAAAATATCTTTGCAATTATTTGTATTGGTAAACAAAGGAATAGGGATCAACTTTGGACACCAGGATCAATCTGAAAGAGACCTACAACAAGTCGCACCTCAGTTGTGGTAAGAAAAGTCCAGCAAAATGAGAACCCATGAATTCAAAGATAATCGACAAAAGTTATTCACGTATTCCAAAGAACAGAACGCACTATAATCAAGAAGGATCTCTGTCTGGAAACAAGACCAACAAGGTATGGGTCTACAAATATAAGACTTCCAATCATACCTCCCGTTCTTGTGATGGAACTACGCTGCAGGACTATTTTCAAGTTACACAGTCGTCAGATAGAGCAAGAATGGACATAATAACATTTAATGTTTTAGTATAACTTACTCAGCCTCTGTATTTGTATCAAAATTACTAATTTTGTTACTAGAAAGTGCTTGTTTTTGCGTTTTAAATAAATCATCAAACTCTGTAAAAATACATACGTAGCACAAAGAAATTATATTCCAAAAATATAATGTTTTTGCATGTGACCACAAAAACATGCTAAAAACTAAACTAAATTCTACGATTTAGTAAACTGCTATACACACCCTCTGGTGATTCATGTTCTTTGAACAATAATGCTTCTACAAAAGTCAAAATGTCGAGGCTCGTAAATAAGAATGATGTTGGCTTTTTGACAGATACATCTGAAAAAGATGTCAACACCAACAAAGTGATATAAAAAATTGAGCGTTTATTGGGGTGGACGACTGGACTTCCTGGAGTTGCTGATGATATTGTCAGAAGACAATCTTTCTAGAGTTCCAGAATCATTAGGCCCTAAGAATACCAAATGCTTTGTTTCTTGAATGCGCCCAAAGATACACGAGGGACTCTTTTGGGCTAACCGTCCATAATTTGAAGTGATAGATTAGATTACTGGGGCCTGCACCCCTTCAAAGAAGAAGATCTGGTTTTTGTTGGTGTCTAAGGCCAATACATTTTGAGGGCCCAATTATGCCTTGACGATCTAACACTGAAAAAAGGGTTCCCCGGTGTTACTACGCCGAGTCTTTGAATTTACAACGCTAAAATCAGAGGGTTCGATTCCTCTCATTGGACACATTCCCTTCGATAGACACAGTAGAGAGTCCAATAGCCACAGAAATATCCTTAATTAACCCTGGGCTAGGGAGCCCGGTAGGGCTAGGTAAGTTCAGGCTTTCGACTCGTAATCTGAGGGTCGCGGGCTCGAATCCTCGCTGCACCAAACATGCTCGCCTTTTCAGCCGTGGGGGCGTATAATGTGACGGTCAATCCCACTATTCGTTGGTAAAAGAGTAGCCCAAGAGTTGGCGGTGGGTGGTGATGACTAGTTGCTTTCCCTCTAGTCTTACATTGCTAAATTATGGATGGCTAGCGCAGTAAGCCCTCGTGTAGCTTTGCACAAAATTAAAAAACAAACAAACAATCCTGGTCTAGAAGACGGTAGCTAGTCAACACCACCCATTGTCATACTGTTGAACAATCTTGTCAGACCGAGAAATTAGGTTTCTTTGTCACTCTTACAATGTACCCACGTTCTCAAAGTGTGGATCACGCGATTTGTTTTGGCAGTAATGAGATGCAAACTAGGAAACTTCAGTTCCACAGACCACCATTCTAACCACTGGACTGCATCTAGCCTCACAGTGAATATAAAATATGTAAATTAAATTAAAAAATGTAAATATGAATAACCAGAGTCTGTTCCATCACTACACTTTCTTATGGCAGTTTGTCGTATCACTGCTCTGTGGTTGTTGTATCACTGCTCTGTGGTCGTTGTATTACTGCTCTGTGGGATTTGCTTTACGAAACACACACTTAGATTTTATCACTTTCTAGGAAATTACATCTTAAACGTTTTTTGCTAAGTCAATATTTGTCAACAAGATCTAATGAAGAAGGAACTTAAAAAATACCAGTCAGAATTTAACTAAACATTTTACAAGAACTATTTTAATTATTTTAACTGGCTCTTTCTCTTTCCCTACAGGTAGCTGAACCTTATGTTAAGCGTTACACCCAAGAGATAGCTCCAAGCAAGCATTACAATCGTTACGAGTTAGAAACCGATCCATTTAAAGTTATAACTGTAAGTTATTTTGTTACAATTGTTTTATTACCAGAATACATCTACATTGTTCTGTCATGCTTAATGTATATCTCATTATAGCAGAGCTCGGATGTATACGAGGGCTGTTCAAAAAATACGCGGACTGACGTCATAAAACAAAATGTACTTTATTTAGAAGTTACAGGCCTGGGATCCCTTCAAAGTACTCTCTTCCCCAACGCACACACTTATCCCAACGGTGTTTCCACTTGTTGAAACAGTCCTGGTACGCTTCTTTTGTAATGTCCTCCAGCTCCTTCGTCGCATTGCCTTAATATCGAGAATCGTCTCAAATCTTCTTCCTTTCAAGGGTCTTTTGAGCTTGGGGAACAAGAAAAATCGCAAGGAGCAAGGTCAGGTGAGTAGGGGGGGGGAAGAACAGTGATCGAGTGTTTGGCCAAAAACTCACGAGTTCTTCGGGCTTAATTTCGCAGCAACGCGGTGCATCTTCAATTTTTCGGTCAAAATCTCGTAACAAGATCCAACTGATATCCCACACTCTTCAGCAAGCTCCCTGACAGTCAGACGTCGATTTGCCCGCACCAGGGTGTTGATTTTGTCGACGTGTGGGTCGTCAGTTGACGTGAAAGGACGTCCAGGATGCTCATCATCTTAAATGGACTGTCGACCATCCTTAAAACGTTCATGCCACTTGAAACATGCCGTACGCTTCATAGCAACATCACCGTAAGCCGTGTTAAGCATAACAAAAGTTTCAGTCGCATATTTTCCAAGTTTAACACAAAATTTCACAGCAAGTCGTTACTCCTTCAGGTTATTCATTCTGAAATCCGCCAAACGAAAAAATCGCACTTCACTTAAAACCGCGTAGTTAATACACAAATGAAGATATCTGCAATCGGAAAATGGCGTCGTAATCAGTTGATCTGTGCAAACCTAGCGACACCAAGCGGATTCCCCTGGAACCAACTGGAGCCGCGCAATTCAAACAGTCCGCGTATTTTTTGAACAGACCTCGTACGTCGTAGACTTTGATATTGGAAACTATCGAACAAATGATCACCATTCACACCTGGGCACTTATTATTATTATTATTAGTTATTACTTATAACTAGGTTGTATTTTTAATAGCTAAGAAATAACTGAATGAAATTGAAACTTACACAAAAATTAAATGTTTCAGGTTCAACCAATAAAAATTTACAGACAAAAATACAGTAAGTTTCAGATTTAATAAAAATAACCAAAAATAAGTGAGTTTCATATATAAAAGAATCTAAAAATTGTTTGATTTATTTATTGAAAAATCTTAGAAAAGCAAGACAACACATTTTATTCAACTGTGTCTACAAAGAAATACTTCTATAAAATATGTTCTGTGATGTAATACTGTGATGATAGCTCATTTTAAAACTAAAATTTCAATAAATTCTTTTTCTCAAGAATGGTAAACGTTATTGAAAGCCAATTATGAGTACACTGCTGTAGAACTGTAAGACCATTCCCTAGAAGGTTGCAGACACAATAGCCTTCCGCAGGAACAAGTATTTATACCTGTGCGGACGGAGGGTGTTTTTCCTAGTATATATAATAGGGAAAAGAAATGTTATAAATCATTGGTTATTTATAAAGGAAATATTTAAGTATAAAATGGGATTTGTTGTATTTCTGGTAGAACAAATTAAATAAGTTTACAGCTAAATGTTAGAACACGTGTGCCAGAGAAAACAAATACGAACAAGATACCTAAAGGTTAGTGTAAGTAATATACTATATAGTATTGTCAATGTTAAAAATTCATATGGAGAAAGCCTGTATATAGATAGGGAGAGATAGATGAACAAAATTATAGAAAAAAGACGTAAAACAAACTATTAATAATAATAAACACATGTGATGAGATGAATGATGAAGGTTTGTTTGCTTTTTGAACTTCGCTGAAAGCTGTACGAGGGTTATCTGCGCCATTTGTCCCTATTTTAGCAGTGTAAAACTAGAGGGAAAGCAACTAATCATCACCACCCACCGCCAACTCTTGGGCTAATCTTTTGCTACCCAATAGTGGAATTGATCGTAACATTATAACGCCATCAGGGCTGTAAGGGCGAGTATATTTAGTGTGAGGAGGATTGAAACCCGCGACCAGAGATCGCGGGTCGAGCACCCTAACCACCTGGCCATACCAAGCCCAAATGTTGAACTACTGATTACAATTAATTCACTGTTTCAATTCATTTAATTTTATCTTTTCATGTAACACTAACTTAATCTTTATCTTATCGTGTTACACTAACTTAATCTTTATCTTATCGTGTTACACTAAATTAATCTTTGTCTTATCGTGTTACACTAAATTAATCTTTGTCTTATCATGTTACACTAAATTAATCTTTGTGTTATCATGTTACACTAAATTAATCTTTATCTTATCATGTTACACTAACTTAATCTCTGTCTTATCATGTTATACTAAATTAATCTTTATCTTATCATGTTATACTAAATTAATCTTTGTCTTATCATGTTACACTAATCTAATCTTTGTCTTATCATGTTACACTAACATAATCTTTGTCTTATCATGTTACACTGAATTAATCATTATCTTATCATGTAACACTAACTTAATCTTTGTCTTATCATGTTACGCTAAATTAATTTTTGTCTTATCATGTTATACTAATCCAATCTTTGTCTTATCATGTTACACTAAATTAATCTTTATCTTATCATGTTATACTAATCTAATCTTTGTCTTATCATGTTACACTAACATAATCTTTGTCTTATCATGTTACACTGAATTAATCATTATCTTATCATGTAACACTAACTTAATCTTTGTCTTATCATGTTACGCTAAATTAATTTTTGTCTTATCATGTTACGCTAAATTAATTTTTGTCTTATCATGTTACATGAAATCAATCTTTGTTTTATTTGTGCATCTAACCCCAGGTAGGTCAGCAGTAAGTCTATGAGTTTTCAACTCTTAAGAAATTGGGTTTCATTATCTCGTGGGCAGAGCACAGGTAGCCCTCTGAGTTGCTCTGCGTTTAACAACGTTTTTCAGTAAATAGAAGCGAAGTGCTTAAATGACATAGTTCATGGTTTACTATTTTATTGTGTTGTTTATTTTTTTTATTTATATCATTTAGTAAACATGAAATGTAATATAATGTGATCTAATGTTTATTAATATTATCTTTTTATTTGTATCATTTAGTAAACATGAAATGTAATATAATGTGATTTAATGTTTATTAATATTATATTTTTATTTGTATCATTTACTAAGCATGAAATGTAATATAATGTGATCTAATGTTTATTAACATTATCTTTTTATTTGTATCATTTAGTAAACATGAAATGTAATATAATGTGGTCTAATGTTTATTAATATTATATTTTTATTTGTATCATTTACTAAACATGAAATGTAATATAATGTGATCTAATGTTTATTAATATTATCTTTTTATTTATATCATTCAGTAAACATGAAATGTAATATAATGTGGTCTAATGTTTATTAATATTATCTTTTTATTTGTATCATTTAGTAAACATGAAATGTAATATAATGTGATTTAATGTTTATTAATATTATATTTTTATTTGTATCATTTACTAAGCATGAAATGTAATATAATGTGATCTAATGTTTATTAACATTATCTTTTTATTTGTATCATTTAGTAAACATGAAATGTAATATAATGTGGTCTAATGTTTATTAATATTATATTTTTATTTGTATCATTTACTAAACATGAAATGTAATATAATGTGATCTAATGCTTATTAATATTATCTTTTTATTTATATCATTCAGTAAACATGAAATGTAATATAATGTGGTCTAATGTTTATTAATATTATATTTTTATTTGTATCATTTACTAAACATGAAATGTAATATAATGTGATCTAATGTTTATTAATATTATCTTTTTATTTATATCATTTACTAAACATGAAATGTAATATAATGTGATCTAATGTTTATTAACATTATCTTTTTATTTGTATCATTTAGTAAACATGAAATGTAATATAATGTGGTCTAATGTTTATTAATATTATATTTTTATTTATATCATTTACTAAACATGAAATGTAATATAATGTGATCTAATGTTTATTAATATTATCTTTTTATTTATATCATTCAGTAAACATGAAATGTAATATAATGTGGTCTAATGTTTATTAATATTATCTTTTTATTTGTATCATTTAGTAAACATGAAATGTAATATAATGTGATTTAATGTTTATTAATATTATATTTTTATTTGTATCATTTACTAAGCATGAAATGTAATATAATGTGATCTAATGTTTATTAACATTATCTTTTTATTTATATCATTTACTAAACATGAAATGTAATATAATGACAATCTATGATGTATTATTAATATTATGTTGTGTTTTTTCTATCACAGAAAGATTACGAGTTCCGTACTCCCTGGCCAGCAACAACTTAAATATTTCGAATTCTGAGCTAATCAACAGGTCATTTGAACTCGTGAAATGTTAACGTCAGAGGACTGAGATGAGCTAATTTTATGTTCCTATTTTCGTTGTAGAAGTGACATCCAGTGTAATTTGTATCGAATCTCTGTTTTATTATGTGACTTCTCTTCATGTAGTCGTATAGTTCACGTTGCATTATAATAATTCATCTTAAAATTTTTTCATCAAACAACAAAGGTCATTTATTTAAACGTTTTCCTATTTTGCTTAGCAATTCACACCCAGTCATTTTGATACTCGACTTTATCATTAATACGGCAGTAAACAGTCGTATTAGCTATTTTAAAATAAACCCAATAAAAATTCCGGGACGTACAGAGAAAATCAAATAAAAGCAGTAAAGGCATATTGAAAAAATCCCGGTAGATGTCGCGCACGAAATCCGCTTTTTATGATAAATGAAAATTTTCAGAAAATACATTAGCTTAATTTTCATCTGGCTACTCGTGTTTTTATGTGTTAAGTGATTAGTTCATCATATTCGTACCAAAAAAGAAAAGAAATATAAATCGAGAAATTCAAGAGGTGGTAGGTTTCTTTGTCTTTCCCATCGAAAGAGGAAGATAGCCAAAAATAAGAAAATGGATTCTAAACTAACAGAACATGATGTTCTGTACGGAACTTGAAAATAGAAGAAACCACAGATACGACAACACAAAGAGAACTGGTAGAAACAACAGGAAGTTTGGACGTTGAAAAACGTTACAATGTTTTCTCTTCTTCATTTTTGAATTTTCCAAAAATGCCATTTGAAAGAGATTGGTTGAGACGTATCGGCACGTGATTTATGTAGTAATCAAATGAATAAAATCTCACGTGGGAACAATAAAACCTGTTTCATTCTTTTTCTGGTCTATATGGATTTATGTTCACATGTGATTTTTATTAGTATTATTTCTTAAGTATGTTACGAAAGAAGTGTATGAAACTAATTTGAGAATCGTCGATGGTTCCTCCAAGTGCCACAGCGGTATGTCTGCGGACTTAAAACGCTATAAACCGAATTTTGATACCCGTGGTGACCCATTGTGTAGCTTTGTGTTTAACTACAAACAATTGTTGATCATTGGCTGAACCGGCACACCGAGAAAAGGGTGTACTTCAGCCACGCAGAGTTGACCATATTTGGCCCTCAATAGATTCGAAAACCTATCCGTATGTCCGTCGTTAACAACAACGAACCATTTTTAGTAGTTTGGTGGGGAGTAATATTCTACATGTGCGTATCAAATGTTATCACAATCTGGACATTTTTACTTAGTTATAGAACAAAAATAGAGTGAAAATGGTTACCCATGTTGACATAGTTTTTTATTTTATTTTCGTGAATTTGACCCACAAAAACTAATCACTTCTAAGCTGGGTCATGATCCAAATGTATACCAGCTTTAATCCAAATTCATTCAACCGTTTTCGAAAAATCTGCTGACAAACAAACAAACGCACACACAAGGGTGAAAACATAACCTCCGTCCACATAGGTGACGGAGGTAAAAAACCTTGGATATACGTTACGATGAGAACTTGGTTATAAATAAGTTATGTTGAAGTAGATATTTATTCTAGTTTTTTAAAACTTAACCGCTGGTTTTTGTGTACACTTTAGTTATACGTAAGTAAATCTCTATTTAGTAACAAGTTGCAGTCATGGTAAGCTATGAAGTGAGAGCGAAACACAACATTAACCTGGCCATCAGTGTAGCAAATCAAACAGACTTAGTTTTTCTTACGTTTTTACTCATAAAGATTAGGAAACCATTGCTGTAATCTTTCAGTTTAAATGTCTTACCATACTATATTGAACTGGTTAGGTGTGAAAGAATATACACTGAACTGGCTATGGGCATCTAGGTGTGAATAAACAAACACCGAACTAGTTTGTTTTCGAATTTCGCGCAAAGCTACACGAGGACTATCTGCACTAGCCATCCGTAATTTAGCAGTGTAAGACTAGAGGGAAGGCAGCTAGTCATCACCACACCGACAACTATTGGGCTACTTTTTACCAACGAATAGTGTGATTGACCGTCACATTATAACGCTTAAAGGGAGAGCATGTTTGGTGTGACGGTGATTGGAACCCGCGACCCTCGGATTATGAGTCGAACGTCTTAACCAACTGGCCATGCCGGGCTCCGAACTAGTTAGGAACATTTTAGTGAGAACAGATTGCAATCTGAAATATGGTTAGCTATGCCACAATAAACAAAAATACAAGGGATTCACCCTGGCCATAATACACTTTTACAGTATGGTGTTTACCACATTTACAGAGTGAAAAGTGTGATATTTTCTTCCCATACAGAGTGACGCTGTAACAGTTACATCTACTAAATAATCTGGTGGCTATTGCATCACTTTTCAAAACTATGGACAAAACAAAATATGTTAGAAGTTTATGTAGTCGAAAAAAATATGGATGAATAAAAAAATGTACCTAAGTTGTTTTCAAGGTGAGGGTAAGGGGTTTTATTGCGCTTTGTCAAAATATTCTCCTGGTAAAATTGAAAGGAATCGTGTATAATGACAAAACTTGAACCAATTTCACACTGTGGTACAGAGAACATTTTTCTGTTTCTAACCGAGACAGAAAAAATAAAGCTAAAAAACAGGGACCTTTGGTAACCCTATGTTTGCGTAGCCAGTACGATACTTGCCCATTCACAGTGTACTGAGATACGGGCTGTTCAGCACATTTGAATACGTTATTAACTTGTATGCAGGTAAGATGAATCGTTGAATATACTCTGAACTGTCTAGAGGTATTTGAGTGCGAACAGATATGTTGTCCTGATAAATATTTTATTAAATTTGACCATTTCAGAAAAAACAACATACAAAGATGAAATTTTCTAAACTTCCCTTTTAATTTAACTGTGGGTGTGTGAAAACAATAACAGATAATCTCGCAATTATGTTAAAAGTAGCTTCTTCAGGTGGCGGCTGTTGCCCATACGATGTCCTTCCTCTGGTTTCTAGTTTAAAATTAGGAACAGCTAGAACTGAACCGTAGGTTTTCCATCTGGCTGTTTTGACCAGTATGCAAATAATGTATTGTTCAAGTAAACAAACAAACAGGAACAAAACGTTTCTTTAACCAGAAACTCGATCAGTCTAAAGTCCATAAAACATGGTGATAAACTTTCTCGTCAACTGATATGATAGTAATCATTTTTCACTTTTGATTGTTTAATCGTTTTAATACAAATGGCCTGGCACAGCCAGGTAGTTAAGGCGCTCGACTTCTTATCCAAGTGTGGCGGGTTCGAATCCTCGTCGCACCAAACATACTCGCTCTTTCAGCCGTGGGGGCGTTATAATGTTTCGGTCAATCCCATTATTTATTGATAAAAGAGTAGTCCAAAAGTTGGCGGTGAGTGGTGATGACCTGTTGCCTTTCCTCTAGTCTTACTCCGCTAAATTAGGGATGGCTAGCGCAGATAGTCCTCGTGTAGGTTTGCACGAAACTTAAAAACAAAGAAACAATACAGCTTCCAAAGCGGTTGTAAAAGTTGACCTATTTCAATTTGCGCTGTCTGCTATTTTCGGCGAAAACTTGGCTTGAGATTTAGATATTGTATGGTAAACAATAACCACAGGTATTTAAGTAAAATATAGAATACATAAGATGATTTCCACAAAATGTTTAAGTAATCTAATGAATGAGTAACATTAATATCCAAATTCATAATACCTGACAACAACAGTTTCGATTTCGATTTCGAACCTTTCTTATTTTCACAGATAACTTTCAACAGATATCCTACCGTGATCACATACACGACGAGTACATTAGAAACATATTTATATTTTGTAACTGTAAGAAACAGGAGACATAATATCTCCATCTGATGTTTCAATTGTGTCCTCATACAATTTTTTACACGATATAAAATTTTATTTTAAAAAAGGAAATAGCCCAGCTAAACAACAAATCGACTTTCGGTCAGAAAACGCAAAATGTTGTTCAAACGAAGAATAACACTGTTGAATAACTTCCCAGTGAAAAAAAAATATATACTGAAATTTCGTCTTCACGGAATGAAACCCTAATCGGCAATTATAATTCTAGCTTAATTTTAATAAATTCGAAGCTTTTCAGGACATTACATATTCCAAATTCTCGTTGGCCCAATTATAGGACGATCTCGAATATAAAGCGACTTCCATTTTCAGAAACCATAGGAAAGAAAAAATGAGTGTCATAACTTCCCTTTCAGGTCTGCATATTAATACCATGACTGAACAGCTTGAAGGTGGATTAGTTGCAAGAATTAGCGATGACCTTGACCGAATATCTGGCGCACATGCTATCTGGGCGTCCATGAATGTGACAGGCTATAATAGGGGGAATGGGCCTGTGTTCAGCTATTAAGGGGACTGCGAATTTTACAGCCTAATTATTAATAAAAAACATCGCCTTAAATACATCGCCTAGGGCAAATACAGTAATAATCAATATAGGTTTGGTAAAGTTACCCATTGAAGGCTAAATAAATAAAAATATATTACTTTATAAATTATGTGTTCAGCATGTTGTTTATTGTTTTTAAATTTTTACACTAAAATTTGTATATAGACTCAAAGTTTCATAATGTTATAGCACTTTAGGCAGACATTTTATTAGAACGATACAATGATAGCTATGCATATGACTTTACCAAAGAAAGTGCATGATTACCATAAATTATCATTCCAAGAAAACATTTAAAATGAATTACTTAGTTGTTTTACAAGCAATTACCTACATAATGTAGCTGGCCGTAGTTTTTGTTTGTTTTTGAATTTCACGCAAAGCTACTCGAGGGCTATCTACGCTAGCCGTCAATAAATTAGCAGTGTAAGATTAGAGGAAAGGCAACTAGTCATCACCACTCACCGCCAACTCTTGGGCTACTATTTTTAACCAACGAATAGTTGGATTAACCGTACATTATAACGCCCCCACGGCTGAAAGGGCGAGCATGTTTGGTGCGACCGGGATTCGAACCGGCGACCCTCAGATTAGGAGTCGAGTGCCTTATCCACCTGACCATGTAGTGTCTAACTATAGATGCGTTTCTCAGTTAACAGGAACAAAACAAATTGCAATAAAATGAAACATTCTTTTTCGTCAAATCAAAAGATTTAACTTTCTTAAACCGTTAGTCGTTTAATAATAATAAAAAACAACTTATACGATCAACTCTTGATTAATTAATGCGAAGTGGTTTCGGTAAGTTTACGGACTTATCACGCTGAGATCTAGAGGATGATTCCAATTGTGTAAATTTGCACTAAAACAACAACAAAAAGTCATTTTCTACTTTAACAATTAAACTTTGGTCACTATAAATTTAGTGAAAACAGCAATAAGTTGTAGATACTTAATGTTCGTTAGTAGATTTACTCATAATTAAAGTGATTGTTACATGCTTACATTGTTTCTTCCTTTTGTAACTTCATGAACTCATTTAGAGTAAAAAGAACACGTGATCAACTTAATTGTAACAACAAAGCAGTAACACTGAAGTATTTACTGAACACAGTTTTTATTTCGTGTACAAACCTTAGATATTTTGCAACAAAATTACGTAAGGCACTTTTATATAAAATGTTACACATAAATTGCTACAATGCTCTGATCAGAAACATTGTAAAGACCTTGTTTGGGATATGCGGTATTACTGGCGAGATTTATCTCAAAAGTTGAAATTATTCTTTTGAAAACGAAGCAAAGGTTCCAACTCTATATTATACAGAAATGTTTAGTGTCAACTCTTTTCATGATTTACACGCAAAATAACAACTAAATGTTTTATTTCAACTTTAAAATTAAATTTAACTACACATTAGATGACTTCATCTGTGAACGTTTCGCACGCGAAATTACGTCACTTGCAGATATTCCAAGATATCATGCAAAGTATGTCGGAGCTAGAAATGACCGTTGGTTCGTGAACAGTCACCACGATAACTTATACCCACTTGTGTCTCAAAACGAACCAAACTGCACCGTTTTTTATTCAAAATTTCCGAGAAGTAACCTCGTGAACTCACCTAGATAACTTCACGTTTTCGCCACTAGAGGCGCACAAGATTGCATACCTATCTCGCTCTCAAAACTTTACATCTTCGAACTCGTATATCGTCATATTCTTCAATATATTGTAATCCATTAATTACTAGAATATCCCAGCTAAACTAACAAATTTAACTTCACTCAAAAAAGACGAATTTCTGTACAGTTAGGTTATTATTATTTAAGTATGCGTAAAAAGACCTTCTCGAAAAACAAAACATTAAGTTATTAATTAAACCAATAAGGTGCTGCGAACTCCATATTCAAACGAAAACACCAACTTATTTTAAACAGTTTAAATTGTTTCAATTTCAGCTATGATGAAACAAATAATAAATTGGAGTTAAACGGATAATAATTACATTAATTTTGACAAAAATGCCTTATACCAAAATAACATGGAGGTTGTTTTTTACGTCAGTGATGAAACAGCTATCGTTTGTTTGGTGTCCCTCTGTGTGTGACAATGTCTACTATTCCTTCCACTGTATTTTCAATGTTTCACATACAGTTGAAGAAATTAAAACAGTTCTTATCTCTTTAATTAAGCCAAGCTATTTTAATCACCTAAACAATAAAACGACTTATAAAAGATACTGAATGGATGTAAAAGGCTTAGCCGTACTATATTGTTGTAACCTGCTTTATAAAGCATGATATCAAAATGGTGTTAAGTACAAGATATCGAATTTCACAAGATGTTGCCTCGAAATCAAGACATTTAGAACAGTTAATCCAGTTTTTGGTATTACTCCATTTTTGTGTATGTCTTAGGCAAGTAACAAGAAGTATTTATGTTCCAACAACATATTAAACATGATAACCTATATTTCTGTATAAAGCAGTACCTTACATTGTAATCCCAAGGACGTCTTATATATTACATTGGACTTTCTTCTTAACAAATATGATTAATCATATTTTATTTGAATGATTTTTGTATGTTAATGAAGTGGTGAATGGTGGTACACACACAAGAAACGGGTGATATACTTACTACTAATTCCATATCGTTCAATAGCACGATGCAGTCACCCTTATCAGTATGGCTGGAACGATATAAAATATCTTTTCATAAAAGTAACAGTCATAACACAGACTGTTGAACGGCTTGATGTTAAAGTATATAAAAACAAATTAAAAAATGAAACATTTTTACTAGTGCATTCTACGTAGATATTTTTTTTATGGGGGGGGGAACTTAGATTTAGGGACAAAGCCTAATGTTCTTAAAGCAAATTGCGTTCAGTGACAAAAATCGTGAAAACAATTTTTGTAGGGGCAACTAGTGAAGATTTATGTATTGTAGCACGTGGTAATAACGTGGACAAGCTGTGATTGGCGAACGGTTTCCCTGTTAAAATGTGTGATGACACCGGCCGTATAGAAAGATTCTCGTTAAGATCTTATACTGCCGCCCCTAACGCCTGCATTTCTTCCGCGTGCGCTTGCAACCTGTTCCTGCGGCTCCGTCGGGCATCTAGTTTCTCCTTCAATCCTATTTCCATCCGAGCATGTTTCAAAGCCTGACTGTTTTTAAAGTCTTCAACTTTCGCTTCGTGGCGCTTTCGTAGTTCGTTAATCTTTCCTGAAATAAAGAGAAAATTTGCTAAGCTATACAAACAAAGAGCAGTGAGTTAAACTTGATAGTTAACACAATATTGTAATGTGAAGTAATACATTTAAAACTTAAACTAAACGCTCTATTACAATTGTAAAACAAACAAATGCTTACCAAATATTTCTTCATTAGATGGTGGAGGTGCTAAGTCTTTTAACGGGACTGGTGTTGGAGCTGGTGGAATCAGTGGCTCAGGTGCAAGAGAATTATACTGGTGGGTTTATAAATATATAACAAAATAAATACATGTTTTCGATACTAATTCAGATAAAAACAACGTTTTGTGAGCAAACAGTTTCTGATTCCCCCCTACTTTTATACTTTTCTTGGGCCCCCTATGGTTCAGTAATAAGTCTGAAGACTTACACTAAAAACCGGGTTTCGATATCCCTGGTTGGCAGAGCACAAATAGCCCATTAACTACAAACGAGTAATTAAATCTTTGGAGGAAGTTTTCTCATGATTTGACGTACTATTTGGGAGTATAATAATCTAGGAAGGAAATCTGAATAAGGCAAAATGTGAAAAGTACATTCGATTTCTTTTTTTATTAATAGCATGTTTCGTGAGGTAGCTGTTATAGTATACAAGATAATTTGAAGAAATATTACTAGAAACGTAACACAATATTTTTCAAAAACGTCATGGAATAGTGTTACAGACTCTGTTAGTAAAACAATACTGGCTGCTTTATATAAATATTTGGTTTGGATTAAATAACAGTTCTTACAAGTTTACACTACATCCTAACTTAAGAACATGTAGATAAAAATAACTTAAACATTTATCAGTGCAGAAATAAAATCCTTTGATTTGATTTTAAATTATGATACCGTTATAACTATTTGGCATAATCTATACAGTTAACAATAACATTTGGGAGAGAAATGGAATATTATACAGTATTGTCGTAGATTACAAACTGGTGTAACAGTTTATTAACTTTCTGTTTCTCTTACCTGCACGTTATTGCGAGTTTAAGAGTTGAGTTGAAGCGTTAAAAATAATTACCGGTGTAGTGTACCTGATCGTCGATAGGTGATATGATTATCTGATTCGGAAGTATATAGGAACATAAAATTAGTTAACTTTAGAATTATCAAACATTGACAAGTTGGATATTTTCAGAATTATAAACTGAACACTTTCGGAAATTGTCAAACTATCATCACACGATATCTTGTTATTGAACAGAGTCAATGTTTAGACACCACAACCAAAGATACTTACCTGACCTTTAACCTTTTCCGCTTCAAACAATTGCGCTACTTGTTCGTCGGCGGCAGCATCTTCAGCGTCAATATCCACATCTGAAAAACGTCAACGTTACGTCATTTACCAACTCTCTTCTAACAGCCCGCACATAGCTGGACCCCACTTGAGTCTTCAAGGTCCATTCTTGGCTGTTTTCTAACTTAACTAGTTTCATGACAAATATTCCAGATAAAAATATTTTGTTTCGTGCAAGACATTAACTGTGTTCAGGCCCTTCCCACTTCACATCCAAGTAACTCGGCAAAACACAACAACAAAAACAGACTTCGATACTCTTGCTGGGCGGAACAGAGATAGCCCATTGTGCAGCTTTGTACTTAACAATAAAATAAACATCCTATATTTGATTCACGTTCAATATTTAATCCATCTTCCTCTCTAAATATTCCAGGGAGGACCATTTCCGTGTTCTATTGGGTATCCCTTTAAAGGACTCTTCCCTTAAAAATCCTAGCTAGATCTTGTACAAGTTAAAGTAGAAATAAGTAACATTAGTCTTAATACATTTGTTTAAAAGTATCAAACTTCCTGTTATGCTATAAATAGTTTTATTGTATTATTCATAAATAAAATATTGAACTCGAAGTTATCAATTGGAAAGTATATTTTTAAATCTGTTTTTAAATATTAGTTTTTTTAAGGCTCATGTTGAGTCGATGCCAAACGATAAAGGCGGCTAAAGTAGGATTGGATTTGAGCACTCACAGAAACAGTTATAATAACTGTACGAAAATAATATTATGAGGTCAGTCTTTCGATGAAACGAACGTTCTCAAATCCAGACTGAAAACAAGACAACTCACCTTAAAATTCTGAATAGATCCTAATTTGAGCCCTGTCTAATTTTTAGTTCCACTCACATTTCTATCACACATGTAAGTAAACCAGCTGCTCGTCTAACGAATATCTTTAATATTACTTACTGATAAAGTTCAAGAGCTCTGATGGCATAATAAAAATTATTTACAGAAAAACTATCGATTTTACCGACGTCAAATTCGACATCTTTTCCCGTCAATTCTTTGACTCTTTCTTGAATGAGTCGCACACGTTCTTGGCGAAGTTCAAACTTCTTTGTCTTCCACTCTTCTGCTAACTGAGCTACGTCTCTGGCGATGACAGTGTTCAACACCTTAAAATGGAGAACCAAACATTCATGTGTTCAGAGCGTCTTCTAGTACAGATAGACAACTTTTTAGTCAATTTTCAGCAAACAAGAAATCTTAGTAAAACCGTGATGAATAAACAGCTCTAATTTCTAACAAGTCACAATCACACCCACAGATAGGCTTAATAGATAGCGATGTTTCAAATAGACAGTCAACTTCAAACTAGCAAATTTATTTACCAACTTTTTAGAAGTACATAAATGTACAAATAATCCACATAGAAAAGTAACAAGAACATGTAAAAACGGTAACAACCTATTTTAATAATTTCACAGCGATATGTACGAATGCGTATTAGAAATTATTTTTTGCTGACACTTTTACAGTTTGATCATTTATAAATAATTAAAAAATATATTAAAAGATAATATTAACTATTTGGTAATATCAACTGTTTAACAGTAACTTTAATTTACCACAGGTTAAAATGGAAAGTAATGCCACTATTGACATGGGATATTATTGAAATAATTCCTACCTGTTCGAACCATTGACGTAATGCACCTGATCGTCGGTAGGTGGTGTGGTAACATGACAAAGCATGCTCGTGTCGGTCTGTCGTTTGCATATCCGTGAATATATACGTGATAGCCTTAAATCACAATAAAAAAAATTAATGTGCTATGCTTTCAAAAATTAGAAACGATCCTTAGAAATAACTGATTACTAGAAGTTTACTTTCACGTGCGATTAGCAAACATTTCATCTTCACCTGAGGTAGTAAATCATATTCCAAAATAGGTGAAATTAACTGCAAAGAGATTCGAACTTGTGTCATCGCAACACGCACGAATCTTTAAATATATTAGTATGCTATAAACGATATATTTAAATTTAATGTTAATTCTGTTTTTGCACCTTTTGATCAATAAAATTATTATTATAATATAAATTTTATAAAAAAATCGAGAATTTATAAAATTATAACTCGGAGTTAAATCCCCGTGGTAGGTAGGCATAGTACAGGTAGCCCATTGTGTAGATTTGTGGTAAAAAACAAAGAAACCCGTGATGCATACAATGTAACGGAAAAAACTTATCCAGAATAGAAAATTAAAAAAGAAAACAAACACAAACTTGAGATTAGCTGAATGTTTATTGCTTTGTTTGTGTGAGTTTGTGTCAGTTATCCGGTTACTTTAATAACTTTTACTATCGTATTATTCCTTCTGAAAATTTTACGATAAAAACACGAAACATTTACGTGGAGAATTATATCAGGCATGAGGACAGAATGGTGAATGTTAACACTAATCGTGTTTATAGTCCTGATTTGAAAGTCAATTTTACTAATTATTAGGATAAACGAACAAGCATAAGCTGATTACAGTAATCTTTAAAAGTCTTGGCCTTCTCAGTTCTGCAACATTTTAATCATAACCATATAGATATGTAGTTTTAAGGGTTTAAAGATTTTCCACATTGGGGCTTTCATTTTGTACTCAGTACGGCTCTCTGTTCGAAAAACCACAACGTTTAACTGGCAAACGAACCAAACCGGATAGCACTCTGTCCATCACAGAAAGTGGTCTCGATTCGTCTGGTAAATATATATTTTTTAAATTTCGCGCAAAGCTACTAAAGGACTACCTGCGCTAGCCGTCCTTAATTTAGCAGTGTAAGGCAGCTAGTCATCATCACCCACCGCCAACTCTTGGGCTACTATTTTACCAACGAATAGTGGGATTGACCGTCACGTCATAACGCCCCCACGACTGAAATGGCGAGCATGTTTGGTGCGACCGGGATTCGAACCCGCGATCCTCAGATTACGAGTCGAACGCCTTAACCCACCTGGCCATGCCGGGCCCTGCTAAAGAAACGAGTTTATTTCGCTTGGAAAACTTTCATGTGAAAATTGTAAAGTCTCGGTGAATGTTGAAAAATATGGAAACTAACTCGTCACGTTGTTAACAAACAAAGTGTGAACAACCAGCACATTCGTCAAAGCAAACAAACTCAGTATGAGTAGTACTTTAGTTTCCCACAAGTTATGGTTAAATATATGAATTAATCTAATGAAAACAAAAATATTCCATAGTAGAGATAAAAATTGCTGTCACTGTATTACATTCTATTACCCAATAATCTAACCCTAACTGTTTCAGGTTACCTTTACTGCAGAAACTCCAATATTCTAGTTTATTACCCAATAAGCTAACCCTAACTATTTTAAGTCGCCTTACTGCAGAAACTCCTGTATTCTAGTCTATTACCCAATAAGCTAGTCCTAACTATTTTAAGTCGCCTTACCGCCGAAACTCCTGCATTCTAGTTTATTACCCAATAAGCTAACACTAACTATTTTAAGTCGCCTTACTGCAGAAACTCCTGCATTTTAATCTATTACCCAAGAAGCTAACCCTAACTATTTTAAGTCGCCTTACTGCCGAAACTCCTGCATTCTAGTCTATTACCCAATAAGCTAGCCCTAACTATTTTAAGTCGCCTTACTGCAGAAACTCCTGTATTCTAGTCTATTACCCAATAAGCTAGCCCTAACTATTTTAAGTCGCCTTACTGCAGAAACTCCTGTATTCTAGTCTATTACCCAATAATCTAACCCTAGTAAACAGTTGAGAACGATTATATTATCACCTTATTCAGTGTTTCCACTTCTTCCTGAGTACAATAGGGGAAAACAACATCACATAGATATCGATGCGCTCCCTGGAGGTTCTGAGTGGCAGCTACGATATTGTTTCGGGATTCAACAGCACAAGTATATTTTTGTTCAAGATCACTAGTAAAAATAAAATAAGATAATCTGTTTTCTTCAGTGAACAATAACATACCCAGTTTTAGGATAACAACTGAATGAATGACATTACAATTAACACCTCTGTAGTCTTCCTCTATAAAAATATTCCACTTAAAGTTTCCACATACTGTAGGCCAGTGGTTCCCAACCTTTTTTATGCCTCGCACCCTTAAAAAATTTTAATATTTTTTGCACCCCTCACAGTAATTATTTATTTAAGAATAAAGGTGGCTAAAACAATATTTTATAATTAGTTTTTAATGATATATAAACAAAAAATGAAACATTTGGAAAAGAAAAAATATTACAACAAACTAAAAATTACATAAAACGAAATGTTATCTCGCACCCCGATCACCCCTGGTTGGGAACCACTGCTGTAGGCTATATAACCTACTGATATTTTGTTTTAATCAACTTCTATTATGGAATTAACGTTTCTTTTTAAAAACTGTTAGAGTATAATGCAATCAACTGATTGGCTGAGATTTATACGTAACACATTTCAGTGCTCCCTCAATAATTTTCTTCATTTTCGAACTTCAATGAAAATGGACTCTTTCTTTATTTCTAGCAACTTGAGATTTTTTTATCCCATTTAGGTGAAAACAGAAGGCGTGAAGAAAAAGTTATTGAATTCAATGGAATATTTAGGGTTCTTTAAACTGAAAACGTACGTGATAAATGAAATCTCAAGTTGCTAATACTATGAGAACAACGTCGTTGAGTTTAACGACATCTACCTTTTTCTTTAAGAAGCATTTGAAAAAGAAGACAGCTAACGTACATTCCGGATACTAGAGAATAATAAATACTGTATAAATTGAAGACGAATTTGATTTTGTATTTTTAATAACCTTTAGTTATCAGTTTCTCATTAGTACGGCGTGTGTTATCTAACCCGAACAAGTACGTTTATATTAAAATCCATAACATTTGCGGCTCAGTGGTATGTCTGCGGACTTATAACGCTATAAACTGGTTTCGATACCCGTGGTGGGCAAAGCACAGATAGCTCATTGAATAGCTTTGTGCTTCATTAAAAAAAAACACAAAAAACAACCATAACATATAGTATATATAGCTTTCTCTCACAGAAAACAGATAAATTTGATGTTTTTGTACGCATATAATGTGGCATTTGCCGAAAGAGTATAATGAAATCTTATCTGAAGAAACAAAGAAAATTCTCTTAAAGTAGGATAACGGTAGTTCCTCACTCTTGTGAGATATTCGGTATTTCCTTCCATTTTTGAACTCCTAACCCTAGTTGGGTGGTGGCCTGTTTGACCATCATATACGCTTGTCGCCACTTAAAGTGAGTCTGAGCCATGTAATGTTTCTGTTCTTGGAGAAAGTCCGCTTCCTTCTCAAGCTGATTTTCTAAGTCACTTCCGTAACTGCCTCCAAATAAGTTGTCTGAAAAGAGTTGGGACAGAACAAGCTATAACTCTGGACTTTAGCTGTCTAACAGACGGTAAAATGATGTAATATATAAACAGAATATAATGTGAAATTTGAAAAGAATTGGGACAGAACAAGCTATAACTCTAGACATTAGCTGTCTAGAGACGGTAAAATGATGTAATATATAAACAGAATATAATGTGAAATTTGAAAAGAATTGGGACAGAACAAGCTATAACTCTAGACATTAGTTGTCTAGAGACGGTCTAACAGACGGTAAATGATGTAATATCATAAATAAACTACAGTGTGAAATTCTATTTGAAATGACTTTACATCAATAGATATTGTCAGCCTTGTTTGTAAAAACCCTTAATGAAAATAAATTACCTCAAACTGTTTAATTTATCGTACTTAAAAAGACTTTTAATACAAGAATATGTCATATGCAAAATGAAATATAACATTTAGTGTTATTTTTATTGTGTAGAACAGAATCCATTAATCCAAATTAATTAATCTAAAATCTATGGTTTTCAGTTGCTAACTGCCTGCAACAGTACAATATAACAAATAAACCATCAAAAGATATAAGATATGGTTTTCAGTTACTAACCATCTGAAACAGTACAACGTAACAAGTAAACCATCAAAATATTAGGCCATGATTTTCAGTTGTTAACCACCTGCGACAGTACAACATAAAATATACACCATTAAAGTATTAGGCTATGAATTTCAATTGTTAGCCATCTGTAACAGTAAAACTTAACAAGTACAACATCAACAGATTAGGCTTTGATTTTCAATCCTGAGTCATCTGTAAGAGTACAACATAACAAGTAAACCACCAAAAGATTAGGCTAGAGTTTTCAGTTGTTAACCATCTGTAACAATGAAACATAACAAGTGAACCACCAAAATAGAGGGTTATGATTTTCAGTTTTAGCCACCTGTAACAGTACAACATAAAGAATAAACTGGACTAGATGCTCTATTTCTCAGAAAGTTAAACACCGTATACAGTAGGGTTTAACCCTCATTGTGACTGAATTAGGAATGTAATACATAACTATTAACATATCTACAATAATAAACTTCCATCGTTCTGAAGACACGATCAGAAGAACAAAAAACAACAACCCAATATTTTGAATACCTAGCATCTCGTCTATTTCTTCATACAACCTTTGTATTGTTTCTCTTTCTTCTGATAATGTGGCTATTTCCTGTTTTAGGTCGTCACGTTGACGAGTCGTACTTTCCAATTCCTGACTAATTATTTCCTAGCGGGGAAAAATGAATATGTTAAAAATGTCAACATTTAATGATTTGTTTTATCCAACACTTCGTCTGCTCTAATCGAATGGTAGGATTTGATCTAAGCTTCTTGTGACGCACACACGACTCTAAACGTGTGTCAACATCAAGCTAACCCTGACTCATACTCTCGTACTTGGGTGACTCTTTTTAAATTGTTTGGTTTTGACAAATGTATGAACAATGCGAATAATATGCGATAGCAGTCAGTTTAAGAGACCTAATATGGTTCTCAAAGTTGTTGTTTGATAGTAAACACAAAGCTATACCAAGGTCTGTCTGTTCTCTGCCCACCACGGGTATCGAGACCCAATTTATGGCGGTAAAGTCCGCAGACATACCACTGTGCCGCTGGTGGGGGCGTCTCAAAGTGCTATCACTACATAATAAGCCTAGTTTGTAGCTAAACTTTGTCTACCTAAATATTTTAACATGCGTTATTGTAGATACTCTGAAAAGTGGTAAACTACCTGTGTGTTTAAATGTATACGTGGAATGAGACGTGTATGAAAATATCCAGTAGCCAGTGACTTATTTTTCTTGTATGAAAAACTTTCGTATGCGAATGCAAATTTTACAACACTAACAAAGTATCTTTAGAGCTTAAATTTGTGAAACTAAGTTCGTTTGTTTGTTTTGAGTTTCGCTCAAAGCTACACGGGGGTTATCTAGCTGTCCCTAATTTAGCAGTGTAAATCTAGAGGGAAGGCAGTTAGTCATCACCACCCACCGCCAACTCTTGAGCTACTCTTTTACCAACGAATAGTAAGATTGATCATCACATTATAAAGAGTCCACGGCTTAAAGAGCGAGTATGTTTGATGTGACGGTGATTCGAACCCGCGACTCTCGTATTACGAGTCGAGCGCCCCTAACCACATGGCCATGCCGGCAGAATTAGTTTGAAACAGTTGATATGCATAGATGAATAACTAGAAACATCATAGAGAACATCAACTGGCGTGGTTAACTCAATGTGTGTTAACCTTAGCAACTACTATATAAATATTTTTAAAGTACTGTTTAACCGCACTGAAGTGAAACACCACAGTTTTTTACATATTTAGGCACTAAAATCGATTTCAAAGAATCCAAAATGTGTTAATTTTATGAATCGAGCTTTCAAATATTTACGTTCATCGAATTCATAAACTCTTTTACACTCTATTCAGGTGAAACAATAGGATTTTAACGTGTTTTTGAAAAGTAAAAATCGAACTTTGTTTCAAACGCTTATGTTTATTCTTTGAACCTTAACATGAGAATTATGAAAGCGCTTGATAATAATGAAGGAAGACAACAACACTTAAGTTAAAGTTAATAATCTTTGAAGATGTGTCAAGATGGAGGTCATTTAAGAATCTAAATAAATCTAAAACGATAAGGGTTTTTGTAGAAGTCTTTGCTCGCGGACTTAATAAACGTTAATATTAGAGGTTCGATTCTTCTCGATGACCACAGCAAATGGCCTCATATGGTTTTGCTATGAAAATCACACAAACAAACACCATTGTTAATTGTGATTTGGGTTACACTTCTGGGGAAATAAAAAAGTATATTCGTTATATTGTTTCCAACTGTTCATTTTTAGTGTTGTTTGCTCCAAACCTAAGTTCCTTATACTCCAACAAGGGCGACATTTTTTCTAGAGTATAAACTGCCGCGACAGGGTTAGCTCGCAAATTACACACTTGTTTCTATTTGTGAATCTACATATTACACCATATTGAATAATTTGATGTTTTGTGCCTATTACAACACTCCACATAAAGAAACAACCAAACATATTTGGTAAAATAATTTTCTATGCAACACACACACACAAGATCTAGGAAGTGTTTATTGATATTAACTGTCATATATAACATTTTAGTTTGTGTGTATGACTTATTCGTGATACATACAAGAAAACTGACGCATAGATAGTTTTTCCAACGTGTTTTAAATATAAAGGTAAATTTAAATTTTACATCAAAATTTGCATTGTGGAAATATTAAATTCTTTACCTTACGGTTCAAAGCATCCACAATGTCCTCGTGTTCTTTACTCAGTTCCTGGCCATTTTCCGTTTTTTCCATGAAAAACTGTTTCACATTTTGGTCATTAGTACCATCAGCGTTCTCTACGGTTTGGAGTTCCGTTCTGAAATTTAAATGATTAAAATGTTCATAAGCCTAATTTATCTAAGGAGGGCTCTAACTCTTTCATTTTCATGTCTCCTTCTAGAGCAAGGGTTCCCAACATTCTGCATCCTTACTGCCTTACCCTCCACCATCCAGTGAGTACATTACTTTAATTGCAAACAGCGTATTTAAAGAAATATATTTTAAGATTCGTTAATTGAAGTTTTTAGCTCTGATTTTTTAAATACTTCATTTGCTATTTTCTTCTGTTAGATAATTTTGTTTTTGCATATTCCCCCCCCCTAAAGTGCTTTCGTCAATAATTTGGGAACCCTTGTTCTGGAGCACTACCATAAACACATTATATGAGACATATTATATAACCTTTCTTTTAGCCTTGAAAAACGTGGTATTAACCACATGTGATTTTCTAATTATATATTATTATGAAGATAATTTTCAGAGTTGACCAGTTTCAAGTCTCAGAAAAGCAACGAAATATTAAAATACATATACAGATATATACTTAAATATATGTTATAAATACATGATCATAAATATATGTTATAACGTTAATCTTTCCTTTTTTCTGCTTGCCTCTATAACTCAGACCGATTATTTTGTTATTAATCCTGGACTGGACCATAAAACACTCTGAGATCAACCTACATGTGAAAAGCTTCATTTATATAACGACAATGTTGTGCATTTTTTTTACTCCTGATATTTATATTAAAATATTTCATTAAACATATTACGATTCATTTTTAATAGAGCACCACCTGAAGACCGTCTGTGGTCATTTGCTCTAACCCCTCGCACCACTATACTGTAGTGTTTTTAATTGACATTAAAATTACGTCACATAAGGGACACCTAACATTCCAAATTGTACTGTAAAACGTGCGCATGCCATGAATCACGAGAAAAGTATGCATATTCAGACTACAAGACAGCAAGGCTTAAGAATTTCAAAAGAAATAAGGAAAAGTATCATTATTCTTAATTTTGGTTTTATTTACTCTTGAAACGGAGGACTTTCATGCACCCTACGGAAGTGCCTCTATTACACTTAAATAAAATAAAAATGTTTAAATAGTCGTAATTATATATTAAAAAGTTTCTAAAGGAAGGTACATAAAAATATTTGAAAGCTATTGACAATTTTTGGCAAAACATGGTAATCGAAAACTGAACCTCTAAATTAGGCCTTAAAAATTTATGAAGAAAGGCCAGAAGATAAATTATGAATATTAGATAATTTAGATATTATTATAAGTCATATTTTTGCCTTTATTATACAAAATATTATTTTATTGACTCTACTGCAGAGCAATTTTAGGGTGTGAAGCTTGACTTACTTTAACTCCGTTCAGGCTAAACATAAGACTATGAGATTTACAATGATATAGTAATATACTTTCTTTTGTGGCAAAATTAAAATGACCGTTGTCACATAAATATTAAAACACCAGTAGCGGTACGATATTTCAAGATATGTTATGGTTCAAGATGTGCTGTTTGAGGAAGTAGACAAATAAATTACGAGTTTGATATACGAGGGCTGTTAAAAAATACGCGGACTGACGTCATAAAACAAAATGTACTTTATTTAGAAGTTACAGGTCTGGGACTCCTTCAAAGTACTCTCCTCCCCAACGCACACACTTATCCCAACGGTGTTTTCACTTGTTGAAACAGTCCTGGTACGCTTCTTTTGTAATGTCCTCCAGCTACTTCGTCGCATTTGCCTTAATCTCGGGAATCGTCTCAAATCTTCTTCCTTTCAAGGGTCTTTTGAGTTTGGGGAACAAGAAAAAATCGCAAGGAGCAAGGTCAGGTGAGTAGGGGGGGTGGGGAAGAACAGTGATCGAGTGTTTGGCCAAAAACTCACGAGTTCTGAGGGCTGAATTTCGCAGCAACGCGGTGCATCTTCAATTTTTCGGTCAAAATCTCGTAACAAGATCCAACTGATATCCCACACTCTTCAGCAAGCTCCCTGACAGTCAGACGTCGATTTGCCCGCACCAGGATGTTGATTTTGTCGACGTGTGGGTCGTCAGTTGACGTGGAAGGACGTACAGGACGCTCATCATCTTCAATGGACTGTCGACCATCCTTAAAACGTTCATGCCACTTGAAACATGCCGTACGCTTCATAGCATACGTAAGCCGTGTTAAGCATAGCAAAAGTTTTAGTCGCAGATTTTCCAAGTTTAACACAAAATTTCACAGCAAATCGTTGCTCCTTCAGGTCATTCATTCTGAAATCCGCCAAATGAAAAAATCGCACTTCACTTAAAACCGCGTAGCTAATACACAAATAAAGATATCTACAATCGGGAAATGGCGTCGTAATCAGCTGATCTGTGCGAACCTAGCGACACCAAGCGGATTGCCCTGGAACCAACTGGAGCCGCGCAATTTAAACAGTCCGCGTATTTTTTGAACAGCCCTCGTAAGAAGCGATGATAGGTGTAGTAATCGTGTTAAAATGTGAAACGTCGTTTGTTTTTTAGGCCTAACGAAAGCCATGCAAAATTTCATTCGATAACCGTTTGAAGTAACAAGATATAAGTTCAAACCATTAGCTTGGTTAGAAGCTCGCCATGTATTGTTTTTTACCATAAACAAACGTCCAATAAATATAGGATGTGATGAATGACATGTTCAACCTTATGGCTTGTATCTACTATCCCTAAATCAGAATTAGAAACTATGAAGCATAGTTCGTTTCACGCTTTTAATTTTATGAAATTATGGAATAAACGTTGTATACGGGTTTTAGATATCTTGTTATATAGGAAGTGGTAATGTATACATCCGAAACTCACATCTCGGAAAATTTTGGTTGTTTTTTGTTAAGCATAAGGTGCTATTTGTGCTCTGTCCGCTACGGGTACCGAAAACCGGTTTTTAGTGGTATAAGACATACCACTGTGCCACTGGAGGGCTCTCGGAAACTCCGCGACTGAAAATCACCTGTCATAACTGGGTAATATTTTTATAATTAGGCAACATTTTTATAGCTGAGCGATAAATAAAATATAAAATTTACACAAAAATGATATGTTTCAGATTTAACCAATAAAAATTACAAAACAGGAATAAGTTTCAAATAGAAAACAATAAAAAACAAACTTAAAATATTATTTATTTTTCTGTGGTAAAAAATCTCACAAGTTTTGTAACATAAGAACAAGACGACAATTTCATTGATAACTATGTTTACAAAGAAATACCTCAATAAAATATGTTCTGTGATGTAATGCTGTGACGATAGCTCATTTTAAAACTAAAATTTCAATAAATTCTTTTTCTCAAGAATGGTAAACGTTATTGAAAGCCAATTATGAGTACACTGCTGTAGAACTGTAAGACCATTCCCTGGAAGGTTGCAGACACAATAGCCTTCCGCAGAAACAGGTATTTATACCTGTGCGGACGGAGGGTGTTTTTCCTAGTATATATGATAGGGAAAAGAAATGTTATAAATCATTGGTTATTTATAAAGGAAATATTTAAGTATAAAATGGGATTTGTTGTATTTCTGGTAGAACAAATTAAATAGGTTTACAGCCAAATACAGAACACGTGTGCCAGATAAAACAAATACGAACAAGATACCTAAAGGTTAGTGTAAGTAATATACTATATAGTATTGTCAATGTTAAAAACTCATATAGAGAAAGCCTGTATATAGATAGGGAGAGATAGATGAACAAAATTATAGAAAAAAGATGTAAGACAAACTATTAATAATAAACATATGTGATGAGTTACATACTGAAGTACTGAATGTAATTAACTCATTGTTTCAATTAAATTAAATAAGAGGATATAAGTCTTTTACTATCTGTATTTTCGATACCTCTAGGTGAGACAAATTACTCGTATTTCATGTTAGTTAATATTATCAACAATAGATGACAGCGCATGTGATGTTACAGCAAAACATTTGGCAGGTTTAACCATCACCATTTAGAACATATTGCTAAAGTGTACAGTTTTCTACTAGAATTATCTGATGATCTGATGGATAAATCCATACATATTATTACACGAAAATTTAAGAACTGACAACGTCGAGAGATGAAAATTAATATCACGCCTTTTAAAAGAAGAAGAAACATTTTGACTCAGCACTAATAACCTAAAATGTATAACATGTTTCGATACAATTTGGCATATCACTGTAATTAAATGTCTATTATAATTCAGCGAACTAAATAATTATTTATTTGCTAATAAGTTTCTTCTCATCAAAATATAAATTTCAGTGAAGAAAATAAGTAGAGGTCTATTATTTATTTTTCTGCTCTGGCGAGAGTAAATAATTAGAGAATAGGTTAGGCTTATACATTGTTTTATCTTCACTGAAATTCACACTTTTTTGAGGAAAAGAAATTAATTAAAAAGTATACAGTAATTATCTATATATGTTATTGACTGTTTCGTCTTTCATTATCGTGAAATGCAAGAAATATAAACCGTCATTACGTACCACCATGGTGGTATGCGTAGTAACTTCTGGGCAAGCTTGTTGGAAGATGTTAGGTTTTTCTCATTCCTTTACTTCTAAAATGGACTTTAGCGGAGGTTAACTGGTCACGATCTCCCAAAGCTTGATTAAAACCTATAGACATTTAGGAATTGCTTTTGCAAATACTGCGAAGAAATACCGAATAGAAACAACACGAGTACGACACGTTTCACTGAAATTTCTGCGAACACTTTTAATACGGGAAACTTTGCAATTAAAAGTAAAATGGTGTGGAAAAAGGTACTAAAATAGTGCGTAATATGCCGAAATACAGATAATTCATTTTTTCTCTGTGGCTGGAGACACGTTGAATATACTCACGTCTGCTCATTTAGTTGTTTTTGAGTGTCTTTTAGTTCCTCTAATTTCTTCTCCAACTGCTCGAGCTGTTCTGTTTTTACTTGGTAGTTTTCAAGAACATGTTGCTTTTCATACATTTGTATTTGTTTTTCCATACTGAGATATTTTTCCAAACTTTCCACTGTTATTTCCACCTTTTACGAGGCAAAAACGAACGAAACAAATTAAAATATAATCAACAACAACAACAAAACACATGTTAAATCTATCTGTATCTTTATTTAATATTTAATTCTTTAACGTTTTGGAAATTTAATTTATCAAGAAATAAAAATAAATTTAAACAAGGTGTCGCTGAAACTAATATATATATATATATTTTTCTAAATTAAAATAACACTGAATTCAGAGCAATGCGTAATAGTTAATACATAATTTCAAGTCAACTTCATTATAAATAAACAAATATAAGTCTAATTAATAACAAGTTGTAATGAAGAATAATTGTAGCAATGGATAATTAAGAAAAAAAAATAGAACCAAAACGAAACTCGCCGGTTTATTGGATTCTGAATTTGATGAATCCACATTTTTATCGTCCATCGGTGCATCCTGTTGAATAAGAAATTAGTGTTAGCTATGAAATATAATTCATTGACGTTTTGAGGCATGGAAAAACTGAGCGATGTGGAAAAGGAAACATGTGTAATAAACATATGTATTGATCAAGATGTATGTTATTAGAATTTGTAAGTCAAATATGTTAAAGTTAAATAGCATATTTTCTCTAAGGCAGTATGTTCTACATAAAACTTTGCCTACAGAAACTTTTTACGAAACGGTTTTCAATATGATGTGTAACCACAGCTGTATAAAAAGTATTAATTACCAGTATAATATCAAAAACAAAATACCAACGTTATCCAAAAAACATTCCTTGTATATTTTGTGAGATCTATCACGGTTTCCCACGTAAACAAAACATATACCAAGCGGTTTACAACTGAAGACAGATAAAGCTAATTTAGTTAATGTTACTGTTATGAATTTATCAAGAACTGATAAAAACTGCAATACTCAACGAATCATGATGTGGGACTTCGTTATCCATAGTAATCAATGTGTTTCGTATTTCAAACTGTAACACTGCAATCAGATCATTTTAAGAAGTTGACACATTAGTAGAATCTGGACCAAACAAAACCAAATTCAGTGTTCTAAGACAGACACTCCTCCGCTGGTACAACGATAAGTCTTCGGGTTTACAACGCTAAAATCAGGGATTCGATTCCCCGCAGGGGACTCAGCATATAGCCCAGTGTCGCTTGTCTATAAGAAGACATACACACATACACAGTCCTAAACATTTTCAATCCATTCTGGTACGTTTACGGACTTACAACATTCGATTCTCCGAGTTAGACATAGCAGATAACCCTACGTGGCTTGGCTCTTAAACGAACAAACAATTCCAAAACTACTTTCTTACCTCTCCTTCCATAAAATAACGATACATGAAAAGGTAAATATAATAAACTACACATGGTTCCTCAAGCTGTCGCTAGTCAAATCATCAAATGCACTTCCAACTTTTTATATGATTTAGCACTTTGTTTTTTGTTTATATTTACCTCAGACTGCTAAATTTCATTCATTATATATTTTAGTTAAGCCTAAGCAAACTGAAACATAAAATAAAACAATATATTTATATATTTTCTTCATGGTATTATTACTGATATATATTTTCTTCATGGTATTATTACTAATATATTTATATATTTTCTTCATGGTATTATTACTAATATATTTATATATTTTCTTCATGGTATTATTACTAATATATTTATATATTTTCTTCATGGTATTATTACTAATATATTTAAATATTTTCTTCATGGTATTATTACCATTCAAAACTTAATGTTAAAATTTATTACTTATCACTTTCCAAAAACCGCATTTATTGTCTTAACATTCGTTTGTGCTCAGAACAAAGCCATAGTAAGCTATTTGTTGTATCCACCGCGGGGAATTGGATCCCGAATTTTAGCATTGTAAGTTCGTCAAAATTTCGCTGTCCCATCGGTCACGAATCTCTGTCACACCAAACATGCTCATCCTTTCAGCCGTGGGTGCGTTACAATGTTACAATCAATCCCACTATTCGTTGGTAAAAGAGTTATTATTATTTTGTTTTGAACTAAGCACAAAGCTACACAATGGGCTATTTGTGCTCTGTCCACCACGAGTATCGAAACCCGGATTTTAGCATTGTAAGTCCGCAGACATACCGCTGTGCCACTGGAGGCTGGTAAAAGAGTAGCCCAAGAGTTGGAGGTGGGTGGTGATGACTAGCTGCCTTCCCTCTAGTTTTACACTGCTACATTAGGGACGGCTAACGCAGATAGCCTTCGTGTAGCTTTGCGCAAAATTTAAACCAAACCAAAACCGACTAGTAAACTAGCATTTGGTAAATTTACCGCTAGTTGTACCGAAAAATATCGTAACCCCGAATGCTAATAGCGCCGCCTATGATATTTCACGTGTGCAAAATGAAACATTTTTTTTACTGAACAATGTAATTTGAAACACTTTTGATTGACTTTTAGCTATATTTTATTTCGTTGCTTAATTAAAATAAAAATAATTAAAGGGATTTAGATTTAATATAACAAGTTCACTAAAGAAAGTAAACATATCAGTTAATTATAAAAATATCTATGTTTTCATGCTGTTTTTCCAAGTGTTTCCTCTCGTTAGTTTTTAATAAGTGTATCTGGGAAGAGCTGTACCTCAACGGAAAACTCAAAATGTGCAACACACGATGAAGAGTATTATATATGTATACTAAAGCCAGCCTAAACTGATGGAAAGCCATTGTTGAATGATTAACGAAAATTATAGAATTTAAATAAAACGAACTTGTCTGTAACTTAAAAATGGACATACTCTTCTTTTATTTCATCAATCTTAAAGTTATTGTTTAATCACCACAGTTTTAGTAAAATCTGTGCATAAAAATGAAATGTTATAGCGTATATTCTGAAAACGATTTAAATAGCACTCTCTGCACTTATCAATGTATTCTGGTCAGAAAGTAGAAAACGTGGTGCGAACATGCCGACATGTTTTCAATTCTTTCGTCAGTACAAATGATAAAATATATTTGATACTAGTAAATGTTTATTTTTCTCTATGGTTTAAGATCAAGTAGATAATATATGTGTTAAAATACTAACAGAAAATTTAGTAACATTTATTTACCACTAATACTAAGCCTATTTGCAGGCGAATTTAAACATTAGGCCTAATACACAAACGTAACGCAAGGTTTAGCTGAAACACTATTTGGTAAATTTTATTTTGCTTTTGGTTACAACTCAGTGATATAAAACTCCCGAATTAAACTATTTTGCTGTTATATCACTGATGTCGTAAAAATGAAATAAAAATTATAGAATAAAACAAACTTTTCCGACAAATCAACATGGATATTGAACACTGACATACATACATTACTGTTTTAATTATCACTAACTAAAACAGGCTTATTCCCTTGTTTTGGAATTAAGCACAAAGCTACACAAAGGTCTATCTGTGCTCTGCCTACTCGTGTATAGAAACCCGGTTTCTAGCAGCTCGAGTCCACAGACATACCGCAGTGCCACTGGTGGGCTGCATGTTTGTGGGAAGCTTTTTAAGTTTAACTTCATTAAACTTTGCAATAATGAAATCAGGAGTAGGGAAGTTACGAACGACGTCATCATATGAGTAAGGGAGGGGTCGATGTAGATAGTATTCTGAATTACAACTGGAAAGGTATTTGAAGAATTTGGATCTATCATTTTTTAGAGACGCATCTCAAACAGCAGTGCTTATGTATTAATGTTTTACGTGTGTATTATTTGGAGTTCCCTTTCCGTCACTTTGTTGAGTAGGGACCTTGAAATAATACCACTGAATTTTAACACTTGTCTCCCGATACCCAGGTTTAGAAAGTGTCGCTAAATCTGGCGTCTCATATTAGACAGGTCGATCGGTTTGTCATTTTTGATCAGACTATTGGGCTCAATATGTTTTGTGGTAGAAGTATTTGGAGGGTATCATGTGTTGTGGAATAGGTTAATCCACTTAGGTTTTAACCTTGTAGTCATTGAGACGCCCGACACGGGCAATAGATTTGTCCAGAAATCTACTGCCTAGATTGATCAATTTACTGTGTTAATTACTTTAAATATATAACACTGCCTTTAAGTTTAATAAGCTTGGTACATTAAAATAAAAAATCCACAACCGTGAAGAAATGTTTCGTATTCGAAGCTTCAGTGGCTCATCTGGTGGTGGTTTAAAATAAAATGAATTTACGACATCAATAAAGTTTGTGGAATGAATGCTTTATTGTGTTTTTGAAACTTCACATTGTTAGATATAATACTTCACTGTTTAGCACGGATAGAATGTTTAGCCAGTTTTTGTTCCACCTGTAATACAATAAATATAACAATATTTAATTAAAATATAACACATATCTATTTCTATCGAATCTTGGGTCCGTTTTATATCACCATACAATAATCTAAATAATATATGTATTTGAATAATTGTATAACATCTCGTCGAGTTCATATTTGATATCATATAACGGACCAGCAGTTCAATGATTGTAAATATGCGTTTAAAATGTATCTTTTTTTTTTTATTTTACAAGAAGTAAAACTGAGAAGCGAATCTGTAAGGTAGGGGTCTAATGTACTCACTTCACCATTACACTAGGCCTAATGTATTCACTTCACCATTACACTAGGCCTAATATATTCACTTCACCATTACACTAGGCCTAATGTTTTTCTTGTTTTTTGCTTTGCTCACCCGAGTTGTGGTGATGAACCTTTAAATAATATGCGAAACTGCAATCCACAGTTGAGGGTACGACCAATCAAAGAATGCATCGCAGATTCATCCACTACATCGCAGATTCTCTTTTCAATTTCACTTGTGGTGAAAAAGAAAATAAACCTTTAATATATATACGTACTAGTGAAAGTGAGTACCCCAGGTTTTAATCATTTCGAGAATATTTTAAAATTATCATATTAGTATTAATTAAATACTAAAATACACAATTTCAGAAACTTTTGACTAGTTCAACACTCAATAAAGTAATGTGAAAAACAACAAAAACGTTCCAGACTTTATTACACAGATTTCGCTGAACGGTTAACTGATTTATTATTTTTTTATTGTGCTCGTCACTTATTGGTGGTCGGAAATCAATATTTCTGTGACAACAGCATTGGAATATCGGTTTCTAAGACAGTACAAGTGGTTGTCAAGTCTCTCGGATGTCATTCAGTTTTATAAAAAGTAATATTTTCGTGGTCGTTTTACGTGATACAAAAACGTGGGTTAAAAAAAACTAGTTATCCTTTGATATTCACGTAAAGTTATTTTAATCTATACACACAGCCTTTTTCCCAAACTTATAAATATATACACACAAATATATATATTTTTTTTTGCGAACAATTATTTTGAAAGACGACTGTTTTGAAGAATAAACTTTTCAAAATTTGTTTCAAGCTTGGTTTTATAAAGAAAAAAAGAAAAGTGTGGGAAGGATACCCTCCTGCAACTGGAGAAAAATAAAAATAAAATCAACTGTTTAACGGTTTTAAAAAACAAAAAAAAAATCCGTTGTATTTATTGCAATTTCCACAAACAATTTACACGCCAATTTCCTCTAACACCTGGCTCTTTCCCGGGTAGCTGAACGATGAGGCTGAGGTCTTATAACGTTTAATTTCGGGTTCGATGCTCGCAAAGGCAACAACACAAATAGCCTAGTGATCAGCTATAATATTAAATATCTTATTGCAAAATCCGTGATGACGAGAAAACCCACTTGTAGAGAAAATTATATTTGTAAAATACGGCTGGTATGGAAGAAAGTCGAAACGTTGTTTGCTCCTCTACAGAGTGCTTTCTCCATCCATACCAGCCGTTTTTTACATATATAATTTTACAGCAAAACAGACATGCGTGTACAAAAATATATCGTTCATACTAACGTAACACATATTTTAAACTACACAAAATGAGAATGCTATCAAATCCGAAAACAGTAATTTGTTTATAACAGACACCGTAACAATTTACTTCATATATCCTCTAAAAGAACGAGTGTTAAATCTTTAATCGAATTCAGTTAAACAACGCGTGTAACAGATAATAATAATAATAATAAAAACATACCAAAAAAACTTACAATTCTAACCGTTAGAGGCGTTTAAGTGAACGAAACTCTTACGAAACATAAACGTTGAGCGAAGTGGGAGTGCGACCAGGGTCGCCATTTGGTACTATTGAAGGCCACAATTGAGCAAATTTGGTACTGAACAAAGGTATTTGGTTTAGAAAATAAAGATTTGGTACTGAAGCAAAATTTTGGTATTAGTTTGATCTTAACCTCGAATTTCTGAGACTAAATACATGAAAATACGTTATACTGGGCCTTATTAGTTTTTTTATGTGTACGACTAACCTATACTTTCAATATCAGCAGTAACATATTCTTCATGATGAGAAACCTACTTGAAATAAAAATGTATTTCAGAACGGCTGATATGGGTATTAACACTTTTATTGGTAAGCAGAGAACAACGTTTTGACCTTTCTAGGTCATCTTCAGGTTAACAAACAGAGAGTTTGAATGTGACCGTTGACGATCAAACTCTCTCTTTCTTAACCTGAAGATGACCTTGTGACATCGAAACATTTTTTTCTTTTTGAATTTCGCTCAAAGCTACACGAGGGCTATCTGCGCTAGCTGTCCCTACTTTAGTAGTGTAAGACTAGAGGGAAGGCAGCTAGTCATCACCACCCACCGCCAACTCTTGGGCTACTCTTTTACCAACGGGTTGACCGTCACATTATAACGCCCCTGCGGCTGAAAGGGCGATCATGTTTGGGGTGACAGAGATTCGAACCCACCACCCTCATATTACGAATCGAGCGCCTTAACTACCTGGCCACGCCTAGCAACAGAATTGGCAAAATGCTGAGTCACAGAGGGCTCTGTTTGATGTTGTTAATATTTTTCTTCGATCATTAAACATGATTGAATTGTAAATATTGTGTTTCCTTTTCTTTCCTTGGGAATTTATGGGATTATCTTTATCGGGATTCTTGTAGTGAAGATCATTTTCAATACTGAGGCGGACCTTTTGGGCGTCTTGAAACGGGATTTCTGGATCTCCAGAAAGCTGAGTTTTTTTATTCCACTGTTATATTTATACACATTTATTTGTCTTTTAACTTCACTCATAGCTACACAAAGACTATCTACGCTAGTCATCCCTAATTTAATAGCGTAAGACTCTTAGGCTTGTCTTTTGTCAACGAATAGTGGGATTGACCGTCACGTTATAACACCCCCACGGCTGAAAGGGCGAGCATGTTTGGTGCGACTAGGATTTGAACCCACGACCTTCAGATTAAGAGTGGAACGCCTTAACACGCTTGGCCATGCCGGGCGTAGGTCGAAACGTTGTTCTCTCCTTATCAAAAAAGTGTTAATACCCATACCAGCCATCTGAGTCACATACTCTGTCATCTCTTTTTTGCGCTCTGTATCACGGTCGCGCATGCGTACAGTATACCGTTGCCAAAGCAACGTTGCTTGTGTGTGACCAAACCCATCAACTGCGCAACTCGACAGCATTATTACGTTAAATATTCTAACAAAAAATTTGAAAATATCGAAGTGGAAAGACCACGAGGCTGGAAGAAAGAACCATTTCGAGTGGGTAAGAGAGAGAACCCTTGGCTGAGTAAGAGTACTGATGACAATTGTAAAGTATGTAAGAAAAATGTGCATCCCAGAAAGGCCATCTTAAAGACACTCAGTGAGACAAAAGAACATAAGGTTAGAAGTACCATTCTTTCCTCGTGCAGTACTATACATTTTCCAAAGACAACATCAATAGCTTCTAAAGAACCTAAAAAAATGCGAAATAGAACTCGCGGTTGCAGTGTGTTGTCGCTCCTCTGTTAGTGTTGTTACTCACATTGGTGATGTCTTCAAGAAGCATAGTAAGGGAAGTTACCTCGAAATCCTTCGATTGCACCAAACTAAGTGTTTAATGTTTATCCAAAACGTGATTGATCCTTGTTTAGAAAACGAAGGAATGAACAAAATGAGAAACAAGAAATACTGTCTGCTTGCTGATGAGTCTACTGACATTTCTAGTGATAAAAACATGTGCGTTTGTGCAAGATATTATGACGAAGACGATGGGACGGTGAAAACATCATTTTTGGGAATTGTTTCTGTCGTCGTTAACATCTGGAGAAGTTCTCTACGAACCACTGTTATCTCAGCTTGAGAAAAAGAGAGTTGCGTCTGTCTAACTGATTGGTTTTACTAGTGATGGAGCTTGTAACATGATAGGAGAAAATAATTTATAAAAATAAAATAATTGACTTCAAGATGCGCCACCAGATTGCGTTAAGATACCACGCACCTGACACAGTCTTGCGCTTTGCATTCAGAAAGGTATTAAAAAACTGTCTTCAAACTTAGGGTTTTTTTTTTCAGTGAAATTTCTGCATGGTTCAGGAAAAGTGCCCTTAGGCATTCAAATTTTAAAGATTTATTCGAAATTATGAATGCAGGCGATGAAAGGGTTGGTGTACCATTACCTTTTATAAAATGTCAAACACAAGATGGCTCGTGCGAGGCAAGGCTATGTCAAACATTTTGTTAAACTAGGATGAACTGAAGGTGTACTTTACATCCACAAACCAGTATTGAACACAGGACGTGCGTTACAAAACGCGCTTGATTGCCGACATGCTTGCAGATGAAGTCAACTGTCTCTATTTCGTTTTTGCTGTACCACTGTTTCTGAGTTTGAACAAGTAAACGCATTTTCTCGGGCAACAAAGGCCAATCTTAAAAAGCTAATAAATGACTTTGACCTTCTATACAGATCTCTTCAAAGCATGGTGTGTGATGTGAACAGAATACAGCTACTTATATCAAAAGTTCAGTTTGATGCAAAATTTGACTCTGAGTACAAAAGATGTGAAAAGATTTCCAAAGACCAGATTCGATTTGTCAAGGAGAGATGCCGTGATATGATTATCAAACTAATGGTTCAAGTTAAAGAAAGACTGCCCACAAACCGGCAGTTATTCGCTGGACTAAAAGTATTGGCAATTAGCATTGTTATTTCTCAAAACACACCGACTATCTTTCAGGAAACTTCCATTTCAGAATCTTCTTCAAAAAGCAACAGATGCGTGTCACAGCCAATACCGCAAAATTTTGTCACCCTTGGAATGAAGAAACTAGTGTGGTTACGTAATTCCAAAAGATCCTGTTGAGTTTTGGGGACGAAATATGAGGTATCAGGATGCTTGCAACGCACGTGCTCATGAGGATCTAGCAACCTATGTATTATCCTGTTTGACCACCCAGTGAGTAATGTAGTTGTCGAAAGCATATTTTCCCGTGTCACCTCTGTGAAAAATAAGGCCCGTAATCATGAGGGACTGCGCATGTTAGAAGCTATTTTGAGAATCAGAACACATCTCATGATGAGTAGTAACTGTTGCAAAGGTTTTAAAGCAACGGATAGCATGTTGGCACTAATTAACACGAAAATGTACGACAGTAGAAATGATGCAGATGACTGTCTTGATGCACTCTTTGACTAACCAGTATGGAGACAAGATGTTCAGCAAGAGACGATCACAAGAAAATTGAAAAAAGGATGAAAAACGAATCATCAAAGCAACAAACTGTTAAAAAGTCCTTATCAAGTGTATTCCAACCGTTGAAAAAGTCCTTATCAAGTGTATTCCAAACGTTGAAGAGTCCTTATCAAGTGTATTCCAACGGTTTAAAAGCCCTTATCAAGTGTATTCCAACTGTTAAAAAGTCCTTATCAAGTATATTCCAACTGTTGAAAAGTCCTTATCAAGTGTATTCCAACGGTTTCAGAGCTCTTATCAATTGTATTCCGTTTCTTTCCTTACAGTTTGAGTATGTGAAGATTATTCCTCCAGAGTTTGTTAAATATTAAAAAGTAAGAAAGAAATTGTCAAGTGTTCTGGTATTCGATTTTACTGAGAGGTTGCTTGCAGTGTTGGTATCGTGTCTAGTGCTTTAGTGTCTCTGTAGACAACAATGCAGTATCAAAGACGTAAACCAGGCCCATGAGAGTTTTCAGTTTTTAACTCTATGGCAGACCTCACCAGTCACCATGCCAACAGAGACAACATTTCGAAAACTGTCGGTAAAGCTCATATTATTTTGTGTGTTTGTTTCTTTGCTTTATTTCCATACAGTAATATACAGATATCATACAGGTTATTTATAAATCATATAGCTGGAAACAAAAGGAAATTATATAAAATATAACAATCCCTTACACACGAATGATATGATACGACATTACAAAATATAACAATCGCTTACACACGAATGATACGATACGGCATTACAAAATATAACAATCCTTACACACGAATGATATGATTCGACATTACAAAATATAACAATCCCTTACACACGAATGATACGATTCGACATTACAAAATATAACAATCGCTTACACACGAATGATATGATACAACATTACAAAATATAACAATCGCTTACACACGAATGATATGACACGATATAAGTATACATGAACAATAGATTAAAAAATATGTATTTTAATCTATTTTTCCTGCAAGTTTAGTCTAATGATGGATTTTAAATTATTTGATAATTTTGGTACTGAAGCAACTCAATTTGGTCTTGTGCGGCAAAAGACATCTGACAACCCTGGTGTGAACGCAGAAATGAAAATGATTCAGATTTGCAATATTTATATATTTAATATCATGTACAGTAGAATATTTCATGTTAATTTGAAAAGAACACGATCTCGCCAATCTAGGAGATTGTTGTTTTTTTTCCTTTCTGCTGTGCGGTATGACATATCGAGTCCTACAATGGTGGGTATAAAATATATGTTTCTGGGAGCATCACACACCTCTGCCCCAGGGGTTTAAAACTTACTTTGATTACGTGAAAATAATATGTAATTAAAGCCATTATTTGTAGACTTACTTATTTCATATTATTTTCATGACAAATTATCTACCTTGTCTTGAAGTAAGTTACTGACTTTTAAGGTATGATACATTGTGCATTTACAAAGAAAATAATGAAATATATATTTAACGAAAAGGTTAGTGAATGTTACAATGGTAACAAACAAACGACGGTAAATGGGAGAAGCGATTTGAAGACTTGAAATTTATTTGGACGCATTTTTCTTCAGTTTCAAATTGTTTGTATGACTTTCTTCACTAGTTTATTTGCTGTTACAACATAAGCGACGCATGCTTCATTTATTTGGGTGTACACTTGTTGCACGATGCGTTAAGAGTTGGTGAGAACACTTCTCTGTTAAGGACATTATATTTGGTGAGGTTAAGCATTCCCAAGCCTATGTTACACAGAACAAAGTTTTTTTATTACGATATTGAAAAAATATTTGTTTGTGAAAGTAGATGTATTTTATTATTACGTCAGCAAAGTAGTCACAGAACAGCTGTCACCACTAGGTGTCGTATCGGTTAAAGTTTTTAAGTCATACTACTTAGGACTAGCGTATATTGAAAGTCGTAGTTCCGTGCTCATCCGTAGATAAATTGAATGATTTGTTTGTTTTGGAATTTCGCACAAAGCTACTCGAGGGCTATCTGTGCTAGCCGTCCCTAATTTAGCAGTGTAAGACTAGAGGGAAGGCAGCTAGTCATCACCACCCACCGCCAACTCTTGGGCTACTCTTTTACCAACGAATAGTGGGATTGACCGTCACATTATAACACCCCCACGGCTGGGAGGGCGAGCATGTTCAGCGCGACGCGGGCGCGAACTCGCGACCCTCGGATTACGAGTCGCACGCCTTACGCGCTTGGCCATACCAGGCCAAATTGAATGAACACATAAGTTCACATTTAGATCAGTAAGTTTATGAATGTTTAAAGCTATTATTAAGTGAGGCTTTTCTCTGTGGTTAACAATTAGATTGACATCCCGATATGACTTATATATCATCTTATTTCTGGAATATAACATAAAAAAAACAAAACAAAATGATTGTTTGTTCTTGAATTTCGCACAAAGCTACACGAGGGCTATTTGCGCTAGCCGTCCCTAATTGAGCATGTGATGGGCTAGAAGAAAGACTATTAGTCAACACCACCTGCCGCCAACTCTTGGGCTACTATCTTACCAACGAATAGTGAGATTGCCCATAAAGTTATAATCCTTCCACATATGAAAGGGCGAGCACGTTTGATGAGACGGGGATTCAAAACCCACGACCATAACCACCTGGTCTTCTCATTACAGTAACAACACAGAGAATAAGGAAGTAAAACTGATAAACATTAGTGATACATAGTAGAAGGAAGTAAAGTGAATCTAAAGATATTGAAAACAGACACGTATACAAAAGTAGATTTACATAGTTAATTAAGATAGTGCTATAATACAAGCGTAACTGATCGTTTAATGTGTAAAAATACATACAGCATGGAAGTTTTTATGTTATTATTCATTACAACTCACGTCTGGGTTATCAGGTCCCGACACGTTACTGCTCCCACCACAACCCATTTCATCAATTAAAGAGTATTTCTGTGGCTGGATGTAATTCTGCAAAAGAAAAGAGAAAACCAGATCTATATTATATTATGTAAGATTTGAAACAGTGAAAGATACAGGAAATGATGTTAAAGTATATGATTATTTAAATAAAATGATGTTGAAGTATATGATTATTTAAATAAAATGATGTTGAAGTATATGATTATTTAAATAAAATGATGTTAAAGTATATGATTATTTAAATAAAATGATGTTGAAGTATATGATTATTTAAATAAAATGATGTTGAAGTATATGATTATTTAAATAAAATGATGTTAAAGTATATGATTATTTAAATAAAATGATGTTGAAGTATATGATTATTTAAATAAAATGATGTTAAAGTATATGATTATTTAAATAAAATGATGTTGACGTATATGATTATTTAAATAAACGAATATTTCCTATTTAAGTCGGGTTGGGCGTTGCCCATTAATTAGAATGACATGAATATTCAGGCATCCATGGTTTACGGCCTGTTGCTGCAAAAACGTACTTGTTCCCCATACTAAATTCAATTTCAAGGCAAGATTAAAGTAGTCCAAGAGTCGGTGGTGGGTGCTGTTAATCAGCTACCTTTTCTCTAATTTAGGCCCGACATGGCCAGGTGGTTAAAGTGCTCGACTCGTAATCTGAGGGTTGTGGGTTCGAATCCCCGTCCGATCAAGATGCTTGCCATTTCAGCCGTGGGAGCGTTATTATTTGATGGTCAATCCCACTATTCGTTGGTAAAAGAGTAGCCCAAGAGTTGGCGGTGGGTGATGATGACAAGCTGCCTTCCCTCTAGTCTTACACTGCTAAATTAGGGACGGCTAGCGCAGATAGCTCTCGTGTAGCTTTACGCGAAATATAAAATAACAACAACAAACAAACAATATATCTAATTTATCAATTCAGAATTGGGGCGACTATATATAAATAGCCCGTTGTGCATCTTTAACAAAAACGTTAAACAAACAAATAAATCTAATAAATCCTAGAGTAAATTAATCTTTTTGTTTATATGCATATCGGATATTTTTATTCTTCTTACCTCATCTTATCAAGTTTCTATTTATGCATAATGGTTCAGTTACTTTGCAAATAATTTTATTAGACTCGTAACGTCCAGATATCGGTGTTTGAAACTTTTATAAAAAACAAACGCCACCTATCTTAAGAAGTATGGCAGCTCAAATACATTTTTGTACAAATAGTGAGAACAGTTTTATGAAAACTTCATCTTTCTTTAAAGACAGATACGTATTTGGAAAAAAAAAGGTAGAAAGTTTGTTTGTTTTTAATTTCGCGCAAAGCAGTATAAAGTTAAAAACTTTGATTTGATAATGCATGAAGAATGGCCCCGTTAAACCACAAAGAAATATTTAATTCTCTAAGCCTAAAAGGCTTACGCTTGTCTAAGAACAACTGTAAAATAGATGCTTTAATCGATAGATAGATTTACCTGGCAGTCTAATTAGAAACATTTCAGTTCCTCTTGGTCGTTTGGACCTCTTATCGTGGTTTTGATTTTTTTTAAAGGCAAGTCATATAGAGCACATAGATAAAGCAACTGTTTCAAGTGTTATTGATGTATGTTTTGTGTCGTAGCTATTTGGTTGGTAAACATAAACATTAATGGATTTGGCTGTTCACGGTCTGGAACTTGGTAGAAACCAAGTATCATAGTAGCAACTTTCTTTGGATTTGAAACATCCATCATAAAACCTACTGAAACAAGTCCCTTACAAAACGTTCATAAAAATCGTCACGAAATCTACAATGCGGCTTTAAGTTCTACATAAGATAATCGGAGGAATACATCGAAACTTAATAAATTTGCAATAAATACCACACATAATATTTAGAAATATACCAAGAAGCTTACTGCCTACATATACTTGATAAAGCCATGAACAAATTTAAGGATAATGTTTCTTTAGTCACCCCCAAAAAAAACAAACATAAAAACAACAACAAATAAACGCATTATCTGTGAAAGCAACAGTCGTTACAGAGTGTATTGTGTTTGTTTGTTTTTGAATTTCGCGCAAAGCTGAGTGTATTGTGATCTGTTTACTTACAACAAAAGACATTGTCAATAGTCATTGGAGTAGTGAAAAAATTGCTTAGTTGTGTTAAACTCTCTCAAACTGCAAATTGTGTAGTATAGTAATAAGTCGTTTAGCAGTACTAAAAGTGTGCCTTTTAAATTATTTTTACCGCTGTTTCTAGTTCAATAAAAATACAGAGGTTGAGTACGTTGTTTTAAAACAATGTCAGATCATTATCACGTGTTTACAGTTTGTGTCATCACATCAAGTTGATCACTGTCTGATGACCATACACCTCGACAGCAGTCCTACAGTGTATGTTTTCGTTGCAAAAGGTTCTGTCGTAAGACTGACACGTCCAATGCATACAACTCCTCCCCACAAGCTTTCCATAATTTATCTAGCGTACGACAGTGACAGCTCCTTAGCATCTGTTTAAACACGTCAATTTTATAGCAATCCATAAGCGCTGAAACTTGGCAAATTAACTGTTTTGCCTTTACATTGAATAACCTGAATACTCATTTCCTTCTTCAGCTACTTGAAATATGCAGTAGTCGGATATGTCATGGAAGTAACATGTGTACACACGACTTTTGTCACTTTCTCAAACAGGGATCCTTCTTTGTTGTGTTACATGTTACCTGGAGCACATTAACGTCTTTTGTCAATGACCCTTATTTCGTGGATTCTCACCAATTACAAGACGTTCCACTTTGACTACCGCAGCTGAGGTGCAACTTGTTGCAGGTCATTTTCTGGGTAATCCTGGTATCCCAAGTTGATTCATATTAATTTGCTAGCCAATGCCATCAAATACAAGAAATATTACCATCTCGGAAAGTTTAATCTCGACTGAAAAGCATCTCTGCCGTCTGAATGTATGAATACTTTAACTCAGAAAGTGCTGTTTCTTTCATAAAATTTATCAATTTTTGGTGGCAAACAGTATAAAAATATAGTTCTCACAAATTCCTTTCCATCGCGATTTTACATTATCTGTGATTGCCACTATTAAAATTGTCTTAATAGAATACATTCACGCTATTTCTTAGCAGTATGTAAACTTGTTTTTTATAAATAACTGCAAAATTAGATTTTTTGATTAAAATGAACACTAACACATTTTAGTTTTTAAATTTTAAATAATTTGTGTGTGGTTTTAATATTGTAAGTATATGGATTTGTAATGACATTTTGTTTGAGATTCATCGTATTCGTTTTCAGTATTTCATCATTTACTTCTCAGTCCATACGTCATCTTTTAGGGTATCTAGATATTTTTAATCAGCCATTGGAAACCCAATATGAATATTCGAAATATGATTATAGATACTTATATGATCCCTTGTTAATTCAGGTAAATAACCACAGCTACTCTGAAAGACTTTTAAAGCCCTTGGGTTCCCATTTGGTGGACTCGCTATAAAATTTTCGAACATTATGGCGTAGTTTTGACTTTGAAGTTTCTTATATATACATAACAACTTGATTGTAAAGCTATGAACCCAGTCTTTGAAACCTTCAAACCTTTTTGACCGATGTTTGAAGGCTGAAATCTGAAAATGTCTATATTCTGAATTTAATGCATTTATTATAATGATAAAATCCGGAGTTGGATTCCTGCGGTGGTCAGAGCACAGATATCTCATTGTGCAGCTATGGGGCGTTTTTAAAAAATCCCTCACAGCAACTTTGAAAATTTTTTCCTCACTTATATTCAGCAGCCATTGAAAGTTCCACACAAAATTTCTAGCCATTTTATGAAATATTGTAGAAGGACTTTAGACATCAAGTAAATATAAATTTACCTTGCAGGAGTGTAAGTTTTGGAAGTTTATTAGTTGTGAGCTGTCCATTTTTTATTCGCTGTTTAAATTGTGGGTGCGTAAAATAGTGACAGTTAAATCCTTAGCGTGAATAATAAGGTAATGTTGACTGGTTGTTCTCCCTCTGGTCAGTCGTTCAAATTAGAGACGGCGGCAGGTGTATAGTCTTGGTGTCTTCCCGATATATACAGTAATTAAGCTTGTTTTAAAATATATTTATTTATATAAAAATATATTTAAATCAACAAACAAACTTGTCTTAGAAAAGAGCCACATTGGACTATCTGTTGTACCCATCGTGGGGAATCGAATCCCACATTTTAGCGTTGTAAATCCGTAAACCTAGCACTGTTTTACAGGGTAACAAAAAAGAAAGAAATCGAACAATTAATTTTTTAGGCCTAAATAAATAATTAGTTTTTCGAATTTTAGAGGCTAAAATATTAAACGTTAGCCAAAAATTCCAACACGTTTTTTAAAACAAATTATTATTATTATTTTATTGATTTATTTGTTCAAATACAATAAAATATAGATAAGGTGAATTGAGAGATATTAAAATAATTAACCACCAGAATAATACAGTAAAACCTTAGCCGGAAATATCAAAATTTTGCAGCATTATCTTAATATTTCTCTTATGAAAGGCCCTCTATATGGTGAAACCTGCGTAACACGGACGGAAGACGATCTTCACTTATCAACTCTATCAACAATTAGGATTAGAACCTTAGTAAGGCGGAAAAAATGTTTTTGATTAAATATTAATTTATTTAATTAATAATTTCTTTAAATATTAATAAATTCTTGTTTAATTAATAATTTGTTTAAATATTAATAAATTATCGGACATTTTGTTACAGTAAGTATTGTTAATTATATTCTGTTCTTCTTTCTGCCGTCATTATTTTTGCAGTTAAATTAGAGTCATGATTTATAGAAATGTATTTGTATTTTAAGTACAAAATTCTACTCTTTAAATAATTCTCACGAAAAAATTAAATTCCTATCATCCATAATTTTAAAATTTAGGGAAAATTTACCATGGGTAATAGGTAAAAATGAAAATCCGCGCTGTTTCAAAAATTTAAGGAAAAATCAATTTCCTGTGGAATGGAAAACGAATAATAAAGCGTGGATGACAATTTTTGAACAATTTTTTGAACAAATTAAACAAAAGAATGGAACAATAAAATAGTGATATTCTACTTTTCATAGATAATACAACTTGTCACCCAAAATTCAACTTTCAAATGTTCGTTTAGTCTTTCTACCTCCATGTACAACATCCGTTCTACAGCCACTATATAATGGAATTATACAGTGTATAAATTGAAATACAGAAAACTGATGCTTCAGCATATTATTACAAACATGGCCGACTGTAAGAGAGCATCTGAAATGACCATAAAAATTGATGTGTTAGATGCAATTGTATTTTTAAGTCATTCAGTCAGATGCGTTAAAGATGAATGCTTAATAAAGAGCTTTCGAAACTGTTGATTTATTCTTGATAATGACTGAGGTTGTGGAGAAGTTGTTTTCACTGAGAAGTGAAGATTCTAGTGAAATCCAAACTCTGATTAAGAAGATTGATGTAGATGATTCTGTGAACGTGGAAAGTTATGTGAACGTTGACAAAAATGTTTTAACAGAAACTGATGAAATTGATTTAAAATCTATAATAGAATCTCAAGATGGTAACAGTGTGAGAGATTCAGAAGATGAACAAAATGGAAAAGATAGTGAGGAAATAGAAATTCCTACTTCATCGCCAGTGTTAAGTTACATTAAAACTATCAATTTAAATTGTATGAAAAAATGAATGGGGAAAATGAACTTCACGAAAAGGCCGTAGAATTGCCGTTCTCTTTTAACCGCATGAGAAAGCCCATTAAAAAAACGAAACAGTTGAAATTGGACACTTTCTTAAATAAATTTGATTAAGATTTTGCGTACTTATGTATATTTTGAATGTCTATTTTGTTCTTATTTTAATAAATATAGCATAAACAGTATAATAACTTTATTAACAAACGTCTTACTTCTTTTGAGCCAAGCAAGTATGACGTTCCACCCAAAAATTACATATAATTAAGGAAATGCATGTTCAGTATCTAAGCTGGGAAACCTGCTTAAGCAGGAAATTTTACTCGGTCCCGTGCGATTGCGCCTTAGACAGGTTTTACTGTATTAACTTTTCTAATTTTTATTTTGTCTAAGAACAACTATAACGAAACGTAACTTACGTTCGTGACTTCCTCAAAGCTTGATAAGTCTTACAACCCTGTATGAGTAGTGAATAAATGAACATATGATCGTAACCTATGTGAGGCTGTTGGTGGTTTGTTGTTTCATCGTGATGAACAATGTTGCTATGACGACATTTTGAACACCAAACTGATCGATAAGATGTGTGTTAACATAAATTGTATAAACGTTAAGAATCGTGTTGTTCGTGACTCTATACTCAAGGTATAATTATTAAAAACTTTTCCAGCATGTGTTTTAAGTCACGCTTGCATAATAACAATATTTAAACATAAAATAACAATACAAATATGTAATTATAAATCTGTCATTAACTGATTTTAAGACAACACTTAAAAGAAATATATTAATTATATGTTTGTTTTTAAGCTAAAAGCTACATAATGGGCTATCTGTGTTCACCACATGTATCAAAACCGGCTTTTAGAGCAACAATCCTTTAGATGTATCGCTACGCCAGTGGAGAGGAGCACAATGATTGTTTTTGTTTCAAGTAACTCAGCTAGTAATTTTTACGAACTGTCATATACGATCTTAAATACACCTGTGTAAAGAGTCTAAAATTTAGCCCCCACACTAATTTTTTGTTAGTGGTAAGGGCCATATTGAGGGACGAATCAAATATTACTGTAATTACTTTCACTAATTACCGCTAGGGTATCCTCTATATTTTACAGGCTCGGCATGGCCAAGCGCGTTAAGGCGTGCGACTCGTAATTGAGGGCCGCAGGTTCGCATCCCCGTCGCGCCAAACATACTCGCCCTTTCAGCCGTGGGGTCGTTATAATTTGACGGTCAATCCCACTTTTCGTTGGTAAAAGAGTAGCCCAAGAGTTGGCGGTGGGTGGTGATGACTAGCTGCTTTCCCTCCAGTCTTACACTGCTAAATTAGGGACGGCTAGCACAGATAGCCCTCGAGTAGCTTTGTGCGAAATTCAAAAACAAACAAACTATATTTTACAAAATCAAAAATTTACAAATCAAAAGTATTGATTTCATTCAATTTGTTTATCAGTGACGTAGCTAGGGGGGCAAGAGGTACATATGTCCCTTGGCGCAGCATTGGGGTGGGGGCACCAAATTAATGTTACATAATTAGGAATTATAGCTTACATTTTGTCACAAGGGGGCGCGAAAACTGACTTTGTCCCCGGGCGCTGAAAACCCTAGTTACGCCTCTGTTATTTATGGTTAGTTTTCCAAATTGATTCAAGATGCCTTATGTGTCCTTTATTGGTAGTGGACAGTGTATAAACAAGGGGAAAATTTGAGGGTTAAGGCCACAAAGCTACTCAAACCAGGTCGTTTGATCACCCAAAAGGAACCACATCTTAAACTGTTTAGTTTTATAACCAATAAACATAAATCAAATCAAATCATAAAACGTGGAGAACTGATCTAAAAATATCTGTATGATCAAATGACCATTTCTTCTTCTGAGTCTCACTCAACAGCAAACTGAGAATACGAAACAACAAGATGATTTCTGTTATTTTTACCATTGTGTCTGGATTATTACGTATTTTAAGTTTTAGCATGCTACCTACCAGAAGGTTCCCATATTTTTGCGTTTCAACAGTGAAATTTTCTTGGAGGACTAGGGTGTTTGTAAATATTTGTTTGTTTGGAATTGGTTTGGTTTGTTTTGAATTTCGCGCAAAGCTAGTCGAGAGCTATCTGCGCAAGCCATCCCTAATTTAGCAGTGTAAGATTAGAGGGAAGGCAGTTAGTCATAACCATCTACCGCCAACTCTTGGACTACTCTTTTACCAACGAATAGTGAAATTGACCGTCACATTATAATGTCCCCATGGCTGAAAAGGTAACTTGCTAGAGACATCAATATAAACAATTAAAACATTTCTTGTAAACACTAAGTTGGTGAATAAACAAACATTTCCTGCAATACTTACATGACCACAAAACGTTTTTTAGATAGTTTATTAATCTGAAACACTTTCTAACACAGTATTTATTCTTTATTATCAAATTATTATGCTTCGTTATCACGTAAATGACTTTTACCAATGACTTTCAAAAGTTAATCAGGTTAAACACTTTGTGTGTAATACTTATTGTACCAGTTTGACCAAATTCTTTGAGATCAATCTCAAAATACCCTGTCGAAAATAAAATTAACGAACACGAGCAAACCAATTTGCCATGCTATACTGGTACCATCTAGTGAGTACAATGAAAATCATTTATAAAAGTAATTACAATTTTTGTTACTAGATAGCAGCAGTATACAAAAACAAATGTTTTGATTTGTGTGTTTTATAGCAAAGCCACATAGAGCTATCTGCTGAGCCCACTGAGGGGATTCGAACTCCTTATTTTAGCGTAGTAAATCCGTAGACATACCGCTGTACAAGCGGAGGGGCAAATGTTTTGATAGAACTGACTGAAAGGTGGTAAGACAACCGAGTGATTGTTTTAGTTAAATATACATTTATAAATGCGTGTAACTTAGAGTTTAATGTATATTGCCAAAGTTCATATATTCCCTAAATTTGTAGGAGATACTCGAGTGCGAATTAAAAAAATATATGTTTTACGAAAGCACTAGCGTATTGGGCAAATGTTTAACATTTATAAACTGACGCGCCGAGAGACAGTTTTATATTGTCGTATGTTCCACTTTCACAACCAACCAGAACTCTTCAATGTATAATAAGTGTTCTACGATGTGCAAATCTCTTGAAAAATGAAGTACAACATTATTATTTACTGAGAAAATTATTATTAGTTGGAAAATTCCATTTCTTTAATTATTTGACTTGAATTGAATGGAAAAAAAATATGATTGAAAAAATAAAACCACGTTACTCTTAGAAAACACACAAGTTTCATTTATTCTTATGATTCATTATCACGACTTTATTACATTTTTAATATTTAACTATTAAAACAGCAAAAACTAAAGCAACTGACACTCGCTCAGACTAAATAAATGAGAATAGAGTGGTGGACTTATCACACTGTAACACCTACAAGTATTAGATATATTTATTAACAGCACAAAGAATGTTTTCTTTACTGTGTATAGAGGATCTCCAAATCCTACATTTATCTTCAGAACACTTTGTTTACTACGACAGTTGATGAACAAACAAACTGTTCTGCAAGTTTGTTTTGTTTTTGAATTTCGCGCAAAGCTATTCGAGGGCTATCTGCGCTAGCCGTCCTTAATTTAGCAGTGTAAGATTAGAGGAAAGGTAGCTAGTCATCACCACCTACCGCTAACTCTTGGGCTACTCTTTTACCAACGAATAATGGGATTGACCATAACATTGTAACGCCCCCTAGGCTGGGAGGACGAGCATGTTTGGTGCAACCGGGATTCGAACCCGTGACCCTCGGATTACGAGTCGAACAATTTAACACGCTTGGCCATGCTTGTTCTGCAAGACATTACAAAGATCCATATGATTGACTGAAGTGCCCACATTAATTATTCGGTTTGACACTGTACACCACCTGCTCTATGGTGGTTATGGTTACAGTCTTCTTCGTAAACTTGTCTATAATGATACCGTCTTGATTGTGTTTCGGGGCCTAGGTCCACAAGCGCCAGCTATTTAAAAACAATTGTTGTTTATGTATGCACCTCTACGTTTATGTGTGGTTTCTTCCACATCCTGGTGACTTAACAACCATTGTTCACACCCTGACAAATGTGGTATCAATTGTCAGTGCTTCTAAACTTTCCTCAAGTAATCATGTATCTATCTACCTCCACCCCAAGTAAGTGCCACATTTGTCTCCACTACGGATCTAACCTTAATTTCACGTGTGAGGCTGAAGACAAAAAACGTTTCTGAGTGCTGAAGAAGTTTGTGAGATATTAAACTAAAATGACTGTCAAGTATATCTGTAATTGTGTGCAAAAAATGTTTAAACCTTAAGTTGGTATAATAATACTCTATTGCGTAAAGAAAGTGCGATGAAGCTAGCTGCTATTGAATTTTAAAGTTAAAATATATACAATGTTTTATAAAAGAAATCAGGCAGGTAACTAACTTTTTAAAAATACTAAATTTTTAAAATCAAATTTACCTCACAGTACAGTTTAAATTCAGTTAATATTTTGTAAGTAATCGGTTAAAATTTGGAAGATAGTGTTAGGGTTAGACAAATTTAAAATTTGACTTTAAGAACCATTTATTAATTTTTCTTAAAGATTAATACAGATATATACATTTGATTTTATCTTGCAGATTTTTCAGGAAAAAACCAACCAATTATTCTAGATTTTAGGTCTAAAATTCATTACTACTTAGATAAACAGGTTGTTTTAAACTTTGTGGACACACAAAATACTGGGCACACAGTATAAACTTCTTAACGTTTTCCAAACATAACGATTACAGGTTAATGTGGTTTAGAATATAATTTCTGTACAAAAAGTATATATGGAAGACCATATAACAACAAATACACAAGAGAATTGGCATGTCGTTTAGGCCATTTTTTCACTGAACATTTCAATGTTTGTATCATTACAGACATTGAGAATGTCCTTCACTTACTGTCATAACCAATACTTCCTTATAAGTTACGATCATGTGCCATTTCAGAACTGGAGAACCGGTGGAAATATTAACAGATATCTGATAGGTTTTCTCTATATTTTTGCTTTCCAGTGGGAGATGAGATTCAATACCAAAACTTTTCAATGAATTATGACTTATGTTGATTTTCTGTATGGTCCAAAGATTTTAAATCAACTATTTGAAGAATTATTTCATTACTTTTGATACTGGCACACTAAACAGAAGCTAGTTAAGGTGTTTAGGATGTTTTCATCATTCATCTGTTTGACTATTATATGACTTGGAGATGATACATCGGACAAAAAGGCAGCAAATCAACACAACCTATTGATAACTTTTTGGCTACTCTTTACCAATGAAAAGTGGGACTGACTCTCATGTTATAAGGACTCCATGGCTGAAAGGGCAAGCACATTTGGTGATGGTTGACCAACAGTTTGGGAGGCAAGCACCCCTAACAACAGGCTCTTCCAGACTCACTTTTAAAAGGCTTGTAAAATTAATTTCAGTGCTAAAATAGCCTTCACTGAATGCCTATAAACAAGTGTATAAACAATTATATTAATATTTACCCTATGTAAAACTTCATTAATATTAAAATATCAATACTTTTTTTACTTTGTGTATATTGTTACAGTTTTTAAACTAAATATTTACAGACTGATAATGCAAGTGACATGTTGACTATACATGTTAATTTTGAACCTATAAAACCTGATCCACAAGAATGCACAGTCATCTCATATGATACACTCTGTCTGTGGCAGTAGAAGTTCCTTTAGTTGTCCAATAACAGAAGGATTAATTTGAGTCAGAAACTTAACAAAAAATTTGATTACCACCCTCTCTCACAACACACTTAATTACCCTATGTTTGATGACTTCTCCTGGATTTAGAAATGGGGGAAGAGTCTACATTAGGGTTTTCAAAAAAAAAAAGTAATATTTATTAAACATATTAATGTTTTCCAATTTTTCATTAAAAGAAATAAAAAATTACAAAACCAAATAACAGCATTGAAATTGTTGTTTCTCGTATCTAATTTTTTTATTAATATCATTTAATGTAAATAAAAAGTTTAAGCCTTACGTTACTGATATTTAGGTGCAGTCAGCGTCAGTGTAATATTCATGTAAAGACATATGAAAATAAAACAGATGGATTTCAATGCCAAAAACTACAGTTATTAAAAAGTTCATTCTCTTTCATAATGCATTTTGCCATCTTTATTAATGTCTGGCAATCAACTCAATTACCTACAAATATCAATTACACTGATTAGTATCATGTATTACAGTAAATTAATTAAAAGTTACAATTAAGTCGAAAAACGTCAGCTAGTGTTTCTTATCATTACTGTTTCCAACTATTCAGTATTCAAAATATTGTCATTATGATTTACACAGCTTAATCCACAAATGTAACAACTAAAGAACAATCCAACTGTTACTATGATTAATTATTACAACTATACAAGTAATTAAAATATTACTATTATCTTTGTTATTTAACACAAACCTACACAATGGACTCTCCATACTCTGTCCACTACAGATATCAAAACCCAATTTTAACACAAGTTTATTTTTTAACCACCTTGTGATTTTCATGATGTTGCTATATTTTGTTTGAAGTATTAAAATTGCAAATGCATTTATTTTAAATTTCTTGTCTAAAATGCAATGATATTTTAAAAAAACCAAAAATCAAAACTGTGACTCTGATGATGTAATAAGAAGTCCCATTCAACTTAAATATTAAAATATCTACGTTATGCTGACAGTAATTATGACACTGTTTTAATAACTGATTATTCAAACATGATTAAGAATGAAAGTTTCTGATGTAGTTAGGGTTAACATTACACAAAAGAAATACTTTACTTTAGTACCCTAATGTGTGGTTACTTCAGTGGGGAAGCACACGGGTAAAAAAAAATGCACAGAAAATATTGTTAGACATCTTATGCAGGATAAAAATACAATAAATAAGTGAAAGGTTTTCAGGAAAAGTTAAACAAACAAAACCTAAAGATAAATGATCCTTTGTTAACCACCGAGGTCACTGAACTTGTATTTTATTTTGATATTCAATACAACAGGTTCATCGATTCACATGTTCCTTCTTGACTAATGATTTACGATTTGTTTTTTGAAGAATAATATATTGAGAAAGAAATCAAACGAGATACACACAATAGTTATATTACAATTAAGAATTATTTTTTCCTATACAAATATTTAATTTAACTTTTTAGAATGTATACATTCTGTTAAAAGCATTAAAACTACAAATATTTTTTTGGCTAATATTACCAACCTTATTGTTATATAATCTGCCAATTCACACAATAGATGTAATCTCACAACAGCTTTCTTCTGATACTGAGGAGCCCCCGTTAGTACAGCGGTATGTCTACGGATTTACAACCCTAAAATCAGGGGTTTGATTCCCCTCGGTGGGCTCAGCAGATAGCCCAATGTGGCTTTGCTATAAGAAAACACACACACACACTGATACTGAGGATACAAAACATATTCACCTCACAAACCTTTTTTAAAGAAATCAATAATGTTTTATGTTGAAGTTCAAAATGATTTTTAATGAAAAGTTTACACAACTCATTTTAACAAATGCTCTTTGACTGAATTATGGTTCAGTCACATTCATGGCAAGCTGTCTTCAAACTGCTTACACAAGTGATATTTATGGTTCTATGTTCCATACCTGGAATACATATAACAACTAATGTTCTGGAATCCACGAAAGGATTCTGTAATTGTTGACTCCATTATCATGATGAGATCTTTACTGCTTCTCCTGAATATCTCATCTTCAATTTTCATCCAAAATGACAATAATATCACTTGTTTCTAAACCTGGCTCTTAACCATTCTTGCAACAGAAGGTGATTTTCTGTTCATCTTCTGAACTGTCAAATATATCCAAACACATTTGAATTTTTAATCGGAGATAAACACAAAATTGTTGAGGTATGCTGTAGCTAATACTACTACTTATTTCCATATCATTAAGCTTACCAATGGCTCAATATATTTATCCTTCAGGTCTCAGTGTGCAGACATGCTGTAATTATATTAATATTACCAGAAAGCAAAACTCAGTCATTAAATCCTTTAGTATAACTAGTTCTCCCCAGACAGTTTACCTTCATGGAATTTTACACATAAACTTAGGTGCTACATTTGGATAACTGATGATTTATGTTTTAAATTATAACTTATTTTTATTATTTAGGGCTAATAAATAGAATTTAAACTTCAAAGGTTTGGAGTATATCACCAAATCACCAATGGCAACTGAACTTTGGTCCTAATCCAATCACTTTTTGTAAAGTTTATTAATAACTCGGGAAATGCCCTATATTACCGTTATAAAATTGTTTCAAAGTAATCCAAAATCTAGACCTGGATTTGAGGAGAACTATCCTGTGGGAACACCCTAACTTCTGTAAAAATTTGAAAACAATTGGTTTATTATTTTTCACAACATTAGTGCAGACATATGTATATATGTACACAAATATATATATATATATGTGTGTATATGTACACATATGTCAAATCATATGTAAAATAAAATTATCTCAAATGTACAGTCTGTTTTTTGTTCTGTTGTATACTTTATAAACATTTGTTTTGGATAAAAATATAAAAACAAAATACTAACTGCTTGAGAATTATTTGAAAGGTGAAGTAAAAGTTAACACATTGTGTAACCAACATTCACAAAACATACTTGTCTTAATGTACAGTGAATTTTTAATTTTAACTGTTGCACATTGTGCAAGTCATTAAAAAACTTGAATCTTGCACACTAGGAAGGATTTAGGGTTAGTAAGGTGGGCAGCACCAATCTACGGTTAACATGCTAGGTAGCACTGATGGCGTTTTGAAGTAGCACTCGTTAGATTGTAGGCTTGGTTGTGAGCTGTATGATTTGATAAAGATACTAACTTGAAATGCCACCCTCTTAAAATAAAAATATAAAAAAAACTTGGAGATTATTTAACCTGCCCTTTAATTTCAATATATTTGTCACCTATGTGGTTAATTATATATTTCTTTTTATAAAGCACTAATCAAAGAATCATACAAGAGACTATGAACTGAAATGATTCGAACATTTCTAGAAACTAACATCTTAATAATGTTTACATAGCAAGTTAATGTAGTTATCAGTATTTTTGTCACTGTGCTCCATATTAACTGTGTAATTAAAACCTTTGTATTTTCTTATCTTTACACAAAATAGCAAAAAAAAATATTTCTGCTGTCAATTTACTCTTCATGATCTTTCATACAAGTTACCCTTACAGACACCAATATCGACATGATCTTTCATACAAGTTACCCTTACAGACACTTACCAATATCGACATGATCTTTCATACAAGTTACCCTTACAGACACTTACCAATATCGACATGATCTTTCATACAAGTTACCCTTACAGACACTTACCAATATCGACATGATCTTTCATACAAGTTACCCTTACAGACACCAATATCGACATGATCTTTCATACAAGTTACCCTTACAGACACTTACCAATATCGACATGATCTTTCATACAAGTTACCCTTACAGAAACTTACCAATATCGACATGATCTTTCATACAAGTTACCCTTACAGACACCAATATCGACATGATCTTTCATACAAGTTACCCTTACTGACACTTACCAATATCGACATGGTCTTTCATACAAGTTACCCTTACAGACACTTACCAATATCGACATGATCTTTCATACAAGTTACCCTTACAGACACTTACCAATATCGACATGATCTTTCATACAAGTTACCCTTACTGACACTTACCAATATCGACATGATCTTTCATACAAGTTACCCTTACAGACACCAATATCGACATGATCTTTCATACAAGTTACCCTTACAGACACCAATATCGACATGATCTTTCATACAAGTTACCCTTACAGACACCAATATCGACATGATCTTTCATACAAGTTACCCTTACAGACACTTACCAATATCGACATGATCTTTCATACAAGTTACCCTTACAGACATTTACCAATATCGACATGATCTTTCATACAAGTTACCCTTACAGACACCAATATCGACATGATCTTTCATACAAGTTACCCTTACAGACACCAATATCGACATGATCTTTCATACAAGTTACCCTTACAGACACCAATATCGACATGATCTTTCATACAAGTTACCCTTACAGACACCAATATCGACATGATCTTTCATACAAGTTACCCTTACAGACACTTACCAATATCGACATGATCTTTCATACAAGATCACCAATTCATGATCTTTCAAGTTACCCTTACAGACACTTACCAATATCGACATGATCTTTCATACAAGTTACCCTTACAGACACCAATATCGACATGATCTTTCATACAAGTTACCCTTACAGACACTTACCAATATCGACATGATCTTTCATACAAGTTACCCTTACAGACACTTACCAATATCGACATGATCTTTCATACAAGTTACCCTTACAGACACCAATATCGACATGATCTTTCATACAAGTTACCCTTACAGACACTTACCAATATCGACATGATCTTTCATACAAGTTACCCTTACAGACACTTACCAATATCGACATGATCTTTCATACAAGTTACCCTTACAGACACCAATATCGACATGATCTTTCATACAAGTTACCCTTACAGACACTTACCAATATCGACATGATCTTTCATACAAGTTACCCTTACAGACACCAATATCGACATGATCTTTCATACAAGTTACCCTTACAGACACTTACCAATATCGACATGATCTTTCATACAAGTTACCCTTACAGACACTTACCAATATCGACATGATCTTTCATACAAGTTACCCTTACAGACACCAATATCGACATGATCTTTCATACAAGTTACTCTTACAGACACTTACCAATATCGACATGATCTTTCATACAAGTTACCCTTACAGACACTTACCAATATCGACATGATCTTTGATCTTACAGACATACAATAGTTACCATACAAGTTACAGACACACCAATATCGACATGATCTTTCATACAAGTTACTCTTACAGACACTTACCAATATCGACATGATCTTTCATACAAGTTACCCTTACAGACACCAATATCGACATGATCTTTCATACAAGTTACCCTTACAGACACTTACCAATATCGACATGATCTTTCATACAAGTTACCCTTACAGACACTTACCAATATCGACATGATCTTTCATACAAGTTACCCTTACAGACACTTACCAATATCGACATGATCTTTCATACAAGTTACCCTTACAGACACTTACCAATATCGACATGATCTTTCATACAAGTTACCCTTACAGACACTTACCAATATCGACATGATCTTTCATACAAGTTACCCTTACAGACACTTACCAATATCGACATGATCTTTCATACAAGTTACCCTTGATCTTTCATACAAGTTACCCTTACATGACACTTACCAATATCGACATGATCTTTCATACAAGTTACCCTTACAGACACTTACCAATATCGACATGATCTTTCATACAAGTTACCCTTACAGACACTTACCAATATCGACATGATCTTTCATACAAGTTACCCTTACAGACACTTACCAATATCGACATGATCTTTCATACAAGTTACCCTTACAGACACTTACCAATATCGACATGATCTTTCATACAAGTTACCCTTACAGACACTTACCAATATCGACATGATCTTTCATACAAGTTACCCTTACAGACACTTACCAATATCGACATGATCTTTCATACAAGTTACCCTTACAGATCTTTCATACAAGTTACTTACAGACACACCAATATCGACATGATCTTTCATACAAGTTACCCAATATCGACATGACAAGTTACCCTTACCAATATCGACATGATCTTTCATACAAGTTACCCTTACAGACACTTACCAATATCGACATGATCTTTCATACAAGTTACCCTTACCAATATCGACATGATCTTTCATACAAGTTACCCTTACAGACACTTACCAATATCGACATGATCTTTCATACAAGTTACCCTTACAGACACTTACCAATATCGACATGATCTTTCATACAAGTTACCCTTACAGAACTTACCAATATCGACATGATCTTTCATACAAGTTACCCTTACAGACACTTACCAATATCGACATGATCTTTCATACAAGTTACCCTTACAGACACTTACCAATATCGACATGATCTTTCATACAAGTTACCCTTACAGACACCAATATCGACATGATCTTTCATACAAGTTACCCCTTACAAGTTACCCTTACCAATATCGACATGATCTTTCATACAAGTTACCCTTACAGACACTTACCAATATCGACATGATCTTTCATACAAGTTACCCTTACAGACACTTACCAATATCGACATGATCTTTCATACAAGTTACCCTTACAGACACTTACCAATATCGACATGATCTTTCATACAAGTTACCCTTACAGACAAGTTACCAATATCGACATGATCTTTCATACAAGTTACCCTTACAGACACTTACCAATATCGACATGATCTTTCATACAAGTTACCCTTACAGACACACCAATATCGACATGATCTTTCATACAAGTTACCCTTACAGACACTTACCAATATCGACATGATCTTTCATACAAGTTACCCTTACAGACACTTACCAATATCGACATGATCTTTCATACAAGTTACCCTTACAGACACTTACCAATATCGACATGATCTTTCATACAAGTTACCCTTACAGACACTTACCAATATCGACATGATCTTTCATACAAGTTACCCTTACAGACACTTACCAATATCGACATGATCTTTCATACAAGTTACCCTTACAGACAAGTTACTTACCAATATCGACATGATCTTTCATACAAGTTACCCTTACAGACACTTACCAATATCGACATGATCTTTCATACAAGTTACCCTTACAGACACCAATATCGACATGATCTTTCATACAAGTTACCCTTACAGACACTTACCAATATCGACATGATCTTTCATACAAGTTACCCTTACAGACACTTACCAATATCGACATGATCTTTCATACAAGTTACCCAATATCGACAGATCTTTCACCAATATCGACATGATCTTTCATATCGAAGTTACCCTTACAGACTTACCAATATCGACATGATCTTTACAGTTACAAGTTACCGACATGATCTTTTACAGTTACCCTTACAGACTTACCAATATCGACATGATCTTTCATACAAGTTACCCTTACAGACTTACCAATATCGACATGATCTTTCATACAAGTTACCCTTACAGACACTTACCAATATCGACATGATCTTTCATACAAGTTACCCTTACAGACACTTACCAATATCGACATGATCTTTCATACAAGTTACCCTTACAGACACTTACCAATATCGACATGATCTTTCATACAAGTTACCCTTACAGACACTTACCAATATCGACATGATCTTTCATACAAGTTACCCTTACAGACACACTTACCAATATCGACATGATCTTTCATACAAGTTACCCTTACAGACACCAATATCGACATGATCTTTCATACAAGTTACCCTTACAGACACTTACCAATATCGACATGATCTTTCATACAAGTTACCCTTACAGACACTTACCAATATCGACATGATCTTTCATACAAGTTACCCTTACAGACACTTACCAATATCGACATGATCTTTCATACTTAAGTTACCCTTACAGACACCAATATCGACATGATCTTTCATACAAGTTACCCTTACAGACACCAATATCGACATGATCTTTCATACAAGTTACCCTTACAGACACCAATATCGACATGATCTTTCATACAAGTTACCCTTACAGACACTTACCAATATCGACATGATCTTTCATACAAGTTACCCTTACAGACACTTACCAATATCGACATGATCTTTCATACAAGTTACCCTTACAGACACCAATATCGACATGATCTTTCATACAAGTTACCCTTACAGACACTTACCAATATCGACATGATCTTTCATACAAGTTACCCTTACAGACACTTACCAATATCGACATGATCTTTCATACAAGTTACCCTTACAGACACTTACCAATATCGACATGATCTTTCATACAAGTTACCCTTACAGACACTTACCAATATCGACATGATCTTTCATACAAGTTACCCTTACAGACACTTACCAATATCGACATGATCTTTCATACAAGTTACCCTTACAGACACTTACCAATATCGACATGATCTTTCATACAAGTTACCCTTACAGACAACTTACCAATATCGACATGATCTTTCATACAAGTTACCCTTACAGACACTTACCAATATCGACATGATCTTTCATACAAGTTACCCTTACAGACACTTACCAATATCGACATGATCTTTCATACAAGTTACCCTTACAGACACTTACCAATATCGAATTGATCTTTCATACAAGTTACCCTTACAGACACACCCTTACAGACACTTACCAATATCGACATGATCTTTCATACAAGTTACCCTTACAGACACTTACCAATATCGACATGATCTTTCATACAAGTTACCCTTACAGACACTTACCAATATCGACATGATCTTTCATACAAGTTACCCTTACAGACACTTACCAATATCGACATGATCTTTCATACAAGTTACCCTTACAGACACTTACCAATATCGACATGATCTTTCATACAAGTTACCCTTACAGACACTTACCAATATCGACATGATCTTTCATACAAGTTACCCTTACAGACACTTACCAATATCGACATGATCTTTCATACAAGTTACCCTTACAGACACTTACCAATATCGACATGATCTTTCATACAAGTTACCCTTACAGACACTTACCAATATCGACATGATCTTTCATACAAGTTACCCTTACACAAGTTACTTACCAATATCGACATGATCTTTCATACAAGTTACCCTTACAGACACTTACCAATATCGACATGATCTTTCATACAAGTTACCCTTACAGACACTTACCAATATCGACATGATCTTTCATACAAGTTACCCTTACAGACACTTACCAATATCGACATGATCTTTCATACAAGTTACCCTTACAGACACTTACCAATATCGACATGATCTTTCATACAAGTTACCCTTACAGACACTTACCAATATCGACATGATCTTTCATACAAGTTACCCTTACAGACACTTACCAATATCGACATGATCTTTCATACAAGTTACCCTTACAGACACTTACCAATATCGACATGATCTTTCATACAAGTTACCCTTACAGACACTTACCAATATCGACATGATCTTTCATACAAGTTACCCTTACAGACACTTACCAATATCGACATGATCTTTCATACAAGTTACCCTTACAGACACTTACCAATATCGACATGATCTTTCATACAAGTTACCCTTACAGACACTTACCAATATCGACATGATCTTTCATACAAGTTACCCTTACAGACACTTACCAATATCGACATGATCTTTCATACAAGTTACCCTTACAGACACTTACCAATATCGACATGATCTTTCATACAAGTTACCCTTACAGACACTTACCAATATCGACATGATCTTTCATACAAGTTACCCTTACAGACACTTACCAATATCGACATGATCTTTCATACAAGTTACCCTTACAGACACTTACCAATATCGACATGATCTTTCATACAAGTTACCCTTACAGACACCAATATCGACATGATCTTTCATACAAGTTACCCTTACAGACACTTACCAATATCGACATGATCTTTCATACAAGTTACCCTTACAGACTTACCAATATCGACATGACCAATATCGACATGATCTTTCATACAAGTTACCCTTACAGACACTTACCAATATCGACATGATCTTTCATACAAGTTACCCTTACAGACACTTACCAATATCGACATGATCTTTCATACAAGTTACCCTTACAGACACTTACCAATATCGACATGATCTTTCATACAAGTTACCCTTACAGACACTTACCAATATCGACATGATCTTTCATACAAGTTACCCTTACAGACACTTACCAATATCGACATGATCTTTCATACAAGTTACCCTTACAGACACTTACCAATATCGACATGATCTTTCATACAAGTTACCCTTACAGACACTTACCAATATCGACATGATCTTTCATACAAGTTACCCTTACAGACACTTACCAATATCGACATGATCTTTCATACAAGTTACCCTTACAGACACTTACCAATATCGACATGATCTTTCATACAAGTTACCCTTACAGACACTTACCAATATCGACATGATCTTTCATACAAGTTACCCTTACAGACACTTACCAATATCGACATGATCTTTCATACAAGTTACCCTTACAGACACTTACCAATATCGACATGATCTTTCATACAAGTTACCCTTACAGACACTTACCAATATCGACATGATCTTTCATACAAGTTACCCTTACAGTTACCCTTACAGACTTACCAATATCGACATGATCTTTCATACAAGTTACCCTTACTTACCAATATCGACATGATCTTTCATACAAGTTACCCTTACCAATATCGACATGATCTTTCATACAAGTTACCCTTACAGACACTTACCAATATCGACATGATCTTTCATACAAGTTACCCTTACAGACACTTACCAATATCGACATGATCTTTCATACAAGTTACCCTTACAGACACTTACCAATATCGACATGATCTTTCATACAAGTTACCCTTACAGACACTTACCAATATCGACATGATCTTTCATACAAGTTACCCTTACAGACACTTACCAATATCGACATGATCTTTCATACAAGTTACCCTTACAGACACTTACCAATATCGACATGATCTTTCATACAAGTTACCCTTACAGACACTTACCAATATCGACATGATCTTTCATACAAGTTACCCAATTACATGATCTTTCATACAAGTTACCCTTACAGACACCAATATCGACATGATCTTTCATACAAGTTACCCTTACAGACACTTACCAATATCGACATGATCTTTCATACAAGTTACCCTTACAGACACTTACCAATATCGACATGATCTTTCATACAAGTTACCCTTACAGACACTTACCAATATCGACATGATCTTTCATACAAGTTACCCTTAACTTACCAATATCGACATGATCTTTCATACAAGTTACCCTTACAGACACTTACCAATATCGACATGATCTTTCATACAAGTTACCCTTACAGACACTTACCAATATCGACATGATCTTTCATACAAGTTACCCTTACAGACACTTACCAATATCGACATGATCTTTCATACAAGTTACCCTTACAGACACTTACCAATATCGACATGATCTTTCATACAAGTTACCCTTACAGACACTTACCAATATCGACATGATCTTTCATACAAGTTACCCTTACAGACACTTACCAATATCGACATGATCTTTCATACAAGTTACCCTACAGACACTTACCAATACAGATCTTTCACAAGTTACCCTTACAGACACTTACCAATATCGACATGATCTTTCATACAAGTTACCCTTACAGACACTTACCAATATCGACATGATCTTTCATACAAGTTACCCTTACTTACCAATATCGACATGATCTTTCATACAAGTTACCCTTACAGACACTTACCAATATCGACATGATCTTTCATACAAGTTACCCTTACAGACACTTACCAATATCGACATGATCTTTCATACAAGTTACCCTTACAGACACTTACCAATATCGACATGATCTTTCACAAGTTACCCTTACAGACACAATATCGACATGATCTTTCATACAAGTTACCCTTACAGACACTTACCAATATCGACATGATCTTTCATACAAGTTACCCTTACAGACACTTACCAATATCGACATGATCTTTCATACAAGTTACCCTTACAGACACCAATATCGACATGATCTTTCATACAAGTTACCCTTACAGACACTTACCAATATCGACATGATCTTTCATACAAGTTACCCTTACAGACACTTACCAATATCGACATGATCTTTCATACAAGTTACCCCCTTACAGACATGATCTTTACCAATATCGACATGATCTTTCATACAAGTTACCCTTACAGACACTTACCAATATCGACATGATCTTTCATACAAGTTACCCTTACAGACACTTACCAATATCGACATGATCTTTCATACAAGTTACCCTTACAGACACTTACCAATATCGACATGATCTTTCATACAAGTTACCCTTACAGACACTTACCAATATCGACATGATCTTTCATACAAGTTACCCTTACAGACACTTACCAATATCGACATGATCTTTCATACAAGTTACCCTTACAGACACTTACCAATATCGACATGATCTTTCATACAAGTTACCCTTACAGACACTTACCAATATCGACATGATCTTTCATACAAGTTACCCTTACAGACACTTACCAATATCGACATGATCTTTCATACAAGTTACCCTTACAGACACTTACCAATATCGACATGATCTTTCATACAAGTTACCCTTACAGACACTTACCAATATCGACATGATCTTTCATACAAGTTACCCTTACAGACACTTACCAATATCGACATGATCTTTCATACAAGTTACCCTTACAGACACACAATATCGACATGACCAATATCGACATGATCTTTCATACAAGTTACCCTTACAGACACTTACCAATATCGACATGATCTTTCATACAAGTTACCCCAGACATACCAATATCGACATGATCTTTCATACAAGTTACCCTTACAGACACTTACCAATATCGACATGATCTTTCATACAAGTTACCCTTACAGACACTTACCAATATCGACATGATCTTTCATACAAGTTACCCTTACAGACACTTACCAATATCGACATGATCTTTCATACAAGTTACCCTTACAGACACTTACCAATATCGACATGATCTTTCATACAAGTTACCCTTACAGACACTTACCAATATCGACATGATCTTTCATACAAGTTACCCTTACAGACACTTACCAATATCGACATGATCTTTCATACAAGTTACCCTTACAGACACTTACCAATATCGACATGATCTTTCATACAAGTTACCCTTACAGACACTTACCAATATCGACATGATCTTTCATACAAGTTACCCTTACAGACACTTACCAATATCGACATGATCTTTCATACAAGTTACCCTTACAGACACTTACCAATATCGACATGATCTTTCATACAAGTTACCCTTACAGACACTTACCAATATCGACATGATCTTTCATACAAGTTACCCTTACAGACACTTACCAATATCGACATGATCTTTCATACAAGTTACCCTTACAGACACTTACCAATATCGACATGATCTTTCATACAAGTTACCCTTACAGACACTTACCAATATCGACATGATCTTTCATACAAGTTACCCTTACAGACACTTACCAATATCGACATGATCTTTCATACAAGTTACCCTTACAGACACTTACCAATATCGACATGATCTTTCATACAAGTTACCCTTACAGACACTTACCAATATCGACATGATCTTTCATACAAGTTACCCTTACAGACACTTACCAATATCGACATGATCTTTCATACAAGTTACCCTTACAGACACTTACCAATATCGACATGATCTTTCATACAAGTTACCCTTACAGACACTTACCAATATCGACATGATCTTTCATACAAGTTACCCTTACAGACACTTACCAATATCGACATGATCTTTCATACAAGTTACCCTTACAGACACCAATATCGACATGATCTTTCATACAAGTTACCCTTACAGACACTTACCAATATCGACATGATCTTTCATACAAGTTACCCTTACAGACACTTACCAATATCGACATGATCTTTCATACAAGTTACCCTTACAGACACTTACCAATATCGACATGATCTTTCATACAAGTTACCCTTACAGACACTTACCAATATCGACATGATCTTTCATACAAGTTACCCTTACAGACACTTACCAATATCGACATGATCTTTCATACAAGTTACCCTTACAGACACTTACCAATATCGACATGATCTTTCATACAAGTTACCCTTACAGACACTTACCAATATCGACATGATCTTTCATACAAGTTACCCTTACAGACACTTACCAATATCGACATGATCTTTCATACAAGTTACCCTTACAGACACTTACCAATATCGACATGATCTTTCATACAAGTTACCCTTACAGACACTTACCAATATCGACATGATCTTTCATACAAGTTACCCTTACAGACACTTACCAATATCGACATGATCTTTCATACAAGTTACCCTTACAGACACTTACCAATATCGACATGATCTTTCATACAAGTTACCCTTACAGACACTTACCAATATCGACATGATCTTTCATACAAGTTACCCTTACAGACACTTACCAATATCGACATGATCTTTCATACAAGTTACCCTTACAGACACTTACCAATATCGACATGATCTTTCATACAAGTTACCCTTACAGACACTTACCAATATCGACATGATCTTTCATACAAGTTACCCTTACAGACACACCAATATCGACATGATCTTTCATACAAGTTACCCTTACAGACACTTACCAATATCGACATGATCTTTCATACAAGTTACCCTTACAGACACTTACCAATATCGACATGATCTTTCATACAAGTTACCCTTACAGACACTTACCAATATCGACATGATCTTTCATACAAGTTACCCTTACTGACACTTACCAATATCGACATGATCTTTCATACAACTTACCCTTACAGACACCAATATCGACATGATCTTTCATACAAGTTACCCTTACAGACACCAATATCGACATGATCTTTCATACAAGTTACCCTTACAGACACTTACCAATATCGACATGATCTTTCATACAAGTTACCCTTACAGACACTTACCAATATCGACATGATCTTTCATACAAGTTACCCTTACAGACACTTACCAATATCGACATGATCTTTCATACAAGTTACCCTTACTGACACTTACCAATATCGACATGATCTTTCATACAAGTTACCCTTACAGACACCAATATCGACATGATCTTTCATACAAGTTACCCTTACAGACACTTACCAATATCGACATGATCTTTCATACAAGTTACCCTTACAGACACTTACCAATATCGACATGATCTTTCATACAAGTTACCCTTACAGACACCAATATCGACATGATCTTTCATACAAGTTACCCTTACTGACACTTACCAATATCGACATGATCTTTCATACAAGTTACCCTTACAGACACTTACCAATATCGACATGATCTTTCATACAAGTTACCCTTACAGACACCAATATCGACATGATCTTTCATACAAGTTACCCTTACAGACACTTACCAATATCGACATGATCTTTCATACAAGTTACCCTTACAGACACTTACCAATATCGACATGATCTTTCATACAAGTTACCCTTACAGACACTTACCAATATCGACATGATCTTTCATACAAGTTACCCTTACTGACACTTACCAATATCGACATGATCTTTCATACAAGTTACCCTTACAGACACCAATATCGACATGATCTTTCATACAAGTTACCCTTACAGACACCAATATCGACATGATCTTTCATACAAGTTACCCTTACTGACACTTACCAATATCGACATTGTCTTTCATACAAGTTACCCTTACAGACACTTACCAATATCGACATGATCTTTCATACAAGTTACCCTTACAGACACTTACCAATATCGACATGATCTTTCATACAAGTTACCCTTACTGACACTTACCAATATCGACATGATCTTTCATACAAGTTACCCTTACAGACACTTACCAATATCGACATGATCTTTCATACAAGTTACCCTTACAGACACCAATATCGACATGATCTTTCATACAAGTTACCCTTACAGACACTTACCAATATCGACATGATCTTTCATACAAGTTACCCTTACAGACACTTACCAATATCGACATGATCTTTCATACAAGTTACCCTTACAGACACTTACCAATATCGACATGATCTTTCATACAAGTTACCCTTACTGACACTTACCAATATCGACATGATCTTTCATACAACTTACCCTTACAGACACCAATATCGACATGATCTTTCATACAAGTTACCCTTACAGACACTTACCAATATCGACATGATCTTTCATACAAGTTACCCTTACAGAAACTTACCAATATCGACATGATCTTTCATACAAGTTACCCTTACAGACACCAATATCGACATGATCTTTCATACAAGTTACCCTTACTGACACTTACCAATATCGACATGGTCTTTCATACAAGTTACCCTTACAGACACTTACCAATATCGACATGATCTTTCATACAAGTTACCCTTACAGACACTTACCAATATCGACATGATCTTTCATACAAGTTACCCTTACTGACACTTACCAATATCGACATGATCTTTCATACAACTTACCCTTACAGACACCAATATCGACATGATCTTTCATACAAGTTACCCTTACAGACACTTACCAATATCGACATGATCTTTCATACAAGTTACCCTTACAGAAACTTACCAATATCGACATGATCTTTCATACAAGTTACCCTTACAGACACTTACCAATATCGACATGATCTTTCATACAAGTTACCATTACAGACACTTACCAATATCGACATGATCTTTCATACAAGTTACCCTTACAGACACTTACCAATATCGACATGATCTTTCATACAAGTTACTTTTACAGACACCAATATCGACATGATCTTTCATACAAGTTACCCTTACAGACACTTACCAATATCGACATGATCTTTCATACAAGTTACCCTTACAGACACTTACCAATATCGACATGATCTTTCATACAAGTTACCCTTACAGACACTTACCAATATCGACATGATCTTTCATACAAGTTACCCTTACTGACACTTACCAATATCGACATGATCTTTCATACAAGTTACCCTTACAGACACCAATATCGACATGATCTTTCATACAAGTTACCCTTACAGACACTTACCAATATCGACATGATCTTTCATACAAGTTACCCTTACAGAAACTTACCAATATCGACATGATCTTTCATACAAGTTACCCTTACAGACACCAATATCGACATGATCTTTCATACAAGTTACCCTTACTGACACTTACCAATATCGACATGGTCTTTCATACAAGTTACCCTTACAGACACTTACCAATATCGACATGATCTTTCATACAAGTTACCCTTACAGACACTTACCAATATCGACATGATCTTTCATACAAGTTACCCTTACTGACACTTACCAATATCGACATGATCTTTCATACAACTTACCCTTACAGACACCAATATCGACATGATCTTTCATACAAGTTACCCTTACAGACACTTACCAATATCGACATGATCTTTCATACAAGTTACCCTTACAGAAACTTACCAATATCGACATGATCTTTCATACAAGTTACCCTTACAGACACCAATATCGACATGATCTTTCATACAAGTTACCCTTACTGACACTTACCAATATCGACATGGTCTTTCATTCAAGTTACCCTTACAGACACTTACCAATATCGACATGATCTTTCATACAAGTTACCCTTACAGACACTTACCAATATCGACATGAAATTCGAATACTTTTTCCTTGATATACTTCATATCTATCTTTTAGATTAATGAATTCTCCATGTTCTTGACAATCTGGACACACAATTTGGGTCTGCTGTATTGTGCCCAAGCTGTTAAATTCACGTGTACACACCAAATCGTCTACAAGTTGGGCATCTCTTCACTGCTCCATATTTACCACCCCTTCCTACTGAATGAAAACAGTACTAACAAGAAAACTGACAATACAGATGTTTTCATAAAAAGTAAATACAACCAGTGTGGAGTTGAAATAATGTTCAATTATTAAATACTGTAGTGAACAAGTTAAGTTTAGAGTATGTGGAAGAATGTTTTGTATTAAAGGGTAGAAAAACTGCAATCTTTAACCTTGTGCACAGACTCGTGGTTTATTTTAATGTTTGTGATTTGTGAACTGAATACATCATCCAGTGCAGTCTTATCCTGCTTCCAGAAGTCGGGTGTAAGTCCCCTTAAAAACAAGATGGAAAAACTGAAAGATAAATAATAACAATTGATAAGTGTATGGAAATTTTTTAAACTTCATTAAACTATGCAAAGATGAAATTAGGAGTTAGAAAATACAGATAGTTTCACCACATAAGTAAGGAAAGGATGTGTGTAAATAGCATTAGGCATTGCAAAAAGAAAGATATTTGAGGATGGATTTACCTTCTTCAGAGCCCCATCTCAGACAGCAGTGTTTAAGTGTCGTGTGTAAGTTTCATTTTTTATAGATATTTAATGAACTGGTATCACCACCCTGTTTAGGTTTAATACTGGTATCACCACCCTGTTTAGGTTTAATACTGGTATCACCACCCTGTTTAGGTTTAATACTGGTATCACCACCCTGTTTAGGTTTAATACTTGTTTCCTCCATGTCAGGTTTTGAATACACCAGTAAATCTAGTGTATCTTACTTGATAAGTTGATCGAGCGTTGTTGTTGTCGTAACTCAGATAATTTGTTTTTGTACTGAAGGTGTTTGGTGGATTATGGGACAGAATTAGTTACAGTCATTTAGGTGTACATCATGACCATCAGGTTTGTTAAGAACTCTGTGTATCTAAATTCTTACATTAGCAATCTAGGCAAGTTACTTAACAGTTTTAATTACTTTAAATATACAACACTGCCTCTGACTTTTATAAACTTTGTGCATTAAAATGCAAAATATTACAAGGTTTTATACGAGAAGCAAATACTACCAAAAACTGGGATGTCTAGACATCTTACTCTATCAAGCTCCAAGCACTGTTCTAAACTCCAATAAGATTAACTCATACCATTCATTTCCCAAGAGATCTTAACGTATCCCCATAAAGTAACCTTCCCATTCGCTAAATCATCCAAGTTACAAGTGTCCCCCCTCTCTTCAAGAGCTTTCCAACAGCTCAACACTCCAAGTGAGGATAAACAGATTTTGACACTTAATCAATGTTTTCAGACACATACTTGTGTTGGCCACATCATACAGCATTGCCCTGATGGCTTAAGAGACTTATCTATCACTATGCCAAGATTTATTACGTAAATCATGTTATTAGGTAGGTTCCTATCTGTAGTAAACACGAGATCCAAATTATGGTACCTTAAGTTCATTTTCCTGTACTTACTATAGTTAAAATGCCATATGCTCAACGTATCAGTTTATCCAAGACACTTGCAGTGTCTCAACATCTTCAGTACAACCAGAAACATTAAATAGGTCTACTGTCATCAGTAAACAACAACACCAGCACTGACGTATATCACTAGTAACTAAGGTCTAGTCTGACTAGAGTCTTGCTTTCTCTCGCCAAAACATACATTTCATTAATTAACCTTCTGTGGTGCGCCTGAAAAATATAAACACAATGCTATTTCCACTCACTTTCCATTATCCATATAACAAGTAATGGTCTCAAAAGGTTTAACTGAATACCAATACGGTGTTCTTTTTTTATAAACATAACAGAATAGCTCGGGCAACAAAGATTATACTTCGATTTAAAGCTAAGCTTTCCGTTAGTATAATGTTAACTTTAAAAGGAATGAAACAGATAAAATTAGGGCTGGAATAAACAAATTGTTTTTGACTGATAACCAATAACAATATCCCAGAACTCACTATGACGTAATAACACCTGATGAATAGCAAATACAGAGCTGTAGTCTTCAGCTATTTTTTCACTCGAAATCGAACAGCAAGGAAGATGAATACTTATCAACTTGTACAAGAGACACAATAAAATCAGGTAAATTTAAGAGGTTTATGGATAATGTACAGCAGTGGTTCCCAACCAGGAGTGCTCCCTTGGGGGTGCGAGATAACATTTCAGTTTGTTTCTGTTTATATTAAGCATACTGTCCTATATATTCAAAAATTAAGTTCGATTTTTATTTCTTATATTTCTTGTTACAGACATAACTTTTTACCTTATTACAATAAACTGTCGTTTCTACCGTCACCAGCGCAGACCGAAATCTTAATGTACAAATGTAAACAAACAACACACGAAACGTAAACGTGACCTAAATACTCGGCATAACTAATTAGGTTACGTTTGTGAACGCCGTCTTAAAGTGTCTATTATTTATTTATGTTATGTATTCACGTGATCGTGACTCGAGAAACTTCCAGAAGTATCCAGAATTAATCGATGACATCATGTGACGTATATTCGAGAATGTTCTAGAAAGTTTCGCAGAGTATATAAACCCATGCGTGATGCAATAGAAGTCAGTGCATTGTTGATTCTGTGTTTGTGCAAAAAACTTCATTATGTCAAACAAAAGGAAATGGAATGATGATTATGTGAAGTTTGGTTTCACTTGCATCGGAAGAACTAAGGATCTGCAAAAACCCCAGTGCATGCTTTGTGACGCTGTCATTTCAAACGCAAATTTGAATCTATCTAAGCTGAAGGAACACTTGAACAATCGACATGGTGAAGCAGCTGATGCAGGCCATGATGTTGAATCGTTGAAAGGTGGAAGAGCCCGCTTTGATTCTCGAGCAACCCTTCCAAAATTAGGTTTTATATCTGTTGACAAACCACTGCTGATGGCTTCATACCACATGGCATATAAAGTAGCCAAATCAAAGAAGCCCCATACAATTGCAGAATAGGTGATAAAACGGTGTGAATTAGAAAGGGCAACAATTGTTCTGGGAAAAGAAGCCTCAAACAAGCTTAAATTAGTGTCGTTATCAAATAATGTTATTCAAAACTGAATTGGTGATTTGAGTTCGGACATTTTGGACCAAGTTATCGCAGATATCAGGGCTAGTCCCTTGAAAATCTCTCTCAAATTGGACGAAACAACTGATGTTGCAAATTGCAGTCAACTCATCACACTAGTGAGGTATGTCCATGAGGGTGCCATAATGGAAGATTTCCTGTTCTGTGAAGATCTGAAAACAACCACAAAAGGGAAAGATGTCTTCCAGTGTGTGAAAGACTTCTTTGCGAAATATGATTTAGATATCCAAATTATTGGTTCTGTGTGTACACGGTGCCCCTGTTATGCTAGGAAATCAATCAGGAATTTTTGCACTGATGAAACAAGAGATTCCCCACTTGCAAGGTACTCACTATTTTCTTCATCGACATGCTTTGGCATCAAAAACATTTCCTCCAATGTTGATAAAGGTCCTTGACACTTCTGTGAAGACCATCAACTGGATTAGAGGTCGCGCTCTGAACTACCGCCTCTTCAAGTCGCTTTGTGAAGATTTTGGAAGTGAGCATTCAGTTTTGCTTTTCCACACATAAGTCCGCTGGCTGTCATGTGGGAGAGCTTTAACGCGCTTCTTTAAACTGCAAGAAGAAGTCAAAACTTTTCTGAAGGAAGGTGACTATGATCTGCCCGGAGAAATAAAATCACGAGAATTCAACCAAATGCTAGCCTATTTGAGTGATATTTTCACTCGTATGAATGACCTGAGTGTATCTCTTCAAGGGAAAAACATAAACATATTAAAATGCTGCAAAAAGTTAAATGCTTCCAAAGAAAAGTTACATCTTTGGTGTCGACGAGTTAAAAGAGGGAATCTTTCAAATTTTCAATCACTCAAAGAAATGGTAGGTGAGGGTGAGTCCTTAATTCCATGTGTGTGTGAAGAAATTGTAGATCATTTGGAAATACTATCAAAATCATTTGGATATTTTGGAGGAGAACTGGAAACTTCTGAAGAATGGATTATGAATCCATACTCCTTCAATTTGGATAATATGCTGGATGATAAAGAACTGAAGGAAGATCTTATTTAACTGCGCACAAATCGATTTCTTGAAATGCAGTTTGAAAGCAAAACTTTGGAACAATATTAGTGTTCGGCAATGGACTTTGTTTCCAAGACTTTGTGAAAAAAGCACAAAATGTGCTCATCCCGTTCGCGATGACATACTTATGTGATGACATACTTATGTGACGATATACTTATGCGAGTTTGGATTTAGTGCTCTTTTGTCAATCAAGACAAAATCTAGAAATCGCTTGAGTGCACAGGCAGACTTGCGGATTGCTATCAGCAACAAAGTGCCACGCTTTGAAAAACTCGTAAGAAATAAACAGGAACAAAAGAGTCATTAAATTTAAATTGGCTTGTGAACATTTGAACATTTCAACTTCAAAGAAATTTCATTTAACGCATGGATGAAAATTTATTTTTTTGTTGGCCATGTAGGGTTTATGCAACTATTAGTGTGTTGTAATATTTTTTTCTTTTCCAAATGTTTCGTTTTTGTTAACTAATTATAAAAAATTGTTTTGGCCACCTTCACTTTTATTCTTAAATAAATAATTACTGTGAGGGGTGCGAGAACATATTAAAATTTTTTTAGGGATGTGGGGCATAAAAAAGGTTGGCACTAAAATAAGTGTCAATAAAAATGTGGTTGTTTTTATAACGGGCCCCGGCCTCGTAATACGAGGGTCGTGGGTTCACATCCCCGTCGCGCCAAACATGCTCGCCCTTTCAGTCGTGGGAGCGTTATAATGTGACTATTCGTTGGTAAAAGAGTAGACCAAGAGTTGGCGGTGGATGGTGATTACTCGCTGCCTTCCCTCTAGTCTTACACTGCTAAATTAGGGACGGCTACCACAGATAGCCCTCACGTAGCTTTGTGTGAGATTCACAAAACAAACAAATGTTTTCATAATAATACATTAATAATAATACATTAATGGTGCTGAAACCAAGAAAAAAAGTTTATTTTCTGTGTTTCTGATACACTAATTTCTGAAAATTCCAAAATTAGAAAACACGCAGTGAATGATGGGACAAACAGTCTTAAATACCAGGTTCGAGCAGTGGACCATTTTAACTTGTGACGATGAAAATGGACGGAATGATTACTCTCTTCCAATATTCAGCCTTTAGAAATCTGGGTGGATTATAGTAGTAATACTGAGTTTGAAACAGATTTTAATGTCAAAGGTTCTAACAACAGGTGGAACATAAAAGTGCTTTGAATGTGGAACTGATACTAATGTTACTGCTGTCAAATATTCTAACAAGATACTGAACAGTGGAGATGCCAGAATTAGATTAATAATTGAATAACACTGATCAATACGTACCTGTCAATAATTTATTGTTTCTGATGACTTGTAATAGTCAAATAGGACTAATTTGTACACTTATTGATCTCAATATAACCAAGTTGTATTTGCTTGAAAAAAATCATTTTACTTTACCGGTAATTCATATAAATAAAACATTCACAAGATTTAAAAATGTTATTTAAAAAATTAATTATTTTCTTATACTTCAAATACTAAGAAAAAGTGGTGTTATATAGCATGAGGTCCACAAAAATATTTATAATATAGCAAGAGCTCTACACAGATATTGTGGTCTTCACTGTTTCAACGATTCACTAAAACAGTTTCATGCGAAATGATGTATACTTATTCATGCTTTTGTTCAGCAAATAGAATAATCTAATAAATTGTATGTTCCAAATGTTCAGCAAATAAAATAATCTAATAAATTGTATGTTCCAAAGTAGTACTTTAAATTGAGATCATAGTTGCGCTAGGTTTGATTGTTTAAACTTATTACATTCCGATTAGATTTTTTTCTTAAAATTATATGCAATAATACTTTGTACCTTATTAGTTTAAAAGCGTTATTTATAATAACTGGGCCCGGCATGGCCAGGTGGTTAAGGCACTCGACTCGCAATCTGAGGGTCGCGGGTTCGAATCTCCGTCGCACCACACATGCTCGCCTTTTCAGCTGTGGGGCGTTATAATGTTACGATGAATCCCACTATTCGTTGGTAAAAGTGTAGTCCAAGAGTTGGCGGGTGGTGGTGATGACTAGCTGCCTTTCCTGTAGTCGTACACTGCTGAATTAGGAGGGTTAGTGCAGACAGCCCTAGAAAAGCTCTGCGCGAAATTCAAAAACAAACAAAAATTATAATAACTGGCATCAGTTGCAAATAAACGAAAGTCAAAACAGTGATAATGATATTATGCTTGCATGTTATAAATATCTTTGCAAACTGTATGTTATATTGGCACTGAAAAACAACATCGTCAGTACACTGTATACGTCATATATGTAAAAGTGACAGTAACACCTCGTGTTTCAATACATCGGTATTTATTCTGGGGTTGTGCGATCTCTTCAGATAAAAACTGATGTCTAGACAAGTGCAGATTCGATCAACGAATAAAAGGAATGTACTGTAATTATCGATAACTTGATTGAAGTTTAAATTGCGAGAGAAACAAACAGATTGGACACATATATATGTAAAAACGGCTATATTTTTAATATAGATATAAAGGTGTTCCTTTGTATTGTAAAAATTAATATAGATATAAAGGTGTTCCTCTGTATTGTAAAAAATAATATAGATATAAAGGTGTTCCTTTGTATTGTAAAAAATAATATAGATATAAAGGTGTTCCTTTGTATTGTAAAATTAATATAGATATAAAGGTGTTCCTTTGTATTGTAAAATTAATATAGATATAAAGGTGTTCCTTTGTATTGTAAAAAATAATATAGATATAAAGGTGTTCCTTTGTATTGTAAAAAATAATATAGATATAAAGGTGTTCCTTTGTATTGTAAAAATTAATATAGATATAAAGGTGTTCCTTTGTATTGTAAAAATTAATATAGATATAAAGGTGTTCCTTTGTATTGTAAAAATTAATATAGATATAAAGGTGTTCCTTTGTATTGTAAAAAATAATATAGATATAAAGGTGTTCCTTTGTATTGTAAAAAATAATATAGATATAAAGGTGTTCCTTTGTATTGTAAAAATTAATATAGATATAAAGGTGTTCCTTTGTATTGTAAAAAATAATATAGATATAAAGGTGTTCCTTTGTATTGTAAAAAATAATATAGATATAAAGGTGTTCCTTTGTATTGTAAAAAAATAATATAGATATAAAGGTGTTCCTTTGTATTGTAAAAATTAATATAGATATAAAGGTGTTCCTTTGTATTGTAAAAAATAATATAGATATAAAGGTGTTCCTTTGTATTGTAAAAATTAATATAGATATAAAGGTGTTCCTTTCTATTGTAAAAATTGTTTTAATACCCATAGCAGCCGTCTTTAGGATATATTTTAACTTTAAGTGGGTTTCTTATCATCACGGACAATCTACATTTAGACATAACAACAAACAAAAAAAACAAAATAGTATACACAAATGGACAATCACATCTACTGGATCAGTAAAGAACTCGTTAGCTCTCATTTCCCAAGACGAACTTCTGCCAAACTAGCCGTGACGAAAACGAAGCTGAACTGAAAAAATAAAAAACATTCAAACCTAAAACACAAACTTGTTTCTTGTTTGCTTTATTTTGAATTTCGCGCAAAGCTACTCGAGGGCTATTTGCTCTAGCCGTCCCTAATTTAGCAGTGTAAGACTAGAGGGAAGGCAGCTAGTCATCACCACCCACCGCCAACTCTTGGGCTACTCTTTTACCAACGAATAGTGGGATTGACCGTAACATTATAACGCCCCCACAGCTGAAAAGGCGAGCATGTTTGGTGCGACCGGGATTCGAACCCACGACCCTCAGATTACGAGTCGAACGCCTTAACACGCTTGGCCATGCCGGGCCTAACACTCTCTGAAGCTATTACTTTATGGCTACTGGCCACATTTGGCCAGTGGATAGCACAATTGTGGCCAGCTCGAGTTTAGGAATCAACTTTTTCCATCATTTAATTTTTATCGCAAATTTGGTAATCAGCAACTGCACTGCCTTACGCCATCGCCAATGTCACGCGCTTCATCAGTACCACAGACTCCGCCCATTTTTTAACATCAGTCTGGTTGAGATGTTTGTTATGCAATGTACGTTGTTTTGCATGCGCATACATACATATTTTTATTGTGCAACTTTTAAGTGTTTAAATATGTTTTGTTTTTAATCCCATAATATGGATAGTGGATAATTCGAAAACAAAAGAATCCAGATGATGGTGAATACTCAGAAAATAAAGACAAATTAATTGATTCTGGCATTACTGACGAAAAGTGAACACACGTGACTGGAAAAACGTAAAACGAGAATTTAATGATAGTTGGAAGTTGAAGTTTGCAGTGATTGAAGCAAATAATAAGTAAGTGTGTCTTTTGTGTAACTAAGGTTTTAGGAATAATAAAGTATACAACCTTAAGCAACACTTTAACAATTTTCACAACGAATTTGATGTAAAATTTCCAGTTAAGCGCCTTAACCCACCTGGCCATGCCGGGCCCCGAGGTTTCTCTAATCCCAAATATACTCGTCTTTAAACTTTTATTGCTGTTTTTAGAAAAATCTTAGGCCTATTGGTTGTTCACTATTTTGTGGCTTTTGGAATTTGAACCGCAACTTGACTGTCGTTTATTTGAAAGTTATTTCACTGCGTTTAATATTTTATGCCTACTCTATTTATTTTCTTCGAACTCTGTCGATGTTGGATAATCCAGAGTTTTACGCTGTAGCACGCGTTCTGCCAGGCCTCCTGTTATTCTATTACTTTAAGAGAAATCAGTGCACCCTAAAATAAATAATACATGTGTGTCCAGACAGGACTGTTATTATCAGTAGTAGTTTACCAATGCAAGATGCCAACGTAGATCAGAAATAAACATTAATTACGTTAGTAATGTAGCTTTAATTACGAAATTACAATCTCGTAAAATAAAACCGTATAACGATTAGAATACGTGGATTCATTATTTGGTTGTACTCTCACATATATGATTTTTATTTGTATTAATATTATTGTTATTATTGATACTGTTATAATTATTCCAAATTAAAAATATTCAGTGAAGTAAAACGCCCTCAAACGTCTCTGTATCATTGGAGCACATTGCTGTATCGAGCCTTTATAGTGTATTAGGCTCAGGAATATATCCTTCTGTGAACGTTTTTTTCAAATCACCTTAAATATCATTAGGACAGTTGTTTCCAATCTTTGGTCACTAACGGCATTCTAACAGACTTACCTGGATTTCCGTCACACTCCCGCTGTCATGAGTTGTTTGTCATTTAGTACAAAGCTACTCAATGGGCTGTGTGTGCTGTAAGTAGTATTCATAATGCTGTGCCACTAGGGGGCACCACGGGTTGATCTTACTCTGGTGTACAGAAAGGTTTAACGTCAAAGAATCAAATATATTATACTACAGTTGTCTTGAATGTTGTTAAAAACAGTTTCTTCAAAAATGTTTCACAAGGAAATGCATTTTTCCAGGAACTAATAGGAGTATTACGAATGCATAATAGAAATGACTTTTAAGAAACAGAATCTGTGTTTGAGTTACTTTCTTAATGCTGTGAACGTAATTTATAGAGATAAATATGCCCTTTAAAGTTAGGTTTTGTTTGTTTAGAATTTCGCGCAAAGCTACACGAGGGCCATCTGTGATATCCGTCCCAAATTTAGCAATGATAGACCAGAGGAAAGGCAGCTAGTTAACATCACCCACCGCCAATTCGTTGGTTTCTAATTTACCAATGAATAGTGAGATTAATCAACACAGTATAACGCCTACGTGACTGAAAGGGCAGCCCCAGTGACACAGGGATATGTCTGCGGATTCACACTGCTAAACTCCTGGTTTCGATACCCATCCTGGGTTGAGCACAGATAGCCCATTGTGCTTAATTCTAAACAAATAAACTTAAAGGGTGATCACGTTTCGTGATAGAGATTCGAATTCACGGCCCTCAGATTACGTGTCTAACGTTTTAACCGCCAAGTCATTCAAAGTTAAGAGAAGTTTAAAACTGGTGATATAATTTACCTGATAAGAAACCGAGAAATCATAGTTCGTAGTCTTAATTGCGGCTGTAACCAGGACCTCAGATGTGAAGAAACCGAACTTTGGCAACGAAAAAAAGTAAAAGCCATATGCCCTTCCTAGAATAAACCAGACTCCATTCACAATATTTCGAAACCAGTTTCAATGACGTCCTCCCCCAAAATAAGATGGCGTTCTTTTTGACAAAAATAATGTCTTTTCGAACCATAAACTTGAAGAGTAGTATGTAAGTCCAGTGAAGGGAATCTTTTGATTTTATTTCATAATTTATCTCAAAACCAAAAACTGAGGAATAAACCAGTTGATCGTTTATCACTAACAGTGTCCAAACTTAGCTTCAAAAAACTACAATTAATTATGTGATTTAAATCCACCTTCCGAGGAATTCGATTTTACAAAATTTTGTTAATTTTTTTCTTTTCTTTCTTTGTAATTGAGCATAAACCTAAACAATGCGCTATTTGTACTCTGCTCACCACGGAGATCGAAACCCGGTTTCTCGAGTTTTATGTAAGTCAGCAGACATACAGCTGTGGTATGGTGTTGGGGGTCTTGTTATTTTTGAGCCCCGGCATGGCCAAGCGTGTTGAGGCGTTCGACTCGTAATCCGCGGGTTCGAATCCCAGTCGCACTAAACATGCTCGCCCTCCCAGCCGTGGGGGGCGTTATAATGTGACTGTCAATCCCACTATTCGTTGGTAAAAGAGTAGCCCAAGAGTTGGTGGTGGGTGGTGATGACTAGCTGCCTTTCCTCTAGTCTTACACTGCTAAATTAGGGACGGCTAGCACAGATAGCCCTTGAGTAGCTTTGTGCGAAATTCCAAAACAAACAAACAAAGCCAGATATCATGTATACGGAGACATAATACGGCACTAATGCTCAAGTGATTTATCACTTGAATTACCAATACAGCTAGTCTCCTTCTGACCGGTTTTACATCAGGAAATCGATAGTAGCTTCGATTGGAGACTTCGCTCGTTTGTTAATTAGAGTACAGAGCTGCATATTCACGTTTCGAAGATGCGATTCTGTGTCTGCGGATTTCTTGCTATTTATAACGTTGTTAGTGATCATCTCGATGTAGCGATATATATTTGTGTACTTTAAGCTATTTACTGTGTTCACTTACGGGAATCGAACCTTGGATTTTTGCGTTGTAAGTCCGTGAACCATGAATCATAATTACCTGTGAAAATTACAAATAATGAAAGAAAAAAAGCTCTAAAGACTTCTGCACGCTCTAACAGGATGAATAGACTGAGAATCATGCGTAGTTGAAAGACGGTGGTAACAGCTTGATGAGACATACCAAACATTTCTGTACTATAACTTTGGCGAGAAAATTTACTTGAAGCCACGTTGGTGTTTAAACCCATTTTTACCTGATGAACTGAGAACATCATTGAATCAATTAGGTAATTTATTTAGTGACACTTATTATTAAATTCTTAGCATCTCTCTTAAAAATTAGGTTAAATTAAGATCAATTATTAAAATGTATTTTTTTATATAAAGCTATAGAAAGGGATATTTGCGTTTAACCATCCATAGTTTTGAGATTAAAAATGCAAATCCTTATAACCCAAGCACTTTCGAAGGGTGGAACTTCTTTATTAGGCCAGTTGCTTTGGAATCTTCAACAGAGGGAAGCTTTGGACCTCGTGAAAAGAAAGGGTTCAGGACGAAATCATTAAAGCTATTCTTTATCCTCTGTTGTTAGCAATGTAATGGAATCGATTATTCAATATTAGATGTTTATGAAGATATAATTTGTTATTTTAACTCAAAAACAAACCGAAACAAAAACAAACTAAATAAATAACGCTGCATTAACTGAAAAGATTCCAGGGTACAAGCTACAATGCGAAATTATAAAATGTACCCTAGGTTTTGGAGGTGATTGAGGAAGTAGGACCCACATAGCGGTGGTCATTCTGTTGAGTTTAATGATGACTTGCACTTGATGAAGATTGTGCTGTAACAGTTAAAGAACTAACACAGAAGCTTCATTCAACCCATTCAACAGTTCACCGTCATCTGCAACAGCTTGGAAAGGTATCAAAACTTAGAAAATGGGTCCCCCCAAGAGTTGACAGAAGCCAACATTAGAGCAAGAGTGGACATTTGCACTCTTGTTAACGTAACTTATCTTTTTTTTGGACAGGTTAGTGACTGAAGATGAAAAATGGATATTTTATACAAATGTTAAGTGCTGCAGATAATGGCTCAGTGTAGGTAACTTGGCTAAAGCACAACCCAAAATGGACCTCTTCCCTAGGAAAGTCTTGTTAAGCGTTTGGTGGGATATTGTTGGTGTGATCCAATTTGAGTTGCTGCCACTCAATGAAACGATTACAACAGACTCCTATTGTCAACATCTAGAGCGTTTGAATGTTGCACTGAAAGAAAAGAGGCCTGCTTTGATCAATCGTAAAGGTGTTGTGTTACACCAGGATAATGCACGGCCCCATACAGCAAGGATCACATCTGTAAAGACTGAAGAGCTAGACTGGGAGAAACTTCCACATCCTCCTTATTCTCCAGACCTTGTCCCATCTGATTATCATCTATTCTGAAGGTTGAAGAACTATCTTAATAGAAAAGAGCTTGGAACACATGAAGATGTCAAAACTACCGTCTCTACATTCTTTTCCTCCAAAACCCAATAATTTTGTAGAAGTGACGTTCAGAAACTTGTGAATCATTAGCAGGAAGTAATTGATAATAATGGGACATACATTATTGATTAAATAACGTTAAAAGTGTTTGAAACCCTTTCTCTTTTTTTGAACCTAAAATCAGACATTACTTAAGGGATGACCTGATATATATATATATATATAAAATTGTCTTGCTGGTCGACTTTTAACAGCTCAAGGTATTGCCTTGAAAAGACTTCTTATGTTTATATATCGTACACTACGATCTCGTCCATTGTATTATGTCACCTCCACTTGTCAAATAAAATAAAATGGGAAGAAAAGTAAGGGTAACAGTCTACATTTACATCTGTAAGATAAATCAGAGTACCCACAATGCCATGCTGTCGATACTGTCAATGTTTATCACAGTAGAGACTTTTGTAACGGTCCCTACTGTTTTAGATGACGTTTTGAGAATTATCTGAACCTACACAAAGCATTTGAAGGTTCTACATAAGGTTCTACTGAAAAAAAGTAGATATAGAGTTAGGCTGTTATCAAAAGAAAAAGTAGGTGAAAAAAACAGCTTCGTGGAAGAAAGTGGTCGTGAAATATGTTATTCTTTTTGAGAGGCTAATGCGGACTTCAACTGTGTTTGTTATTATATTTGTAATCTATTATCTACACTTATAATTTGAATACGCAGACAATAAGTTAGGGAAGTCTTTAACAGTACTTATATGATGGTAAGACTAACGATAGGTAGCCTAGCATAGCCAGGTGGTTAAAGCACTCGACTCGTAATCCAAGGGTCGCAGGTTCGAATTCCCGTCACACCAAACATGCTCGCCCTTTCAGTCGTGGGAGGGTTATAATGTTACCATCAATCCCATTGTTCGTTAGTTAAAGAGTAGCCTAAGAATTGGCGGGGGGTGATAATGACTAGCTGCCTTCCCTCTTGCCTTACACTACTAAATTAGGGATGGCTAGCGCAGATCGCACTCGTGTAGCTTTGCGCGAAATGGAGGGTATTTTTCAATTAAAACTATGTTTCGACTTAGATCGTTTGTGACAGTGAGTAAACACTTTGAAAGCATAGCTCACAGCTGAGAAGCGTGAAATGATGAATAACGACTTATTTATTGTCTGAAAAGAACATAAATTTTGTGGAAAAATAAGCACAATATTTAATTGCCCACCAGTGGCTCAGCGGTATGTCTGCGGACTTGCATGCAAAAATCCGGGTTTCGATACCCGTGGTGGGCAGATCACAGAGCCCCTTGTGTAGCTTTGTGCTTAATTCAAAAACAACAATATTTAATTATGGTGGATATTTTATCTTTGGATAATTTTAATTAAATGTAAGATGGTATATTCTTCATTGCTCTTTCGTTGTCGCATAAGACGTGAAAGAATGTTGTCTTTCTTGAGGCTCAGCCAGCTATAAGCTTATGATGCGAAAAATTAGGTTCTGATAGTCGCTGTTGGGTTTGTTTGTTTTGGAATTTCGCACAAAGCTACTCGAGGGCTATCTGTGCTAGCCGTCCCTAATTTAGTAGTGTAAGACTAGAGGGAAGGCAGCTAGTCATTATCACCACCCGCCAATTCTTAGGCTACTCTTTAACTAACGAACAATGGGATTGATGGTAACATTATACACCCCCACGGCTGGGAGGGCGAGCATGTTTAGCGCGACGCGGGCGCGAACCCGCGACCCTCGGATTACGAGTCGCACGCCTTACGCGCTCGGCCATGCCAGGCCACGCTGTTGGGTATAGTACACATATTATATTGTGTATTTTATAATTAATAATAAACAAACAAAACTTCATTTTGTCTTCTAATGAATTAGCGGACTTAAAACACTAAAATCTAGGGTTCGATTCCCCGCGACGAATATGGTGCAAATCGTTCATTGTACAGTTTGCGCTGAAGAAACAAACCAAAATAAAATGCTGCTCAGTTTGGACTATTATTTTTTCACCGTTATTGGTTATTAAGACATTCGATTCTTCTAATTCTCCTTTAAGTTCGTGAGAGAAATAAACAGATAACAATGTCATCGAATATATCAATTGCCAATATAATATCTAATTAAATTATTTAATACTACGTTTCTAAGGTTTCATTACAAATCGTTTTTTAGTCAAGGGCGAATTAAATAGGCCTAGTTCAACTTCACTTTACGTTTTTCTTAATCTTACCCAATAGGCATATGGAAGCGATAAAATATTCGCAAAAAAAAGCTTTGTCATTACAGAAATATATATTTAAAAAAGCTGTGTTTATAATAAGAACTTTCACATTATAAGACATTGTTTTTTATTTATTTATGTAAAAGCAAATACAGCATTGTAGCTTTTTTATTTATGCTATCAGCAATTACCTACTTACATTTTTCTGATTAAAACATCGACAGGAAAGTTTCGAGAAAGTAAATAAAACCATACTTGATATTCTGATGAAAAACGTGCGTTTTTAAGCTTCCATTGTTTATGATCTTTGTTTTTGCAATAAATTCTAAAATTTTCTGTGTATGTATTTCAACAGACAGCACTGATTTGTTATCGTCTGACGGATTTAAGCTAAAAAATGAATTTAAAAATGGTTCTGTGACAGAGTTTTCCGTTTTTAAAAAATGACGTGTTTACATTGTGCAAGTCCTAAAATATATCACAAAAATATACATGTATTTTCAAAGAAGGAAGAGAAACAGATTACAGTCTGTGTACATTAAAACATCCGACCATAATAAATATAGCAAAACTCTCTATATAATTCTTCGAAGACTAAATAACAGGCCCGGCAAACGTGTTTAGGCGTTCGACTCATAATCTGATGGTCGCGGGTTCGAATCCCGGTCGCACCAAACATGCTCGCCCTCCCAGTCGTGGGAGTGTTATAATGTGACGGTCAATCCCACTATTCGTTGGTAAAAGAGTAGCCCAAGAGTTGGCGGTGTATGGTGATGACTAGATGCCTTCCATCTGATCTTATACTGTTAAATTAGGGACGGCTAGCGCAGATAGTCCCTGAGTAGCTTTGCGCGAAATTCAAAACAAACAAAACTAAATAATAAGTTAGAACCTCATTTTAATTTCGTACAATATTATCGATACTTTGTCTATTTTTCTAAGTTGCAGAATCAACTGAACTTATTGCAGATGGCGTGCGATTCAGTATAAAAATAAGAAATTATTGAATACGCTGTTTTTCCTTGTTATTAGTGCAACTTCGCAGTTTGGATCTTATAAAATAAAATTTATTTTTAATATCTCATTAATAGATGCCCCCTACTGGAACAGCGGTTCGAAGTTACAACGCTAAAATCAGGGGTTCGATTCCTAGTCGGTGGAAATAGTAGATAGCGCGTTATTGATAGATGCTGTCTAATGCATTGTAAATGACGCGCAATAAAACTTAGTTGGTTTGGTTTGTTTTGAATTTCGCGCAAAACTACACGAGGGCTATCTGCGCTAGCCGTCCCTAATTTAGCAGTGTAAGATTAGAGGGAAGGTAGCTAGCCATCACAACCCACCGCCAACCTTTGGGTTACTCTCTTACCAACGAATAGTGGGATTGACCGTCACTTTATAACGCACCCACGGTTAGGAGGGCGAGCATGTTTGGTGTGACGGGATTCGAACCTGCAACCCTCAGATTACGAGTCGATCTCCTTATTCACGTGGCCATACCGGGACAAAACTTAGTTGATGTAGAAATACTTAAGTCGATCATGTGGTAAAAATAATAAATAAAATTTCAAATAAATTCTTAAAATACTTTTATCGTAAAAATACGGTTAGAAAACACAAAACCCCATGAAATTATGTCAGATGATAAGGTTTGTGTTTGCCAACTGTTATATATTAAAAACTTTTACTTGTACTTCTTTAATATAAATATACACCATGTTGTGTTAGGATTCTTCTGCAGTAGGTGTCAGTGATTTGTTGGCGATAAATTGATAGGCAAACGTACAGCACACACTACACTTGTTTTTAAAATAATATACATATATTTGGAACCAGTTAGACATATGTACAACAAATTATTTACACTGTAGAGACCATAGGTATACCATAAACACTATATGGTCTTCTTATCAAAAGTCCACTTAGGCCTATTTGTTTTAGAATTTCAGTTGACAAGCCGAACTACCTTTTCTATTCCAGTCGCACCAGTATTTCGTGTGTACGTCACTTACATTGAGTTACAACAGTCCTATTACTACTCTTCCTGTAATCGTGTGGTCCTCATACTACAGATATGGTTTGTTCTTTTTGTCAAAGTGCAAATTACTTTATAATTTGTTTTGGCGAAATAAACTATACGTTTTGTCTTTTTTAATACTGTTAGTTTTCCTCTAAACATATTAAGGGTTAGGCCTATAACTGTCATCGAAGTTAACTTCACGCCGAAGTCTTCCATTGCCGTAATTTTAGTTTTTACTGCTACTGTCTTTGTCTGTCTGCTGTTTCCTGCTCATCCCATACTATTTACACGTGTATTACTAAATCGTCTGCTCGCTATATTCTCGACATAAATGAGTTACAAATACAACTTCCAATAACCGTCTGCTTTTAACTCTCTTATAGTAAGAAACACAAGTGAACAATAATAAAATATAAAAATATTATCGTAGATCTGTATTAGTTGTCTATACAATTAACATTTAGGATTAATAGGAAAACCCACCGTCTCTGTTACGAACGCTAAGTTGTTATTAAGCACAAATCTATACAAAGAGCTATCCGTGCTCTAACCATCGTCTGCTTTTAATTCTCTTATAGTAAGAAACAAAACTAAACAATCATAAAACATTCATTCACAAAATACACTAATTAACAATATCTACACTGCACTGTCTTTTGTATCATGACAAACTGTTCATTCAGAATTAAGTTAAAGGTAGTCGGTGTAATGACCTAATACGTATAAACTGTATAATTTGTTTGTAGTTAATGCTATATATTGTGCCCACCACGGATATTGAAACCGTGTGTATAGCGTCGTAAGTCCTCAGACGTGATGTACCACATATATGAAGAAACTAATCACAGAAGGAATTTCTTACAAGTCATGGGTTATTTCTATTAGATGGTTTGTTACACACTCTCTCCACACCCGGTGGATAAGTTTGTAGCTTACAACGATGTAAAACTAAGCTTTGAGCTTAACAGCAACCTAATCATAAAAGTATGTTTCACTACTCAAATAATATATTTTATTATGTTATCTAAGAATATTTCTCTAAAATAATTCATATTGATAAACTAAATTATAAGTAAACGCTTACACAGCATTTTTAAATGCTTATTTTATTGTGGTATTTGGTAATTTTAAATTTTTTATCTTGGAAGCTTAAAAATATAAAAATAGAGAGTATTTGGTCTAAATTTGTTATTCATTTTAATTAATACTTTGCTTTTAAAGTTTATATTTTGCTATATTACCTTTTAACTAGCTTCCTAATAGCAGAGCAGTATGTCTTTGGACTTAACAACCCTTGAAACTGGCTTTTGCTATTCGTAGTGAGCAGAGCATAGAGAGCCAATTGTGCTTAATTACAAACAAATAAATCTCTTAAATATCTTTTCATGCTAGTAATTTATTTATATAGTACTCTAGTATATTTATTTAGTATAATTATTCTCTGAATACGCCACGAATTTATTTCATAAATTATCTTAAATTTGATTGGTTCACAAAAGAATTTATTGATGTTTGACTACCTCGACTGCACTTTACTGCCTCTTTGTTAGTTTAACTAAGTTCGCGAAGTGTATTTATTTCAGCCAGCAATGAAATGTTGTGGTAGTGTATACTATGGGGTTGTAGAACTTGTCCTGTCATTTTTGACAGTTCTACAACCCCATAGTATACACTACCACAACATTTCATTGCTGGCTGAAATAAATACACTTCGCGAACTTAGTTAAACTAACAAAGAGGCAGTAAAGTGCAGTCGAGGTAGTCAAACATCAATAAATTCTTTTGTGAACCAATCAAATTTAAGATAATTTATGAAATAAATTCGTGGCGTATTCAGAGAATAATTATTGTTAAAAAATAGTTAGATCAACAACTTTTAATATACAGAAAATCCAGGGTGTTTTGGTAACACCACGTTCAACAATGGCTTTTATGTCATGTTGCTAAGCAACAAAGATATAACTTAATATTGTTGTTAGTCTACGTACTGAAAATATAAAATGAAATGTGTAATTAACATAACAGAAAATATATTTGTTGATTTCTTAATTTAGAATCTCCGTTAATTAAAGAGGTTTATTTTTTATTAAAAACGTTAGTAATGTAAGAAAAAACTAGTTTAATTCAGAAACAATTTAAGTTTAAAACTGAATCGATGCTTTTAATTTTATGATACATTTTATGCAATTTACTCTAGGTTAGGTGGTCCCTCACTACGTGTGTACTTCAGGCTTGTTATACCAACACTTACACACTTATAAGATTTACGGCGTCTCGACGATTCCCTTACACTCCCATCACTAAAATCATAATGAGCAAATAGTAATTGAACTGTTCTATCTAGATAAACACATTTCGACTTTTAAGACTTCTATTTCGAAAAATCACGCGTGATATGACACACTGGCTTTTATATAACTTAGATTTTTTTTCCTTGGAAATATTTATAATTACTTTAAAAACATAGAGCTCAAGATTACTGCTAGTTTTTCTAGATGTTGTTTTATTTGTTGTAGACGAAAGCCATATTGTGTCTACTGTAGGTTATCATATGCCCGATTTGATCGTTGTCAGTCGGTAAACTTACTGCTGTCTCGCCAGGTGGATAGGGCGCTCGATTCGTAATCTGAGGGTCACGAGTTCGAATCCCCATCACATCAAACATGATCGTCCTTTCAGCCGTGGGGCGTTATAATGTGTCGACCAGTCCCACTGTTCGTTTGTTAAAAGAATAGCCCAAGAGTTGGCAGTGGGTGGTGATGACTAACTGCCTTCCATTTAGTCTTACACTGCTAAAGTAGGGACGGCTAGCGCAGATAGCCCTCGTGTAGCTTTGCGCGAAATTCAAAACAAACCAAACCAAAACTGTAAAGTCATCCAGTACGCACTATAAATTTTGAAAAACAACAACGAACAAAAACTTTATTTTTTAGTAATTCATCAATTTTTAAACATGGTTTGACCTATTTTGTAATTAATAAATCAATCATAAGTTGATCATGTTGCCCCACGTTTTTATCACATGCCATTACTTTACAGAACATTTTTATTGAAACTGACATCAACTACAAACCCTGGGGAATAAATTGATAACTTGTTCGGTTTTTTTGTTACTATGGAATTTTATGAGGTTTCACAAGAATGACAAAACTGAATCTTACCAAAAATAGAAACATACATCTTAATCATTTGAGCTAGAAAGATGTTCGAACACTAAGTTAGGCAAATAAATTGGTAATTTAATACCACTGAAGTACGAAAGTAAACATTTTAATATAAAAAGAATGAGATAAATTTGATTAATGAGACAGACTGATGACAGTACCACTGAAATGAAACTGAGGATAGATTAGCGGTAATAGAAAACGTTAAAAGTTTCTTAACTCTGCAGATATTCGATCTCGAAATACTTCGTATGTTAACAAGAGATTATCTTATCAAATTAAAAAAATGTATCATACTCTCGTACTCATCGTAGTTTATTTTTTCTGAACAAATTTCTTTTAAGTATTTCCTTCTAAAACTTCCCCGCATTTAAAATATTAATATTGTAACATGCAATATTACATGTTAATATTCATCTTTTATTTTTTTAGCTGGTGAGAAGTATTAATTCTCTCCACACACATGCTTTTCTAGTTGTGTATTTAACAACAGGACGTTGGTCAAGAAATGTGGCTAATTTCGTTTAGATCAAGTTACATTCGTTTAGGATTGTTCTCTTATGATGTCACGTGAACGTCTTCATGGGAAAGATGGCTGTAATGTAGGATTCACACTGTGTGAAGATAGACAGCGATCCCTTCTACTGGCAGGTCACGTGATACCTGGAAATATACTCTTCAAAACAAGAAACGCAAAAGGGATATTTTTGTTATTTTAAAGAGAAATATATGTAATAACGTTACAAGCTCGGAGTATGTGATGTTACACGTGTTGAGGCTCTGATTGTCAGACCAAAATGACAATAAAAGTTGTGCACTTTGAAAACGGAGGAAAACATCGGATTTTCGCCAAAACGCATTCGTGTCCAATAAATTTGTTTGAGAGATCTGCATGTTCTGCAAGTGCAACATGGCAGGATGGAAGGACTCGTGTTTACCGTCGCCGAGGTGAACGTTTTGCAGCAAACTGTGTGCAGGAAGTTGACAGATTTGGTGGTGGCAGCGTCATGATGTGGGCTGCCATCGCCTACAATGCCAGAACAGACCTTTTGCACATTCGAGGGAATCTTACGGCTCAACGATACGTCGACGAGATTCTTAGGCCCCATGTGCAACCCATCATGGTGAACGTCAACGACGTTTTTCAACATGACAACGCCCGTCCTCACACAGCCTGAATCACCACTGTCTTCTTAAAACACCACAACATCAACGTTCTATCCTGGCCCTCCAGGTCACCAGATTTAAACCCCATCGAACATCTTTGGGACGAGTTGGACCGACGTCTGCGACGGCGACAACCTCAACCGCAGACTCTACCTCAGCTTGCAGCAGCTTTGCAGGCTGAATGGACAGCCATTCCACAGGATGTGATTCGTCATCTCATCGCTTCCATGGGCAGGAGATGCCAAGCAGTTATTGATGCTCACGTGGGGCATACTCGTTATTGACGTTGAGTGACGTAAAACTTCACCTAGTGAGGGTGGACTTCGCCTTTGCAGACTTTGGATGTTCAGCAGTGAATGTGCAAAGTTTCACACATGTCATACAGAACTACCCGGAATAAACTTGTTAACAATTTGTCTCAAATTTTGCCCTTTGCGTTTCTTTTTTTGAAGAGTATATTATATTATATGTATATACCCTTTCTTATTTCTCTATTGGAATGGCGTAAGTTCTGCATATGTATTTGAGGGATGGCATTTTGGAAACTCATTCATAAAGACATACTTTCTTTTCTGGATCATGGACAGCTCATAACAGAATAACACATCTCTCAACAGATACACAGATCCAGACCGAACTGTGGCTCTCGTGATCGTGTTTTAGAAATAAAGATTCATTTACACTTTGCCATACCGTGCTCAGTCTTTGTATTGCTTAAGCTCAGTCATACTCAGATATCAGATATAATTCTTAATATATTTCCTGAGAAAACCTCCTGTTATCTAAAAGAATACTAGTGTTCCTGTTGTAGGGGTTCGTTTACAGAATAAACAAAGCAGACCTAAGAGGTTTAGTAAATTAGTGATATTTGCTGTCGTTGACAGCGCATGCGTGGTGTATTACATAAATCAAATACTGGTGTGGGTAAAAGCTTACCTTTTTCATAAGGAAGAAAGCGTTTAATTCTTGAAACTTTAAACTTTAAAAAGCGGTGTTTTTAATGAAAGGTTATCTTAGGACATAAAAAGTAGCTTCCTTTTTATGTAATTGCATAAAACAAACAAAAATACCAATAAAAACAGCAAAAACATAAAATGTGAGCCAGCAAGTTTGCATGTATCTCTGCATGGACCCAACAAATCTCCATGTCATACTTAGTAAAGATTCATTAACAAGTCGCGAATAGCCACAGCCAACTCTTGGGCTACTCTTATCTGACAGAATAATGGAAGCTTACAGTTATTCTTATAACGCACCCTCGGCACCAAACTGTGGTGCTTATTTTATAGCATCGCAATGTCCTCATATTTACTAGGCCACAGTCAGCTCTTTCAAGCTACCAAGAAAAAAATTTTCAAGGAAATAAGTAAAGACCTTTTGTTTACAACAGTTATTTTTCCACTTAGAGCGAAATACCTATTTCGAAATAAAACTTATGAGGAGTTTGAGCTAAATTATGATTTACATTATGCTGAACCTCTAGAGGAAATATAGAAAGTATATGTTGTATATCTTTGTTACACACAAATATGTAGTCCTAAACCATATTGCTTCACGTTAGAAATGAATACCAAAATATACGTTACTAAAACAAAGAAAATATTTCCCTTTGAAATTTTTAGTGTTTGAAGAAACCAACTGGTGTCAAAGAATAGTAAAATGCTTAGAAACTCCGCCATTAACAGGATTTGTGGCTTATCTTAAGTGAGGAGTTTATAGAAGCATACGAAGAAGGTATATTTTTATTGCGACAGAAAATTAATTAATCCCAACGAGTAAGATGGAGACAGAAGTGTCGTAGTCATAACCTATAGGTGTTTTCAAGATCTCTTTTTTGTTTTTCTGTTTTTTAATTTCGCTCAAAGCTACTCAAGGGCTATCTGTGCTAACCGTCCCTAATTTAGCAGTGTAAGACTAGAGGGAAGGCAGCTAGTCATCACCACCCACCGCCAACTCTTGGGCTACTCATTTACCAACGAATAGTGGGATTGACCGTCACATTATAACGCCACCACGGCTGAAAGGGCGAGTCAAGATCTCTTGCACTAACAATGAACGTGTGATGCGTTCACATTCGTGGAATGAATTTTCGAAAATTGTCACTGGAAGACTGAGACAAGATGCCTCTGTCACAAGAACCACAGACTGAATCCTTGGTTTGTTTGTTGTTAAGCGTAAAGCTACACAAAGAGCTACTCTCGAGTATCGAAACCTAATTTGTAGCCACCAAGGGACAAGATTTAGTCAACGTTAAACTGTTTTAATCTTATTTTGCGAAAAGTAACTGAATCTTATCATCCTATTCTATGTTTATTTGCCATTCTTTGAGTTGTAATTTCATTCTATCTTTTCAACTTTAATTATTTCTTGGTTTATGCACTTAATTTTTAATATATTATTTTTAAACGTTTTTCGATAAATCGGTTCCTTTGTTTTAAGTTTCATCTTCGTTTTTTGTCTGTAATTTGTCTGTAACTATATATATATATATAGCCAGATTTTCTCTTCCTATTTATTTATCCATTAACCCATACGTTTTTTTTTACGATTTCTACCTAGCTGCTTCCATTTTACCAGTTTTATTTTACAAATTATTTACTACAAGCGAAAATAACCATCCCAATGTTGGGAAAAAGGGGGATAATTTTAAGTTAATCTATCAGTTTAAGTCTTCATGGACTTTAAAAAGGTTAATTGTGCCGCACTTTTGGTTTCACTTTGATCCAAAGCCTTAAGCTACGTATATCGACCACTGTGAAAATTAATTTTTGAACATTTCAGTCCTTTTAAGATTTAGTCAACAATAACACACAGTAAATTTTTTTATTATTCATGTTACATCACATTTAGAAACATGAATGATAGTGTAATTAATTATTAACAATTTATTGTAGAATATCCTGCTTGAGAAATAACATTTGACATCAGTATTATTCACGTCTGTTCTACCGGCATTTTAAAAGTGAATGTTGAGCTTTGTCTGCGTGCACGGCTTTTCAAACTGGAGACAGGCGAACGTTTCAAGAAACAACATGGTTTGCAATATATATCTATATAATTATTTTGTTTTAGTTTACCTGCAGATATCAAAGATGTTTCTAAAATGTTCAGAAGGTTTTCCTAATCTTTTTATACAAGTATTGTAAAAAATGAAACAGATTCCTTAAATCTTTAAGCGTTATATGAAATATAAAATATCCTTTACATCTCCAAGCGTTGTACAAAAATATATTACATTCTATACATCTCCAAGCGTTGTATAGAAATATTGGGTTGAGGAATAATTCGTGAGCGTTTTTTCAAGTTAAACAAATATATTCATAAATGAAACGCTTTGGCAAAATATTTCATGTCATTTGGTAGATAATTTTTTGCTCTAATAGATGGTGTGTTTGATTTTCATATGTCTTTAATTTTTGCTTTCATTTTCAGCTCATTAAATGGAATGTCAAGTGGACAAAATCGAGCATTTTCGACACCATCTGCTTTTCGCATTTAATTTCTTGCAATTTCGTTTAAAACAATGCATACTATATACCTAGGTATTACATGAAATAAAGTATCATAATAAATGTTTTGGGTGTAATGTGTTCATGCATTGAAGTATTGTATAGTCTTGCATGTAATGCTTGAATGAAATTATTTAAAAATGCTCACGAATTATTCCTCAACCTAATAGAATACATTCTCTACATCACTAAGCGTTGTATCAAAATACAATGCATTAGTTAAATCGCAAAGCATTATATAAAATATGAAATGTTCTTTATATCGCTAAGCGTTGTAAAAATAAAATAAACATTCTCTTACCTACTAAGCGTTGTCATCATAGATAGAGTACTGGTGAGTAGAACAAACTGTGATTAAACTAGATGACCGTAGCGCAAGATGAAATCCAGGTGTACCAGGTGTAAACAACTGTGTTCGTGAAGCAATAGATTTGTCAGTTAAATGCCAAAACATACACACACTTCGAGAAATGGAAAAAAAGTTCAATTATCTTTGTCTTGGCTCAAGGTTAGCAGAACGTCATTGGTTGTATCAATTGACAGAGATTCTTAGAGAAACAAGACAGTTAATGAAGCAGTTCCTTTCGAGTCTTACATGTTTCTTTTAAACTCATTCTTGCTTGTTTGTTTTTTAATTTTGCGCAAAGCTACACGAGGGCTATCTGCGATAGCTGTCCCTAATTTAGCAGTGTAAGATTAGAGGGAAGGCAGCTAATCATCACCACCCACCGCCATCTCTTGAGCTACTTTTTTATCAACGAATAGTGGAATTGTCCGACATATTATAACTTTCCCACGGCTGAAAGGGCGAGCATGTGTGGTGCGACGGGGATTTGAACCCCCGACCCTCAGGTTACGATTCGAGCGATTTAACCACCTGGCCATACTAGGCCGAACTCATTGTACTCTGATATATAATCAGGTGAGGAAAGTTTTGAATTTATGTACTTTTAAACATAGTTAAAAAAAACCGTTAAAAATCGACTACGATCTTTCTTCTGTCGTAAGCCTAAAACAACCATTGAGTTTTGAATGGATAGTTTCCAATAGTTTAATTTTTTAATTCTGACTAAAACTTGGAATACGTGACAACATCTCTACACTACAAATTGCAGAGAAGAAATTTGTAAGTTCGATTTCACATCATCGAACTGTTTTTGCAAGAGTAAACTTGAATAACACTAAATTCAGATAACTGGATTTTGGTGAGGGAAACAACTTGTCTGATTGTACAGTATACAATATTGACAATTAAAGACAATTCTGTAGGTTTTATACACTTTTAAACATAGTTAAAAAAACCGTTAAAAATCGACTATGATCTTTCTTCTGTCGTAAGCCTAAAACAAACCATTGAGTTCTGAGTCGGTTTTACATATTTTTTTGACTCAATCTGCTTTTTTAAACATAGTTTTGACTTCATTTATTTCTTTAAACATATTTTGGATTCCATCTGCTTTTTAAACGTAATTTTGACTCAATCTGCTTTTTTAAACATAGTTTGACTCCATCGAGTTTTTTAAAACATAGTTTAAAACAAGCAGTTCCATCTGCATGTTTGAAACGTAGTTTTGATTCCAACTGTTTGAAAACATATTTTTAAATATATCTGCTTTTTTGAATCACATTTTTCTAAACTATTTATACACGAGGTTGTTTATTGGATAATTACTTTGTTGGCTACAGGACCCTAAACAACATACGACTCGCACGTACACAAAAATAAACAAAATATACCATCAATACAGAAGTTACTTCAACTAATTACTACTGGGATCTCTTATGTATTTTGGCTAAAAAAATGAGTGTATAAACCCAATTTGTGCTTGCTAGTTTTTTGTAATGAATCACAAACGCTCGTGGTAGAGAACGGCATTAGAATGAGCAGTGTATTAGAAGGACTTCACCAGTGATATATATATACATATACATGTTATTTCACTTCTAATACTGATGTCACAGAATTTAAAGAAACGTTTAGAAAGTTTCTCTGTACGATTGAGGGTTTATTAAAACACTAGAATTCCGTATTCAGTCATCGCAGTAGACAGTACACGTACCCTCGCTCTGAAAACTAAACGGTCAGAAAGTTTCCTCGAAGTTTTTCGTTAGATAAAAATGTACAATTTAAAAAATACCACATTGTTGATGCTAATTAACTGTAAACAATGAAAGTTTAAAAGCTAGTGTAAAAAAGTTTAGATTAATTTGATCTACAGGGTGGCCCGTACGTCCCTACCCATCCATATATTATTATGTTATATTCAATAATACTAATGATGAGTTGAAGGCAGCTGTTACCGCGGCATTTGGAACAATAACCACTGCTATGTTGAGGAAAATGCCTCACAGAACATGGCGTCGCATAATATTATGCAGCGAGAATGAGGGACAGAACACAGATACACTGAATACGTAAGATATATGGATGGGTAGAGACTTACGGGCTACCCTGTATATAAATTGAACATGTATTTCAAAGGAAGTATCTAAATTCTAAACAAAAAACAACACACACACAACGAACAATAATTTTAAAACGTCTTCACTTCACTTACCAATAAAAATACTCCCTGTTAACATTCATAACTAATAGATTATATAAACATCAGACATTTGTTTCTTTTAGAGCAAAACTGCACCATTACGTTGTGTTAACCAGTTGGATCAAACTCTGAATTCTAAAGTCACAGAGGGACAGATGTTCCATGAACATAGATAGCTCTTGGGTTTATGCACGTAACAAGTTATGCCATTAATGCGGAATTATTTGTTTCTATTAAACAAGATTAATATTGTATGGGAAAATTAAATAAAAAGTTTTAATCCCAGGTTTAAGCCCAATGTAATAGAAAGCGATAGGCGAAGGTATTATTTAAATTCGAATTAGTTTTATCTATTTGTTTGCTTCAGAGCAAAGCCACTTTTAGCTGCTTGCTGTGTCAATCACGGAGTATCAAACCCAAGATTATAGCATTGTAAAGTCTGTAAACTCAGTGCTGTTAAACTTACGCCTTAGGTCGTTACTGATAAGTTAAATATATCACGGGTTCATACCTCCTCAAAATAAAATCATTTTTGTCCTTAACACTAAACATACTACAGTAAATACAGATATTAAACCCGGCATGGCCCGGTGGTTAAGGCACTCGACTCGTAATCAGAGGGTCGTGGGTTCGAATACCCGTCACACCAAACATGCTCGCCCTTTCAGCCGTGGGAATGTTATAATACGACGGTCAATCCCATTATTCGTTTTCAAAAAGTAGCCAAAGAGTTGGCGGTCGGTGGTGATGACTAGTTGCCTCCTCTCTAGTCTCAAATTGCTAAAGTAGGAACAGCTAGCGCAGATAGTCCTCGTGTAGTTTTGCGCGAAATTAAAAGAAACAACAACAAACTTTCTTTATTAGGTCCTCGCATATCTTTACAAGATAATACGACGAAGATGGTGCGGACTTACAACGCTAAAAACCGAGTTTCGATACCCGTGGTGGGCAGAGCACAGATAGCCCATTGAGTAGCTTTGTGCTTAATTCAAAACAACAACAACGACGACGAAGATGGAGGGTGATGGGGTTGCAACCAACATTCTCCACCTAACTTTGGATCTGCACGTGAGATCTACTGAGCCCATGTACTGACAATTTTTATTTCATTTTCTAAATGTACAGGAAGTAATCACAGAGGTCTCTAGCAGTTGTTATTAAGAAAATACAACTTTACGTATTGTTAGAAAATCAACAGGTTCTTGTTCATTTTTCAAACTGAGAATTAGCTACTTAGGAGTCTAGGTGTGTATCTAAAATTTAACTTTCAGGCAAAAACCTATGCGACAAAAACCATTACGTAACATGGATACAATCCATAAAGAGCGAGACATAGTCGGACAAGAAAACAAATTAGATAAGGTTATCTTAACTGAGTAGACAAATAATTTTATTGGCTCTTTTCCAAAGATTTAGGGTAAAGCAAAGATTGATACATAAGAGGCATGTACAGTGAATACAGTGTTTCTCAGTGCTCGTGATTGCATGACGTAATATGGAAATCTGGTGAAAAGTTCGTTACATCACTTGATTGAGATTAACCTGTTCATGAAGTTTTTTTTTTTTTTCCTGGGCTGGTTACTTTTGAAATACAAAAGGGCTCGCCCTTTCAGCCATGGGGCGAACATGTTTGGTAGGAAGGGGATTTGAACGCCTTCACCCACTTGGCCATGGCGGGTCTCTACCATAGTTCATAATTAAATACGTATTTCAAGTTTGTTATTAATTCACTGCTGTCGAGCGCCCTAACCAACCGGTAATTCTGGGCTTGAAAAACAAAACAAAAACACCTTAAACTGAAATTTATCCTTTATTTGTGGTCCAGATTAAACAACATTATTATCAATTAGATGTTAAGTTCACTAATAATTTTGTAGTAAAAGTTGTAATAAACTTGAGTTTTAAACTGACCTATCAGATTGTTGTCTTTCAGTTAAAATAATGAACGCTAGTTCCAAAGATTTTCTACTGTTTTCGTGGTTACGATCTATACGAGACAAGACCAGAGTAAGACGTAAGACATCAATAAATCTCTCATCGATCTTTCTTGGTGATGGTTTGAAGGGTTCTCAGAATATAATAAATTCAGGTTTCTTTGGACATGAAAATTTATTTTGACAAAAAAACTAAAAACGACCAAAAATATTTTTAGTTATTCATAAGATCCATGATTGTTCAAAGAACTTTATTTATTTTATATAAGAGCATGGCTTGTTTTGTTTTATCTCAAAGCCAGACAATATAGACTTCGCCATCAGCAAGAATTAAACCTAGGGTTTTAGTGTTGGCTGCCAGTTTACTGACTCAGTGTAGGACAAATTATGATGATCCGTTTGTTGGTTGTTAATCGCAAAGTTGTACAACAAGCTGCGTCCACCACGGATAAAGAAACGCGATTTTTTAGCATCATAAGCCCTCAGACTTACCGCTAGGCCACTACAAAAATGTACCTTTTTCGTTGTCATTTAATATATATATTTACTGGTACAGCGCTAAGTCTACGGATTTACAACGCTAAAATCGGGGGTTCGATTCTATGCGATGGACACAGCAGATAGACCGATGTGGCTTTGCTGTAAGAAAACCCACACATACATCCCAAATATTTATTTTTCTTTTCGGCAGTGAATGAATCTAGAGGATTTGGTAAAAGTAAATTTTACAAGCAGTAAACAGTTTTGTATGGTTCTCTAGTATTGAAAGTCTGAGAACCAAATTTGTTACCACTGTAGGACATCATAAAAAAAAATGCCCGGCATGACCACGTGGGTTAAGGTGTTCGACTCGTAATCTGAGGGTCGCGGGTTCGAATCCCAGTCGCACCAAACATGCTTGCCCATTCAGCTTTTGGGGCGTTATAATGTGATGATCAATACCATTATTCGTTGGTAAAATAGTAGCCCAAGAGTTGGCGGTGGGTGGTGATGACTAGGTGCCTTCCCTCTAGTCTTACACTGCTAAATTAGGGACGGCTAGTGTAGATAGCTCTCGTGTAACTTCGCGCGAAATTCAAAAAACAACAAAAAAACAAAACAAACATAAAAAAAATGGAGTGCTGGTATGTTTATAAACCTCTCATTTAATGGCTACTTTGGAAGGCAAAATTAGCATGTGCAGTGGATTAGCGCGGTTATATACATGTTTTAATTTTCTAAACGTAGTAGTTGTACATGATCGCAAAGTTTCATGGAGTGTTTTTTTTAAAGCAGAGGTTTCTCCAAACACTTAAAATATTTAGGATTAGGGCTCAGGAATTTTCGGCGTTTCAGTGTGATATCGATCGAGGTTTTCTGTTTTGATTTTTCAGGAATTCATGGCACCATCAGGTAGAATTTGGACAAAAGCCCCGTGTGCTAGTATCTGGCGATGCCGTTTTGTTTCCGGCAAAGCTCATATGATTGTTTGTTTGTTTTGAATTTCGCGTAAAGCTACTCAAGGACTACCTGCACTAGCCGTCCCTAATGAAGCAGTGTAAAACTAGAGGAAAGGCAGCTAGTCATCACCATCCACTGACAACTCTTGGGCTACTCTTTTACCAACGAGTAGTAGGATTGACTGTCACTTTATAACGCCTCCTCGGCTGAATTGACGAGCATGTTATGTGCGACGGGGATTCGAACCGCGACCTCACATTACAAGTCGAACGCCTTGACCCACTTGGCCATGCTGCGCCAGCTCATATGATATGGACATGATATCACTTGATATTTAGTGCATTTCCTTTACCAATAGGTCTGCCATGGCCTGGCGGTTAAGGCGCTGGACTCGCTTGCGACACTAAACTGCAGGTTTCGATATAACGCCCCTACGGCTGAAAGGACGAACGTGTTTGGTATGGTATATATTAAAGAAACCAGGAAGATGTAACTTTCGACTATATTTACAACAATTAACATTTTCTGATTACGAACTGATGATTACGTTCGTCTCTCGCTGGTACAGCGGTAAGTCTACGGATTTACAACGCTAGAGTCTGGTGTTTGATTCCTCTCGGTGGACTGAGAAGATAGCACGATGTGGCTTTATTATAAGAAAAACACACACATACGACTGCGACACTAAACTGAAAGGTTTTGATACTTGTGGTTGGCAGACCACACGCAGCCCATTGTTTGTTTTTAAATTTCACGCAAAGCTACACGAGGGCTATCTGCGCTAGCCGTCCCTAATTTAGTAGTGTAAGACTAGAGGAGAGACAGATAGTCGTCACCACTAACCGCCAACTCTTGGGCTATTATTTTACCAACGAATAATGGTATTGACCGTCATATTACAACGCTCCCACGGCTGAAAGGGCGAGCATGTTTGGTGTGACGGGGATTCAAACTCGCGACCCTCTGATTACTAGCCAAGCGCCTTGAACCTGATCATGCCGGGCCGGGACATGGCTTGGAACTAATATATTCTTTATTTTTATACATTGTCGTTCTGAACTAAAAATAAATTAATACAAATCGAATTCTTGAAAGTTGCTTCCACATTTCTAGACCATAATTCTGATGATCATGTACGTCAATAATATTACTTACAAATACAGCAATAAGTATATTTAAATATTAAAAAGAAGGAGAGAGATGTTAATAAGTGTCCTCACAGTCTTCTTTTAAGTGCATAGTTACACAATGTGCTATCTGTGCTGTGCCAGCCACGAGTATCAAAGCCCGATTTTTAGCTATGATCCATCAAGCTTACAAATGGCTGGGGACACTTATTTTGAGACGTGTTAAATAACACAAGAGTAAACGTGTAGTTTAAGTTAATATTGGGACTGAAGATTTCAACCAGTATTTGAAAATTATGAACAAACCATAATACTGCTCTTTTAAAGAAAAAGTTCTCAATTGGCAAACTACACTTTCTGTACACCGCTGGGAATCGAATCCCGGATTTCAGTACAGTAAGTCTACTGGGATCAAACAGAGATAATAATATAACTATCTCTACATCTTTATCTTTAGCTATAATAGTTTGAATAAAATATTTATAAAATTAGACATACTTATAACAAGCTCCCTGTACCTTAAACAGATATAAGATTTATTCTTCGTTTTGAAGAGGAAAGTTAGAACAACTCGAATCTGCTTGTTTTGTTTTGTATTGGTCTAAGAGAAAACGAACGTATTCACTGTTTCTATTGTTTCATAAGACAATGGAAGCTCAGACAAATAAATAAAACACAGTTTGGAATTTATAGTTGTAAAACGTTATTTAATCATGCTCGTAAACCAGCTGTTGTAGGATAGTTGTCAATATTGTTTCATTTGTGTCAAAACGATCTGCTGAATAACAAAAGGACATCAACTGTTGCATCACTGGGGAGGATAAACCGAGTCAGGTATATATATCGTTTTTTTTCCAGTGGGTGCTTTTATATCTTGTCCAGAGCAAGGGTTAACTGCGAACATGAAAATCATATTAATTTGTTTCTGCTATCTTAGATTCCACTCTTTAAGGTATGATGCTGTGTAGAGATGAACGTATGACATTTAAAGATTATATTATTTAGAGCATATTCATAATTTGATTTTTACCTTTAATTGCTTGGGTTTTCTTCATAATCTATTTAATTAATGGTTTAATGAATGAAATACAGCAACTTTAAAATCTAGTGTCCACCGATGGCTCAGCGGTAAGTGTCACAGCTTGCAACACTGAAATTCAGATTTCGATGTCTGAAGGTCACAGATAGCCAGCCCATTGTGTAGCTTTGTGCTTAGAAACAAACAAGCAAATAAACGAAGTCTAGTTGTAATCAGTTTTCAGAAAATAGTCTTCAGTTGTACATAAAACCTAACTTAATGACACTATTTTTGATGTTTGTTTCAGGAGAGGCCACTCGGATTTCAAGAAGATCCAGTACATCAACTTTAACACTCGATGTACGTTAAGATGTTCGTATCATACTTCGTATAAGGCAAACTTTTCTTTGGGTTGGTTCGTTATTCTTTATATTACATTTTAATCAATAACAGAAATGATACGAAGTTTTCGAAACTGGTTTTGTTTGTTTTGAATTTTGCGCAAAGCTACACGAGGGCTATCTGCGCTAGCTGTCCCTAATTTAGTAGTGCAAGACTGGAAGGAAGGCAGCTGGCCATCACCGCCCACCGCCAACTCTTCGGCTACTTTTTTACCAACGAATAGTGGGTTTCACTGCAATATTATAACGCCCCCACGGCTGAAAGGGTGAGCATATTTGGTGTGACGGGGATTCGAACCCACGATTCTCAGATTACGAGTCGAGCGCCTTAACCACCTGGCCATGCCGGGACGCAGCCCATTGTGTAACTTAGGGTTTCACAGCAACCAAATAAATATTATGCTTAGAATTTCGAAAACAAAAATCCATGTTTTTTAGCAATTGACAATTCGAATGTCCTCTTTGTTTCGGTTTGGCATGACCAGGTGGCTGGGGCTGTCGACTCACTTGTCGTTATTTCATATCTCTGTCCCACTAAACATACTCGCTTTTCAGCCGTGGGTAGCTTTTTAATATGACGGTATATCCCAATATTCGTTGGTAAAGGGTAGCTCAAGAGTTAGTGGCGGGTGGTGATCTCACACTGTCTTCCCTCTAGTATTTCAAAGCTAAATTTGGGACGGCTAGAACGGATAGTTCTCGTGTAGTTTTGCGCACAATTCAAACCAAACCAAAACTTTACCAAAATTCCATGTACAAAGAAGAATCAAAACAACACACACACATACACACACACAACACATACACCCACCCACACACACAACACATCCACACCTCACACACACATACAATTTGCTCCTTTAAGTACTGTCAATAAATAAATGATTTTGATTAAGCCTTCTTTATAAGGTTTTGTTTTTTAAACTCAAATGTAGTGCATTTATTTTATTATAAGTCTCAGCAGACAGTTACTATTACAGTAATTAAGAGAACTGTTGGCTTTTGTTAGTGGTGACAAAAAGCAATAAATAAACCGTCAAACAAATATTCTTATCAGATCGGGTTAGCTGGAATTCCTAAAACAATAATTAGCAATGAGTTGGTTAGAATATTATCATCTTTGCTTCTTCGAGTTTGTTTTAGAATTCAAATGTGCCACTAAAAAGTTTGTTATGGATTTTCACCCTGGAAAGTGTGTTTGGGTGTTTTTTTAATTTCGCGCAAAGCTATCTGCGTTAGCCGTCCCTAATTTAGTAGTGTAAGACTAGAGAGAAGGCAGCTAGTCATCACCACCCACCGCCAACTCTTGGGCTACTCTTTTAACCAACGAATAGTGGGATTGACCGTCACTTTATAACGCCCACACAGTTGAAAGGGCGAGCATGTTTTGTGAGACCCTCAGATTACGAGTCGAACGCCTTAACCTACTTGGCTGTGCCGGGCCTCACACTGGAAGGAGCTTTAGGTGTATAAAAAAATAACTTTTTTCCGTATTTTTCTCAAGTTTTATGTATTTAAGACTAGTAACAGACATATTAATAACATAATTAAGGCTAGTATCTGTATGAAAAATTAGATGTTTATAATAAATGAAATGACGTGAAAAGATTTGATGAATTTCTGTTGTGAACGTAAAGAAAAAATTTAAACAATAGACATTTTCTGTATCATAATTAAACAATATTTACAGTCACGCATATTAGGTAATCCTAAGTAATCCAATAAAATTATTATAATATAATCTTCGAAATACCACGGAATTATGACGTATCTCCATTCACACATGTTCGCCCTTTCAGCCGTTATCATGTTACGGTCAGTCCCACTATTCGTTGATAAAAGTAGCCCAAGAGTTGGCGGTGGGTTATGTTGACTAGCTGCCTTCCCTCTGGTCTTACACTGCTAAATTAAGGACGACTAGTGCAGGTAGCCTTCGTGTAGCTTTGTGCGAAATTCAAAACAAACCAAGCCAAATAATGTGTCCAGAATTTTCATTTTGCAATAATCAATTTTTCAGTGAAAATGAAATTATAGGAAAAGTTTATATATTATATTAACAAAGTTAGTCGCCTGTTGATCTAGTTAAATAACACTTTGACACTGGGGAAGTGTGGGCAAGAAGCCAGTTAAATTACCAGCTTCTGTCGTGGCATTTTTTAACCTCTTTTATTAACGGAGCCCACCAATAAAATCAGGGGTTTGATTCCACTTAGTAGACTCAGCAGATAGTCTGATGTGGCTTTGCTATAACAAAATGCATACACACGTACCTACCTACATTTCCAGCGGCCTATCGCGGAATATTATAGAAATATGGCACGTGTTTGTTTCTTTGTTTTCACGCAAATCTACATGAGGACTATCTGCACCAGTCATCCCTAATTTAGTAGTGCAAGACTAGATGGAAGGCAGTTAGTCATCACTACTCATCGCCAACTCTTGGGCTACTCTTTTACCAACGAATAATGGAATTGACCGTCATATTACAACGTGCCTATGGCTGAAAGTGCGAGCATATTTGGTGTGATGTGGATTCGAACCCGCGACCCTGGGATTACGAATCGAGGATCTTAATCACCTGGCCATGCCGGGTCTATGACATGTGGGCGAGTAATTGTTTTATAGTTAAAATGGTGGGATGTGCGTGACATTAATTTAGAGTTAGAATATTGCATGTAATATTTTGTGTTATGTAATATTTGCTCCTTTAAATCATTTTAAAAAATTCTCGTAAAATATTCGACCTTTTCACGACTCCCTGGATGAGAAACACTTCATTATAAAGTCCTCCACACTGCACAATGATTAATGCTCTTAAAATGGCTTGAAATAAAAATTGGCGTCGTTAATAAATCGTTAAGGCCCTGTTTGTTTGTAGTTGAGCTCTAAAGCTACACAATAGGCTGTCTGTGTTGGTTCGAAACCTGGTTCAAGTCTAGAGTACAAGACGCTGATGTGATTTGTCCTTTATATCGATCCATTTATTCACGTTAGATCCTTAATACAATTGGGAAACTCGAAAGATTGAAAACAATCCTAGTGAGCTTAATTTCAGCTCTTAGCGTACCGTTATCTTATCCATCAGTGGAAAAGAATTCGTGTTTTAGTTGAAAAAATAAAAATATATATAAGTATTCCAATGAATAAAATATACTTCAAGTTACAGACTGTCAACCATCGTCTTTATTCTCTCTCCTTCTAAGAAGATTGAACTACGAACGTAAAAAAGCAATGCTTACTTTTATAGGTATTGACAACACCAAACAAGACACTTGTTTATTCTTTACGGTGGTATAAAACACTGCTGGTGATTATGTACATTACAGATATACAAATGTTCTATAAGTATTGGTAAGGGACAATAAGACATTTTAATTATTCTTCATGTTATTATAAAAGACTGCTGGTGATTATGTATAGATATACACATGTTCTATAAATATTGGTAATGGACCACAAGACATTTCAATTATTCTTTACGTTATTACAAAACTCTGCTGGTGATTATGTACAGATATACACATGTTCTATAAGTATTGGTAAAAGACAACAAGACATTTTAATTATTCTTTATGTCATTACAAAACACTGCTGGTGATCATGTACATTACAGATACACATATGTTCTACAAATATTTGTAAGGGACGACAAGACATTTTAGTTATTATTTATGTTATTACGAAACACTACTGGTAATCAAGTACGTTACAGATATACAAATCTTTTATAAGTATGGGTAAGGTACAACAAGATATTTTAATTATTAATTATGTTGTTACAAAACATTGCCGGTGATTGTGTACTTTACTGATATACACATGTTCTGTAAGTATTGGTATGTGATAACAAGGTATTTTAATTATTCTTTATGTTGTACCCAAACACTGCTAGTGATCCTGTACATTACTGATATACACATGTTCTAGACGTATTGGTAAGTGATAACAAGGTATTTTAATTATTCTTTATGTTGTCCCCAAACACTGCTAGTGATCCTGTACATTACTGATATACACATGTTCTAGACGTATTGGTAAGTGATAACAAGGTATTTTAATTATTCTTTATATTATCACCAAACAGTGCTAGTTATCCTGTACATTACTGATATACACATGTTCTATAAGTATTGGTATGTGATAACAAGGTATTTTAATTATTCTTTATGTTGTCACCAAACACTGCTAGTGATCCTGTACATTACTGATATACACATGTTCTAGACGTATTGGTAAGTGATAACAAGGTATTTTAATTATTCTTTATGTTATCACCAAACACTGCTAGTGATCCTGTACATTACTGATATACACATGTTCTATAAGTATTGGTATGTGATAACAAGGTATTTTAATTATTCTTTATGTTGTCACCAAACACTGCTAGCTATCCTGTACATTACCGATATACACATGTTCTATAAGTATTGGTATGTGATAACAAGGTATTTTAATTATTCTTTATGTTATCACCAAACACTGCTAGTGATCCTGTACATTACTGATATACACATGTTCTATAAGTATTGGTATGTGATAACAAGGTATTTTAATTATTCTTTATGTTATCACCAAACACTGCTAGTGATCCTGTACATTACTGATATACACATGTTCTATAAGTATTGGTATGTGATAACAAGGTATTTTAATTATTCTTTATGTTATCACCAAACACTGCTAGTGATCCTGTACATTACTGATATACACATGTTCTATAAGTATTGGTATGTGATAACAAGGTATTTTAATTATTCTTTATGTTATCACCAAACACTGCTAGTTATCCTGTACATTACTGATATACACATGTTCTATAAGTATTGGTATGTGATAACAAGGTATTTTAATTATTCTTTATGTTATCACCAAACACTGCTAGTTATCCTGTACATTACTGATATACACATGTTCTATAAGTATTGGTATGTGATAACAAGGTATTTTAATTATTCTTTATGTTATCACCAAACACCGCTAGTTATCCTGTACATTACTGATATACACATGTTCTATAAGTATTGGTATGTGATAACAAGGTATTTTAATTATTCTTTATGTTATCACCAAACACTGCTAGTTATCCTGTACATTACTGATATACACATGTTCTATAAGTATTGGTATGTGATAACAAGGTATTTTAATTATTCTTTATGTTATCACCAAACACCGCTAGTTATCCTGTACATTACTGATATACACATGTTCTAGATGTATTGGTAATGGACAACAAGACATTTTAATTATTCTTTATGTTATTACAAAACACTGCTGGTGTTTATGTACATTACAGATAAACATACATACAAAAAGATAGAGTCGCGGGTTGGAGTCCCCGTCCTATCAAACATTCTCTCTTTTTCAACCGTGGAGACGTTATAATGTGATTGTCATCATAACTAATCGTTGGTCAAAGATGAGCTCAAGATTTGGCGGTGGGTGGTGATGACTACGTACCTTCCCTCTAGGATTACACTGCTAATTATGGACGGCTAGCGCCGATAGCCCTCGTGTAGCTCCGCACAATATTGAAAACAAACCAGCCTTTCTGAAGTATAACTGAAATTGAAGATAAAGCAAAACTGGAACGTAAGGTATTTTAAAAGTACATTTATTCTCTCAATAAGGCTCCAGAAATCGTCAAGCATGGTTTATTTGTGTTCTGTAGAGAGAGTAGTACAGAACTTAATAAAGAGGGCGACAGCTGTTGTTGAAACTTTTATTTCATGGAACCTCGAAAGTAGGTGACAGCTGCTATTGAAACGTTTCGCTCATAGAAACTTAGAAAGTACGTGGTAGCCGTTATTGAATTCTTTCACTCATAGAAAATGATAAAGGAAATTGTCGTTTTCACCGATAAGTTTCGTTTATGAAAACTCACAAAGTTGGCATCAACTCCTGCTGACGTTTCGCCTACATAAACTTAAAAAGTATGCAGTACATTTGGTCCAACTGTTGTTTTTCCTAAGTCAATATTTTATTATTGGATTACTTTTTGTTTTAAAAGAATTAAACTTTCAAACAGTACCAGCTATGTTACACCAGTTGTTCATGAGCTTTAAATTATTGAAAGACTAAATATGTAGAAGTCCCCTAAGATATTCTTTTAATAATTATGCTAAATTATAACGAAATTTTAAAATTAAGTTTTTCAAGCTTTCTAAAGTAATTTTTTTTTTCTCTACGCCCGATATGGCTTAATTGTTAGGACGCTTGAGTGGCAATATATAGGTCCAGGGTTGGAATCTTCGTGATCAACTGTGTTAGCTTTTCAGGCGTGGACGTAATGTTATTTTTGGTTAATCCCACTACACGATGGTAAACGAATAGCTCAAGTGGTGGGAGTGGGTGGTGATGACTAAGTGCCTTCCTTCTAATCAGTCATTGCTGAATGGCTAGTATGGATAGATCTCTATACGTATGCGTAAACTTCAGTATAAAACAAGCCACACTTGGCCGTTGTAAGATCGTTTAACCAGTTTCTGTTGGTTCAGGAAGACATATCACAGAAATTCGGGGCTCGATCATCACGATGGATAAAACGAAAATGGAAAATATGTTGCTCTGGGTTACAACAAATATTTATTTATTTTGTTTGTTGTTAAGTGCAACGGTATACATCAGGTATCGAAACCTGGTTTTAAACAATGCAAACAGGCCTAGTACCGATGAGCCACAGGGAGACCATTCTTCATTCACTTAAGTTAATGATCACCATTTGTATCTAACTATATTATTTATTTATGACTGTTTCCGTAATAACGTATCATTTATTTGTTGAGACTACCTAAACAATCTTCGAAATATACCAATGGTAAGTAGACCTTCTACACTCATCGTTGTAAGTATAACAACAGATATAATGTTGGTAAGTAGACCTTCCATACTAATCACTGTAACTATAACAACATGTATAATGTTGGTAAATAGACATTCTAGATCGGCTATTGTAAGCATAAAACCAGATATAATGTTGGTAAGTAGACCTTCTGGAGTGATAATTGTAAGTAGAATACTAAATATAATGTTAGCAAGTAGACCTTCTAGATTGGCCATTGTAAGTAAAAAACCAGATATAATGTTGGTAAGTAGACCTTCTGGAGTGATAATTGTAAGTAGAATACTAAATATAATGTTAGCAAATAGACCTTCTGGATTGGCCATTGTAAGTAAAAAAACAGATATAATGTTGGTAAGTAGACCTTCTAAACTGGTCATTGTAAGTAAAAAAACAGATATAATGTTGGAAAGTAGACCTTCTAAACTGGTCATTGTAAGTAAAAAAAACAGATATAATGTTGGTAAGTAGACCTTCTGCAGTGATAATTGTAAGTAGAATACTAAATATAATGTTAGCAAGTAGACCTTCTGGATTGGCCATTGTAAGTAAAAAAACAGATATAATGTTGGTAAGTAGACCTTCTAAACTGGTCAAAGTAATTAGAAAACAGAGATAATGTTGGAAAGTAGACCTTCTAAACTGGTCATTGTAAGTAAAAAAAAACAGATATAATGTTGGTAAGTAGACCTTCTGGAGTGATAATTATAAGTAGAATACTAAATATAATGTTGGAAAGTAGACCTGCTAAACTGGCCATTGTAAGTAAAAAAACAGATATAATATTGGTAAGTAGACCTTCTAAACTGGTCATTGTAAGTAAATAAACCAGATATAATGTTGGTAAGTAGACCTTTTGGAGTGATAATTGTAAGTAGAATACTAAATATAATGTTAGCAAGTAGACCTTCTAGATTGACCATTGTAAGTAAAAAAACAGATATAATGTTGGTAAGTAGACCTTCTGGAGTGATAACTATAAGTAGAATACTAAATATAATGTTGGTAAGTAGACCTTCTGGAGTGATACTTATAAGTAGAATACTAAATATAATGTTGGAAAGTAGACCTTCTAAACTGGCCATTGTAAGTAAATAAACCAGATATAATGTTGGTAAGTAGACCTTTTGGAGTGATAATTGTAAGTAGAATACTAAATATAATGTTAGCAAGTAGACCTTCTGGATTGGCCATTGTAAGTAAAAAAACAGATATAATGTTGGTAAGTAGACCTTCTAAACTGGTCATTGTAAGTAAAAAAAACAGATATAATGTTGGAAAGTAGACCTTCTAAACTGGTCATTGTAAGTAAAAAAAACAGATATAATGTTGGTAAGTAGACCTTCTGCAGTGATAATTGTAAGTAGAATACTAAATATAATGTTAGCAAGTAGACCTTCTGGATTGGCCATTGTAAGTAAAAAAACAGATATAATGTTGGTAAGTAGACCTTCTAAACTGGTCATTGTAAGTAAAAAAACAGATATAATGTTGGAAAGTAGACCTTCTAAACTGGTCATTGTAAGTAAAAAAAACAGATATAATGTTGGTAAGTAGACCTTCTGGAGTGATAATTATAAGTAGAATACTAAATATAATGTTGGAAAGTAGACCTTCTAAACTGGCCATTGTAAGTAAAAAACCAGATATAATATTGGTAAGTAGACCTTCTAAACTGGTCATTGTAAGTAAATAAACCAGATATAATGTTGGTAAGTAGACCTTTTGGAGTGATAATTGTAAGTAGAATACTAAATATAATGTTAGCAAGTAGACCTTCTAGATTGACCATTGTAAGTAAAAAAACAGATATAATGTTGGTAAGTAGACCTTCTGGAGTGATAACTATAAGTAGAATACTAAATATAATGTTGGTAAGTAGACCTTCTGGAGCGATACTTATAAGTAGAATACTAAATATAATGTTGGAAAGTAGACCTTCTAAACTGGTCATTGTAAGTAAATAAACCAGATATAATGTTGGTAAGTAGACCTTTTGGAGTGATAATTGTAAGTAGAATACTAAATATAATGTTAGCAAGTCGACCTTCTAGATTGGCCATTGTAAGTAAAAAACCAGATATAATGTTGGTAAGTAGACCTTCTGGAGTGATAATTGTAAGTAGAATACTAAATATAATGTTGGAAAGTAGACCTTCTAAACTGGCCATTGTAAATAAAAAAACAGATATAATGTTGGTAAGTAGACCTTTTGGAGTGATAATTGTAAGTAGAATACTAAATATAATGTTAGCAAGTCGACCTTCTAAACTGGTCATTGTAAGTAAAAAACCAGATATAATGTTGGTAAGTAGACCTTCTGGAGTGATAATTGTAAGTAGAATACTAAATATAATGTTAGACCTTTTAGATCGGCCATTGTAAGTCGAAAAACATATAATGTTGGAAAGTAGACCTTCTAAACTGGTCATTGTAAGTAAAAAACCAGATATAATGTTGCTAAGTAGACCTTCTAGACTGGTCATTGTAAGCATAAAACCAGATATAATGTTGCTAAGTAGACCTTCTAGACTGGTCATTGTGAGTATCAAAACAGATAAAATGTAGTTATATCAAACCAAACTAAACTAAGTTAAACTGATGCACTGAGAAACGTCATTCCCTGCATTTCGTCTGCACTTCATTGTTAGTTTTTTCATAACCACATTTATGTATCATTTATAAACATGGCTCAAGATGTTTTAGATTAATTCCTAATTAATTAACCTCAAGTTATTTCAGAATGTTATTTGCTGCACAGATTATCACAAATAAAAGGTGAACGTTAGATTCGTTTACCATTTTCGTTACCAACTACAATTTTTCCTCAGTATCAGAGGGCTCTGAATAAAGCACGTAATGTTTAAAAATACAACTAAAACTTATAATATTATGATAATATGTTGTCAGTGAAAGGCTTTCACACCATAATAATTGTTTATTACAAATACATCATTTCAAAAGTAGGCTTAATAAACGAAAATACGTCACGAGAGGACGAAACAATTATGGAGGTAACGATACAAAAATAATATTTTTTTTCTATAAACGTTTATTTTAAATGTTTTTATTTATTGCTCAGAGTTAATTCCAATAAGATAATAAAAACGATAAAAATTATATTTATTAAAAACCCAATCGTGATAAAGAAAAATATACGAAACACTTTGACTTTTTCAAAACGTTTATTAAAAGTAAACAATAAATAATTTTACCCGAACTATTTTCACTCTTTTATATTTACTATTTTTACTGATAGTAAATAAAATTGTTTACAGGTAAATAAGAGACTACAAATAACAAAAGAAAAGAAAAAAACTTTGTTTTTTTTTACAAAAGTAGTAAATTACTTGATATATTTAACTGGAAAAATATGTCATATGAGGTGTCTCTTATAAGTTGGATGTCAGACAGCGGCAGAATTCTCAATGTGTGGATCCCGTAGCAATGATTATTTGTATTCCACCAAAGATGAAATACACTGCTGATCTTGGATGTTGTGGACAGTCTTAAGAAAGAGTTTGTTGCACAGTAAGTATCCTGCAACGCTTTATCCCTATGTAAAAGAGGTCGTGTTATAAGAGTGCAGCAATATGGTGGTCAAGCTACATCAACGTTGTCCTCGTATATACACTTTCACAAAACCTGATCTTTGCTTTCATTACATACCGAATGCTGGGAAACAAGGTAGAGCAACACAGGTTCCTTCTTCCTTATCATAGTCACTATTACAAAACACAGTTCCTTATTCCTTATCATTGTCACTATTACAAAACACAGTTCCTTCTTCCTTATCATAGTCACTACAACAAAACACAGTTCCTTCTTCCTTATCATAGTCACTACAACAAAACACAGTTCCTTCTTCCTTATCATAGTCACTACAACAAAACACAGATCCTTCTTCCTTATCATAGTCACTATCACAAAACACAGTTTCTTCTTCCTTATCATAGTCACTACAACAAAACACAGTTTCTTCTTCCTTATCATAGTCACTACAACAAAACACAGTTCTTTCTTCCTTATCATAGTCACTATTAGAAAACACAGTTCCTTCTTCCTTATCATAGTCACTTCAACAAAACACAGTTCCTTCTTCCTCATCATAGTCACTACAACAAAACACAGTTCCTTCTTTGTCATCATAGTCACTACAACAAAACACAATTCCTTATTCCTCATCATAGTCACTACAATAAAACACAGTTCCTTCTTCCTCATCATAGTCACTACAACAAAACACAGTTCCTTCTTCCTCATCATAGTCACTACAACAAAACACAGTTCCTTCTTCCTCATCATAGTCACTACAACAAAACACAGTTCCTTCTTCCTCAACACAATCACTACAACAAAACACACAGTTCCTTCTTCCTCATCATAGTCACTATAACAAAACACACAGTTTGTTCTTTCCCAACACAGTCACTACAACAAAACACACAGTTCCTCCTTCCGTTAGAGAACAAATATAACAAAACACAAAATTCCTTCTTTAACACAGTCACTATAACAAAACACACAGTTTCTCCTTCCTTATCACAGTCACTATAACAAAACACACAGTTCCTTTTTCCTTATCATAGTCACTATAACAAAACACGCAGTTTGTTCTTCCTCAACACAGTGACTGCAACAAAACACACAGTTCCTCCTTCCGTTAGAGAACAAATATAACAAAACACACAGTTCCTTCTTTAACACAGTCACTATAACAAAACACACAGTTCCTCCTTCCTTATCACAGTCACTATAACAAAACATAGTTCCTTCTTCCTTAATATAATGACTATAACAAAACACATAGTTCCTTCTTCTACGTTATCACAGTCACTATAACAAAACATATCGTTCCTTCTTTAACACAGTCACTATAACAAAACATATAGTTCCTTCTTTAACACAGACACCATAACAAAACATATAGTTCCTTCTTTAACACAGTCACTATTACAAAACATATCGTTCCTTCTTTAACACAGTCACTATAACAAAACATATGATTACAGCTTTCCTAATATAACCAATATAACAAAACACACAGTTCCTCCTTCCTTTTCACAGTCACTATAACAAAACATAGTTGCTTCTTCCTTAACACAGTCACCATAAGAAAACACAAAGTTTCTTATTCCCTAACACAGTCACTATAACAAAACACACAATTCCTTCTTCCTTAATACAGTTACTATAACAAAACACACATTTCCTTCTTCCTTAACACAGTCACTATCACAAAACATATAGTTCTTTCTTCCTTAACACAGTTACTATAACAAAACACACATTTTCTTCTTCCTTAACACAGTCACTATAACAAAACATATAGTTCTTTCTTCCTTAACACAGTTACTATAACAAAACATATAGTTCCTCTTTTCCCAATATAACCAATAAAACAAAACACACAGTTCCTAATTCCTTTTCTCACTCACTATAACAAAACACATTGTTTCTTCCTTTTCACAGTCACTACAACAAAACACATAGTTTCTTCTTCCTGAACACAGTCACTATAACAAAACACATAGTTTCTTCTTCCTTAAAACAGTCACTATAACAAAACACAACTTCTTCTTCCTTAACACAGATACTATAACAAAACAAATAGTTTCTTCTTCCTTAACACAGTCACTATAACAAAACATATAGTTCCTCTTTTCCCAATATAACCAATAAAACAAAACACACAGTTCCTAATTCCTTTTCTCACTCACTATAACAAAACACATTGTTTCTTCCTTTTCACAGTCGCTACAACAAAACACATAGTTCGTTCTTCCTGAACACAGTCACTATAACAAAACACATAGTTCGTTCTTCCTGAACACAGTCACTATAACAAAACACATAGTTTCTTCTTCCTTAAAACATTCACTATAACAAAACACAGTGCCTTCTTTCTCACTACAACAAAACACAGTTCCTTCTTCCTCACTACAACAAAACACTGTTCCTTCTTCCCTATCATAGTGATTACAACAAACACAGTTCCTTCTTCCTTATCATAGTCACTACAACAAAACAAAGTTCCTTCTTCCTCATCATAGTCACTACAACAAACCACAGTTCCTTCTTCCTCACTTCAAGAAAACACAGTTCCTTCTTCCTTATCATAGTCACTACAACAAAACACAGTTCCTTCATCCTTATCATAGTCACTACAACAAAACACTGTTCCTTCTTCCTCATCGTAGTCACTATACCAAAACACAGTTCCTTCCTGCTTATCATAGTCACTACAACAAAACACAGTTCCTTCTTTTTTATTATAGTCACTACAACAAAACACAGTTGCTTCTTCCTTATCATAGTCACTACAACAAAACACAGTTCTTTCTTCTTCAAGACAATAACTACAAATAAACGCACAGTTACTTTTTCCTTATCATAGTCACTGTAACAAAACACACAGTTTATTCTTCCCCAACACAGTCACTACAACAAAAAACACAGTTCCTACTTCCTTAAGAGAACAAATATAACAAAACAGACAGTTCCTTCTCTAACACAGTCACTATAACAAAACACACAGTTCCACATTTCTTATCACAGTCAATATAACAAAAGATATAGTTCTTTCTTTAACACAGTCACTATAAAAAACACATTGTTCCTTCTTCCTTAAAACAGTCACTATAACAAAACACATAGTTCCTTCTTCCTTAACACAGTCACTATAAAAAACACACATTGCTCCTTCTTGCTTAGAACAGTCACTATAACAAAACACATAGTTCCTTCTTCCTTAACAGAGTTACTATTACAAAACACAATTCCTTCTTCCTTATCATAGTCACTATTACAAAACACAGTTCCTTCTTCCTTATCATAGTCACTACAACAAAACACAGTTCCTTCTTCCTCGCTACAACAAAACACATAGTTTGTTCTTCATGAACACAGTCACTATAACAAAACACATAGTTTCTTCTTCCTTAACACAGTCACTACAACAAAACACAGTGCCTTCTTTCTCACTACAACAAAACACTGTTCCTTCTTCCCTATCATAGTGATTACAACAAAACACAGTTCCTTCATCCTTATCATAGTCACTACAACAAAACATAGTTCCTTCTTCCTTAATATAATGACTATAACAAAACACATAGTTCCTTCTTCTACGTTATCACAGTCACTATAACAAAACATATAGTTCCTTCTTTAACACAGTCACTATAACAAAACATATCGTTCCTTCTTTAACACAGTCACTATAACAAAACATATAGTTCCTTCTTTAACACAGTCACCATAACAAAACATATAGTTCCTTCTTTAACACAGTCACTATTACAAAACATATCGTTCCTTCTTTAACACAGTCACTATAACAAAACATATGATTACAGCTTTCCTAATATAACCAATATAACAAAACACACAGTTCCTCCTTCCTTTTCACAGTCACTATAACAAAACATAGTTGCTTCTTCCTTAACACAGTCACCATAAAAAAACACAAAGTTTCTTCTTCCCTAACACAGTCACTATAACAAAACACACAATTCCTTCTTCCTTAATACAGTTACTATAACAAAACACACATTTCCTTCTTCCTTAACACAGTCACTATAACAAAACATATAGTTCTTTCTTCCTTAACACAGTTACTATAACAAAACATATAGTTCCTCTTTTCCCAATATAACCAATAAAACAAAACACACAGTTCCTAATTCCTTTTCTCACTCACTATAACAAAACACATTGTTTCTTCCTTTTCACAGTCACTACAACAAAACACATAGTTTCTTCTTCCTGAACACAGTACCTATAACAAAACACATAGTTTCTTCTTCCTTAAAACAGTCACTATAACAAAACACAACTTCTTCTTCCTTAACACAGATACTATAACAAAACAAATAGTTTCTTCTTCCTAAACACAGTCACTATAACAAAACATATAGTTCCTCTTTTCCCAATATAACCAATAAAACAAAACACACAGTTCCTAATTCCTTTTCTCACTCACTATAACAAAACACATTGTTTCTTCCTTTTCACAGTCGCTACAACAAAACACATAGTTTTGTTCTTCATGAACACAGTCACTATAACAAAACACATAGTTTCTTCTTCCTTAACACAGTCACTACAACAAAACACAGTTGCCTTCTTTTCTCACTACAACAAAACACTGTTCCTTCTTCCCTATCATAGTGATTACAACAAACACAGTTCCTTCTTCCTTATCATAGTCACTACAACAAAACAAAGTTCCTTCTTCCTCATCATAGTCACTACAACAAACCACAGTTCCTTCTTCCTCACTTCAAGAAAACACAGTTCCTTCTTCCTTATCATAGTCACTACAACAAAACACTGTTCCTTCTTCCTCATCGTAGTCACTATACCAAAACACAGTTCCTTCCTGCTTATCATAGTCACTACAACAAAACACAGTTCCTTCTTTTTTATTATAGTCACTACACGAAAACACAGTTCCTTCTTCCTTATCATAGTCACTACAACAAAACACAGTTCTTTCTTCTTCAAGATAATAACTACAAATAAACGCACAGTTACTTTTTCCTTATCAAAGTCACTGTAACAAAACACACAGTTCCTACTTCCTTAAGAGAACAAATATAACAAAACAGACAGTTCCTTCTCTAACACAGTCACTATAACAAAACACACAGTTCCACATTTCTTATCACAGTCAATATAACAAAAGATATAGTTCTTTCTTTAACACAGTCACTATAAAAAACACATTGTTCCTTTTTCCTTAAAACAGTCACTATAACAAAACACATAGTTCCTTCTTCCTTAACACAGTCACTATAAAAAACACACATTGCTCCTTCTTGCTTAGAACAGTCACTATAACAAAACACATAGTTCCTTCTTCCTTAACAGAGTTACTATTACAAAACACAATTCCTTCTTCCTTATCATAGTCACTATTACAAAACATAGTTCCTTCTTCCTTATCATAGTCACTACAACAAAACACAGTTCCTTCTTCCTCACTACAACAAAACACAGTTCCTTCTTCCTCACTACAACAAAACACAGTTCCTTCTTCCTTATCATAGTCACTACAACAAAACACAGTTCCTTCTTCCTTATCATAGTCACTACAACAAAACACAGATCCCTCTTCCTTATCATAGTCACTACAACAAAACAGTTTCTTCTTCCTTATCATAATCACCACAACAAAACACAGTTCCTTCTTCCTTATCATAGTCACTATTAGGAAACACAGTTCCTTCTTCCTTATCATAGTCACTTCAACAAAACACAGTTCCTTCTTCGTCATCATAGTAACTACAACAAAACACAGTTCCTTCTTCCTCATCATAGTCACTACAACAAAACACAGTTCCTTCTTCCTCATCATAGTCACTACAACAAAACACAGTTCCTTCTTCCTCATCATAGTCACTACAACAAAACACATTTCCTTCTTCCTCAACACAATCACTACAACAAAACACACAGTTCCTTCTTCCTCATCATAGTCACTATAACAAAACACACAGTTTGTTCTTTCCCAACACAGTCACTACAACAAAACACACAGTTCCTCCTTCCGTTAGAGAACAAATATAACAAAACACAAAATTCCTTCTTTAACACAGTCACTATAACAAAACACACAGTTTCTCCTTCCTTATCACAGTCACTATAACAAAACACACAGTTCCTTTTTCCTTATCATAGTCACTATAACAAAACACGCAGTTTGTTCTTCCTCAACACAGTGACTGCAACAAAACACACAGTTCCTCCTTCCGTTAGAGAACAAATATAACAAAACACACAGTTCCTTTTTTAACACAGTCACTATAACAAAACACACAGTTCCTCCTTCCTTATCACAGTCACTATAACAAAACATAGTTCCTTCTTCCTTAATATAATGACTATAACAAAACACATAGTTCCTTCTTCTACGTTATCACAGTCACTATAACAAAACATATCGTTCCTTCTTTAACACAGTCACTATAACAAAACATATAGTTCCTTCTTTAACACAGACACCATAACAAAACATATAGTTCCTTCTTTAACACAGTCACTATTACAAAACATATCGTTCCTTCTTTAACACAGTCACTATAACAAAACATATCGTTCCTTCTTTAACACAGTCACTATAACAAAACATATGATTACAGCTTTCCTAATATAACCAATATAACAAAACACACAGTTCCTCCTTCCTTTTCACAGTCACTATAACAAAACATAGTTGCTTCTTCCTTAACACAGTCACCATAAAAAAACACAAAGTTTCTTCTTCCCTAACACAGTCACTATAACAAAACACACATTTCCTTCTTCCTTAACACAGTCACTATAACAAAACATATAGTTCTTTCTTCCTTAACACAGTTACTATAACAAAACATATAGTTCCTCTTTTCCCAATATAACCAATAAAACAAAACACACAGTTCCTAATTCCTTTTCTCACTCACTATAACAAAACACATTGTTTCTTCCTTTTCACAGTCACTACAACAAAACACATAGTTTCTTCTTCCTGAACACAGTACCTATAACAAAACACATAGTTTCTTCTTCCTTAAAACAGTCACTATAACAAAACACAACTTCTTCTTCCTTAACACAGATACTATAACAAAACAAATAGTTTCTTCTTCCTAAACACAGTCACTATAACAAAACATATAGTTCCTCTTTTCCCAATATAACCAATGAAACAAAACACACAGTTCCTAATTCCTTTTCTCACTCACTATAACAAAACACATTGTTTCTTCCTTTTCACAGTCGCTACAACAAAACACATAGTTTGTTCTTCATGAACACAGTCACTATAACAAAACACATAGTTTCTTCTTCCTTAACACAGTCACTACAACAAAACACAGTGCCTTCTTTCTCACTACAACAAAACACTGTTCCTTCTTCCCTATCATAGTGATTACAACAAACACAGTTCCTCCTTCCTTATCATAGTCACTACAACAAAACAAAGTTCCTTCTTCCTCATCATAGTCACTACAACAAAACACAGTTCCTTCATCCTTATCATAGTCACTACAACAAAACACTGTTCCTTCTTCCTCATCGTAGTCACTATACCAAAACACAGTTCCTTCCTGCTTATCATAGTCACTACAACAAAACACAGTTCCTTCTTTTTTATTATAGTCACTACAACAAAACACAGTTCCTTCTTCCTTATCATAGTCACTACAACAAAACACAGTTCTTGCTTCTTCAAGACAATAACTACAAATAAACGCACAGTTACTTTTTCCTTATCAAAGTCACTGTAACAAAACACACAGTTTATTCTTCCCCAACACAGTCACTACAACAAAAAACACAGTTCCTACTTCCTTAAGAGAACAAATATAACAAAACAGACAGTTCCTTCTCTAACACAGTCACTATAACAAAACACACAGTTCCACATTTCTTATCACAGTCAATATAACAAAAGATATAGTTCTTTCTTTAACACAGTCACTATAAAAAACACATTGTTCCTTCTTCCTTAAAACAGTCACTATAACAAAACACATAGTTCCTTCTTCCTTAACACAGTCACTATAAAAAACACACATTGCTCCTTCTTGCTTAGAACAGTCACTATAACAAAACACATAGTTCCTTCTTCCTTAACAGAGTTACTATAACAAAACACAATTCCTTCTTCCTTATCATAGTCACTATTACAAAACATAGTTCCTTCTTCCTTATCATAGTCACTACAACAAAACACAGTTCCTTCTTCCTCACTACAACAAAACACAGTTCCTTCTTCCTTATCATAGTCACTACAACAAAACACAGTTCCTTCTTCCTTATCATAGTCACTACAACAAAACACAGATCCTTCTTCCTTATCATAGTCACTACAACAAAACAGTTTCTTCTTCCTTATCATAATCACCACAACAAAACACAGTTCCTTCTTCCTTATCATAGTCACTATTAGAAAACACAGTTCCTTCTTCCTTATCATAGTCACTTCAACAAAACACAGTTCCTTCTTCGTCATCATAGTAACTACAACAAAACACAGTTCCTTCTTCCTCATCATAGTCACTACAACAAAACACAGTTCCTTCTTCCTCATCATAGTCACTACAGTAAAACACAGTTCCTTCTTCCTCATCATAGTCACTACAACAAAACACATTTCCTTCTTCCTCAACACAATCACTACAACAAAACACACAGTTCCTTCTTCCTCATCATAGTCACTATAACAAAACACACAGTTTGTTCTTTCCCAACACAGTCACTACAACAAAACACACAGTTCCTCCTTCCGTTAGAGAACAAATATAACAAAACACAAAATTCCTTCTTTAACACAGTCACTATAACAAAACACACAGTTTCTCCTTCCTTATCACAGTCACTATAACAAAACACACAGTTCCTTTTTCCTTATCATAGTCACTATAACAAAACACGCAGTTTGTTCTTCCTCAACACAGTGACTGCAACAAAACACACAGTTCCTCCTTCCGTTAGAGAACAAATATAACAAAACACACAGTTCCTTCTTTAACACAGTCACTATAACAAAACACACAGTTCCTCCTTCCTTATCACAGTCACTATAACAAAACATAGTTCCTTCTTCCTTAATATAATGACTATAACAAAACACATAATTCCTTCTTCTACGTTATCACAGTCACTATAACAAAACATATCGTTCCTTCTTTAACACAGTCACTATAACAAAACATATAGTTCCTTCTTTAACACAGACACCATAACAAAACATATAGTTCCTTCTTTAACACAGTCACTATTACAAAACATATCGTTCCTTCTTTAACACAGTCACTATAACAAAACATATGATTACAGCTTTCCTAATATAACCAATATAACAAAACACACAGTTCCTCCTTCCTTTTCACAGTCACTATAACAAAACATAGTTGCTTCTTCCTTAACACAGTCACCATAAGAAAACACAAAGTTTCTTCTTCCCTAACACAGTCACTATAACAAAACACACAATTCCTTCTTCCTTAATACAGTTACTATAACAAAACACACATTTCCTTCTTCCTTAACACAGTCACTATCACAAAACATATAGTTCTTTCTTCCTTAACACAGTTACTATAACAAAACATATAGTTCCTCTTTTCCCAATATAACCAATAAAACAAAATACACAGTTCCTAATTCCTTTTCTCACTCACTATAACAAAACACATTGTTTCTTCCTTTTCACAGTCACTACAACAAAACACATAGTTTCTTCTTCCTGAACACAGTCACTATAACAAAACACATAGTTTCTTCTTCCTTAAAACAGTCACTATCACAAAACATATAGTTCTTTCTTCCTTAACACAGTTACTATAACAAAACATATAGTTCCTCTTTTCCCAATATAACCAATAAAACAAAATACACAGTTCCTAATTCCTTTTCTCACTCACTATAACAAAACACATTGTTTCTTCCTTTTCACAGTCACTACAACAAAACACATAGTTTCTTCTTCCTGAACACAGTCACTATAACAAAACACATAGTTTCTTCTTCCTTAAAACAGTCACTATAACAAAACACAACTTCTTCTTCCTTAACACAGATACTATAACAAAACAAATAGTTTCTTCTTCCTTAACACAGTCACTATAACAAAACATATAGTTCCTCTTTTCCCAATATAACCAATAAAACAAAACACACAGTTCCTAATTCCTTTTCTCACTCACTATAACAAAACACATTGTTTCTTCCTTTTCACAGTCGCTACAACAAAACACATAGTTTGTTCTTCCTGAACACAGTCACTATAACAAAACACATAGTTTCTTCTTCCTTAAAACATTCACTATAACAAAACACAGTGCCTTCTTTCTCACTACAACAAAACACAGTTCCTTCTTCCTCACTACAACAAAACACTGTTCCTTCTTCCCTATCATAGTGATTACAACAAACACAGTTCCTTCTTCCTTATCATAGTCACTACAACAAAACAAAGTTCCTTCTTCCTCATCATAGTCACTACAACAAACTACAGTTCCTTCTTCCTCACTTCAAGAAAACACAGTTCCTTCTTCCTTATCATAGTCACTACAACAAAACACAGTTCCTTCATCCTTATCATAGTCACTACAACAAAACACTGTTCCTTCTTCCTCATCGTAGTCACTATAACAAAACACAGTTCCTTCCTTCCTTATCATAGTCACTACAACAAAACACAGTTCCTTCTTTTTATTATAGTCACTACAACAAAACACAGTTGCTTCTTCCTTATCATAGTCAATACAACAAAACACAGTTCTTTCTTCTTCAAGAAAATAACTACAAATAAACGCACAGTTACTTTTTCCTTATCATAGTCACTGTAACAAAACACACAGTTTATTCTTCCCCAACACAGTCACTACAACAAAAAACACAGTTCCTACTTCCTTAAGAGAACAAATATAACAAAACAGACAGTTCCTTCTCTAACACAGTCACGATAACAAAACACACAGTTCCACATTTCTTATCACAGTCAATATAACAAAAGATATAGTTCTTTCTTTAACACAGTCACTATAAAAAACACATTGTTCCTTCTTCCTTAAAACAGTCACTATAACAAAACACATAGTTCCTTCTTCCTTAACACAGTCACTATAAAAAACACACATTGCTCCTTCTTGCTTAGAACAGTCACTATAACAAAACACATAGTTCCTTCTTCCTTAACAGAGTTACTATTACAAAACACAATTCCTTCTTCCTTATCATAGTCACTATTACAAAACACAGTTCCTTCTTCCTTATCATAGTCACTACAACAAAACACAGTTCCTTCATCCTTATCATAGTCACTACAACAAAACATAGTTCCTTCTTCCTTAATATAATGACTATAACAAAACACATAGTTCCTTCTTCTACGTTATCACAGTCACTATAACAAAACATATAGTTCCTTCTTTAACACAGTCACTATAACAAAACATATCGTTCCTTCTTTAACACAGTCACTATAACAAAACATATAGTTCCTTCTTTAACACAGTCACTATAACAAAACATATAGTTCCTTCTTTAACACAGTCACTATTACAAAACATATCGTTCCTTCTTTAACACAGTCACTATAACAAAACATATGATTACAGCTTTCCTAATATAACCAATATAACAAAACACACAGTTCCTCCTTCCTTTTCACAGTCACTATAACAAAACATAGTTGCTTCTTCCTTAACACAGTCACCATAAGAAAACACAAAGTTTCTTCTTCCCTAACACAGTCACTATAACAAAACACACAATTCCTTCTTCCTTAATACAGTTACTATAACAAAACACACATTTCCTTCTTCCTTAACACAGTCACTATAACAAAACATATAGTTCTTTTCTTCCTTAACACAGTTACTATAACAAAACATATAGTTCCTCTTTTCCCAATATAACCAATAAAACAAAACACACAGTTCCTAATTCCTTTTCTCACTCACTATAACAAAACACATTGTTTCTAACTTTTCACAATCACTACAACAAAACACATAGTTTCTTCTTCCTGAACACAGTACCTATAACAAAACACATAGTTTCTTCTTCCTTAAAACAGTCACTATAACAAAACACAACTTCTTCTTCCTTAACACAGATACTATAACAAAACAAATAGTTTCTTCTTCCTAAACACAGTCACTATAACAAAACATATAGTTCCTCTTTTCCCAATATAACCAATAAAACAAAACACACAGTTCCTAATTCCTTTTCTCACTCACTATAACAAAACACATTGTTTCTTCCTTTTCACAGTCGCTACAACAAAACACATAGTTTGTTCTTCATGAACACAGTCACTATAACAAAACACATAGTTTCTTCTTCCTTAACACAGTCACTACAACAAAACACAGTGCCTTCTTTCTCACTACAACAAAACACTGTTCCTTCTTCCCTATCATAGTGATTACAACAAACACAGTTCCTTCTTCCTTATCATAGTCACTACAACAAAACAAAGTTCCTTCTTCCTCATCATAGTCACTACAACAAACCACAGTTCCTTCTTCCTCACTTCAAGAAAACACAGTTCCTTCTTCCTTATCATAGTCACTACAACAAAACACAGTTCCTTCATCCTTATCATAGTCACTACAACAAAACACTGTTCCTTCTTCCTCATCGTAGTCACTATACCAAAACACAGTTCCTTCCTGCTTATCATAGTCACTACAACAAAACACAGTTCCTTCTTTTTTATTATAGTCACTACACCAAAACACAGTTCCTTCTTCCTTATCATAGTCACTACAACAAAACACAGTTCTTTCTTCTTCAAGACAATAACTACAAATAAACGCACAGTTTTTTTTTCCTTATCAAAGTCACTGTAACAAAACACACAGTTTATTCTTCCCCAACACAGTCACTACAACAAAAAAACACAGTTCCTTCTTCCTTAAGAGAACAAATATAACAAAACAGACAGTTCCTTCTCTAACACAGTCACTATAACAAAACACACAGTTCCACATTTCTTATCACAGTCAATATAACAAAAGATATAGTTCTTTCTTTAACACAGTCACTATAAAAAACACATTGTTCCTTCTTCCTTAACAGAATTACTATTACAAAACACAATTCCTTCTTCCTTATCATAGTCACTATTACAAAACATAGTTCCTTCTTCCTTATCATAGTCACTACAACAAAACACAGTTCCTTCTTCCTCACTACAACAAAACACAGTTCCTTCTTCCTCACTACAACAAAACACAGTTCCTTCTTCCTTATCATAGTCACTACAACAAAACACAGATCCTTCTTCCTTATCATAGTCACTACAACAAAACAGTTTCTTCTTCCATATCATAATCACCACAACAAAACACAGTTCCTTCTTCCTTATCATAGTCACTATTAGAAAACACAGTTCCTTCTTCCTTATCATAGTCACTTCAACAAAACACAGTTCCTTCTTCGTCATCATAGCAACTACAACAAAACACAGTTCCTTCTTCCTCATCATAGTCACTACAACAAAACACAGTTCCTTCTTCCTCATCATAGTCACTACAACAAAACACAGTTCCTTCTTCCTCATCATAGTCACTACAACAAAACACATTTCCTTCTTCCTCAACACAATCACTACAACAAAACACACAGTTCCTTCTTCCTCATCATAGTCACTATAACAAAACACACAGTTTGTTCTTTCCCAACACAGTCACTACAACAAAACACACAGTTCCTCCTTCCGTTAGAGAACAAATATAACAAAACACAAAATTCCTTCTTTAACACAGTCACTATAACAAAACACACAGTTTCTCCTTCCTTATCACAGTCACTATAACAAAACACACAGTTCCTTTTTCCTTATCATAGTCACTATAACAAAACACACAGTTTGTTCTTCCTCAACACAGTCACTGCAACAAAACACACAGTTCCTCCTTCCGTTAGAGAACAAATATAACAAAACACACAGTTCCTTCTTTAACACAGTTACTATAACAAAACACACAGTTCCTCCTTCCTTATCACAGTCACTATAACAAAACATAGTTCCTCCTTCCTTATCACAGTCACTATAACAAAACACATAGTTCCTTCTTCTACGTTATCACAGTCACAATATCAAAACATATAGTTCCTTCTTTAACACAGTCACTATAACAAAACATATCGTTCCTTCTTTAACACAGTCACTATAACAAAATATATAGTTCCATCTTCTACGTTATCACAGTCACTATAACAAAACATATAGTTCCTTCTTTAACACAGTCACTATAACAAAACATATCGTTCCTTCTTTAACACAGTCACTATAACAAAACATATAGTTCCTTCTTTAACACAGTTACTATAACAAAACATATAGTTCGTTCTTTAACACAGTCACCATAACAAAACATATAGTTCCTTCTTTAACACAGTCACTATTACAAAACATATCGTTCCTTATTTAACACAGTCACTATAACAAAACATATGATTACAGCTTTCCTAATATAACCAATATAACAAAACACACAGTTCCTCCTTCCTTTTCACAGTCACTATAACAAAACATAGTTGCTTCTTCCTTAACACAGTCACTATAACAAAACACAAAGTTTCTTCTTCCCTAACACAGTCACTATAACAAAACACACAGTTCCTTCTTCCTTAATACAGTTACTATAACAAAACACACATTTCCTTCTTCCTTAACACAGTCACTATAACAAAACATATAGTTCTTTCTTCCTTAACACAGTCACTATAACAAAACATATAGTTCCTCTTTTCCCAATATAACCAATAAAACAAAACACACAGTTCCTAATTCCTTTTCTCACTCACTATAACAAAACACATTTTTTCTTCCTTTTCACAGTCACTACAACAAAACACATAGTTTGTTCTTCCTGAACACAGTCACTATAACAAAACACATAGTTTCTTCTTCCTTAAAACAGTCACTATAACAAAACACAACTTCTTCTTCCTTAACACAGATACTATAACAAAACAAATAGTTTCTTCTTCCTTAACACAGTCACTATAACAAAACATATAGTTCCTCTTTTCCCAATATAACCAATAAAACAAAACACACAGTTCCTAATTCCTTTTCTCACTCACTATAACAAAACACATTGTTTCTTCCTTTTCACAGTCACTACAACAAAATACATAGTTTGTTCTTCCTTAACACAGTCACTATAACAAAAAACAACTTCTTCTTCCTTAACACAGATACTATAACAAAACAAATAGTTTTTTCTTCTTTAACACAGTCACTATAACAAAACAAATAGTTTCTTCTTCCTTAACACAGTCACTATAACAAAACACACAGTTCCTTCTTTAGCACAGTCACTATAACAAAACACATACTTCCTCCTTCCTCTTCACAGTCACTATAACAAAACATATAGTTCCTTCTTTAACACAGTCACTATAACAAAACACACAGTTTCGTCTTCCTTAACATGGTCACTATAAAAAAACATATAGTTTTTTCTTTCACATAATAACTATAACAAAACACATAGTTCCTTCTTCCTTAATATAATCACTATAACAAAACATATAGTTCCTTCTTCCTTAATATAGTCACTATAAAAAAACACATATATTCTTCTTCTTCCTTAACATAGTCACTATAACAAAACACATAGTTTCATCTTCCTTAACACAGTCACTATAACAAAACACACAATTTCTTCTTCCTTAACATAGTCACTATAACAAAACACATAGTTCCTTCTTCCTTAACACAGTCACTATAACAAAACATATAGTTCCTTCTTTAACACAGTCACTATAACAAAACATATCGTACCTTCTTTAACACAGTCACTAAAACAAAACATATAGTTCCTTCTTTAACACAGTCACTATAACAAAACATATAGTTCCTTCTTTAACACAGTCATTATAACAAAACATATAATTCCTACTTTCCTAATGTAACCAATATAACAAAACACAAAGTTCCTCCTTCCTTTTCACGGGGTCACTATAACAAAACATATAGTTGCTTCTTCCTTAACACAGTCACTATAAGAAAATACATAGTTTCTTCTTCCTTAACACAGTCACCATAACAAAACACATACTTCCTTCTTCCTTAAAAATGTTACTATAACAAAACACAATATTTCCTGCTTCCTTAACACAGTCACTATAACAAAACACAGTGCCTTCTCTCTCACTACAACAAAACACAGTTCCTTCTTCCTCACTACAACAAAACACTGTTCCTTCTTCCCTATCATAGTGATTACAACAAACTACAGTTCCTTCTTCCTCACTTCAAGAAAACACAGTTCCTTCTTCCTTATCATAGTCACTACAACAAAACACAGTTCCTTCTTCCTTATCATAGTCACTACAACAAAACACTGTTCCTTCTTCCTCATCATAGTCACTATAACAAAACACAGTTCCTTCCTTCCTTATCATAGTCACTACAACAAAACACAGTTCCTTCTTTTTTATTATAGTCACTACAACAAAACACAGTTGCTTCTTCCTTATCATAGTCAATACAACAAAACACAGTTCTTTCTTCTTCAAGAAAATAACTACAAATAAACGCACAGTTACTTTTTCCTTATCATAGTCACTGTAACAAAACACACAGTTTATTCTTCCCCAACACAGTCACTACAACAAAAAACACAGTTCCTTCTTCCTTAAGAGAACAAATATAACAAAACAGACAGTTCCTTCTCTAACACAGTCACTATAACAAAACACACAGTTCCACATTTCTTATCACAGTCAATATAACAAAAGATATAGTTCTTTCTTTAACACAGTCACTATAAAAAACACATTGTTCCTTCTTCCTTAAAACAGTCACTATAACAAAACACATAGTTCCTTCTTCCTTAACACAGTCACTATAAAAAACACACATTGCTCCTTCTTCCTTAGAACAGTCACTATAACAAAACACATAGTTCCTTCTTCCTTAACACAGTTACTATTACAAAACACAATTCCTTCTTCCTTATCATAGTCACTATTACAAAACACAGTTCCTTCTTCCTTATCATAGTCACTACAACAAAACACAGTTCCTTCATCCTTATCATAGTCACTACAACAAAACATAGTTCCTTCTTCCTTAATATAATCACTATAACAAAACACATAGTTCCTTCTTCTACGTTATCACAGTCACTATAACAAAACATATAGTTCCTTCTTTAACACAGTCACTATAACAAAACATATCGTTCCTTCTTTAACACAGTCACTATAACAAAACATATAGTTCCTTCTTTAACACAGTCACCATAACAAAACATATAGTTCCTTCTTTAACACAGTCACTATTACAAAACATATCGTTCCTTCTTTAACACAGTCACTATAACAAAACATATGATTACAGCTTTCCTAATATAACCAATATAACAAAACACACAGTTCCTCCTTCCTTTTCACAGTCACTATAACAAAACATAGTTGCTTCTTCCTTAACACAGTCACCATAACAAAACACAAAGTTTCTTCTTCCTAACACAGTCACTATAACAAAACACACAGTTCCTTCTTCCTTAATACAGTTACTATAACAAAACACACATTTCCTTCTTCCTTAACACAGTCACTATAACAAAACATATAGTTCTTTCTTCCTTAACACAGTTACTATAACAAAACATATAGTTCCTCTTTTCCCAATATAACCAATAAAACAAAACACACAGTTCCTAATTCCTTTTCTCACTCACTATAACAAAACACATTGTTTCTTCTTTTCACAGTCACTACAACAAAACACATAGTTTCTTCTTCCTGAACACAGTACCTATAACAAAACACATAGTTTCTTCTTCCTTAAAACAGTCACTATAACAAAACACAACTTCTTCTTCCTTAACACAGATACTATAACAAAACAAATAGTTTCTTCTTCCTAAACACAGTCACTATAACAAAACATATAGTTCCTCTTTTCCCAATATAACCAATAAAACAAAACACACAGTTCCTAATTCCTTTTCTCACTCACTATAACAAAACACATTGTTTCTTCCTTTTCACAGTCACTACAACAAAACACATAGTTTGTTCTTCATGAACACAGTCACTATAACAAAACACATAGTTTCTTCTTCCTTAACACAGTCACTACAACAAAACACAGTTCTTCTTTTTTCTCACTACAACAAAACACTGTTCCTTCTTCCCTATCATAGTGATTACAACAAACACAGTTCCTTCTTCCTTATCATAGTCACTACAACAAAACAAAGTTCCTTCTTCCTCATCATAGTCACTACAACAAACCACAGTTCCTTCTTCCTCACTTCAAGAAAACACAGTTCCTTCTTCCTTATCATAGTCACTACAACAAAACACAGTTCCTTCATCCTTATCATAGTCACTACAACAAAACACTGTTCCTTCTTCCTCATCGTAGTCACTATACCAAAACACAGTTCCTTCCTGCTTATCATAGTCACTACAACAAAACACAGTTCCTTCTTTTTTATTATAGTCACTACAACAAAACACTGTTCCTTCTTCCCTATCAGAGTGACTACAACAAAACACAGTTCCTTCTTCCTTATCATAGTCACTACAAGAAAACACAGTTCCTTCTTCCTTATTATAGTCACTACAACAAAACACAGTTCCTTCTTCTTTATCATAGTCACTACAACAAACCACAGTTCCTTCTTCGTCACTTCAAGAAAACACAGTTCCATCTACCTCAAGACAATAACTACAACAAAACGCACAGTTCCTTTTTCCTTATCTTAGTCACTATAAAAAAAACACACAGTTCCTTCTTTAGCACAGTCACTATAACAAAACACATACTTCCTTCTTCCTTATCACAGTCACTATAACAAAACACATAGTTCCTCTTTACCTAATGTAACCAATAAAACAAAACACACAGTTCCTCCTTCCTCTTCACAGTCACTATAACATAACATATAGTTCCTTCTTTAACACAGTCACTATAACAAAACACACAGTTTCGTCTTCCTTAACATAGTCACTATAAAAAAACATATAGTTTCTTCTTTCACATAATAACTATAACAAAACACATAGTTCCTTCTTCCTTAATATAATGACTATAATAAAACATATAGTTCCTTCTTCCTTAATATAGTGACTATAAAAAACACATATATTCCTCTTCCTTAACATAGTCACTATAACAAAACACATAGTTTCATCTTCCTTAACACAGTCACTATAACAAAACACACAATTTCTTCTTCCTTAACATAGTCACTATAACAAAACACATAGTTCCTTCTTCCTTAACACAGTCACTATAACAAAACATATAGTTCCTTCTTTAACACAGTCACTATAACAAAACATATAGTTCCTTCTCTAACACAGTCATTATAACAAAACATATAATTCCTACTTTCCTAATGTAACCAATATAACAAAACACAAAGTTCCTCCTTCCTTTTCACGGAGTCACTATAACAAAACATATAGTTGCTTCTTCCTTAACACAGTCACTATAAGAAAACACATAGTTTCTTCTTCCTTAACACAGTCACCATAACAAAACACATACTTCCTTCTTCCTTAAAACTGTTACTATAACAAAACACACATTTCCTTCTTCCTTAACACAGTCACTATAACAAAACACAGTGCCTTCTTTCTCACTACAACAAAACACAGTTCCTTCTTCCTCACTACAACAAAACACTGTTCCTTCTTCCCTATCATAGTGATTACAACAAACACAGTTGCTTCTTCCTTATCATAGTCACTACAACAAAACAAAGTTCCTTCTTCCTCATCATAATCACTACAACAAACCACAGTTCCATCTTCCTCACTTCAAGAAAACACAGTTCCTTCTTCCTTATCATAGTCACTACAACAAAACACAGTTCCTTCTTCCTTATCATAGTCACTACAACAAAACACTGTTCCTTCTTCCTCATCGTAGTCACTATACCAAAACACAGTTCCTTCCTGCTTATCATAGTCACTACAACAAAACACGGTTCCTTCTTTTTTATTATAGTCACTACAACAAAACACAGTTCCTTCGTCCTCATCATAGTCACTACAAGAAAACACAGTTGCTTCTTCCTGATCATAGTCACTACAACAAAACACAGTTCTTTCTTCTTCAAGACAATAACTACAAATAAGCGCACAGTTCCTTTTTCCTTATCATAGTCACTGTAACAAAACACACAGTTTATTCTTCCCCAACACAGTCACTACAACAAAACACACAGTTCCTACTTCCTTAAGAGAACAAATATAACAAAACAGACAGTTCCTTCTCTAACACAGTCACTATAACAAAACACACAGTTCCACATTCCTTATCACAGTCAATATAACAAAAGATATAGTTCTTTCTTTAACACAGTCACTATCACAAAATATATAATTTCTTCTTCCTTAACACAGTCACTATAAAAACACATTGTTCCTTCTTCCTTAAAACAGTCACTATAACAAAACACATAGTTCCTTCTTCCTTAACACAGTCACAATAATAAAACACACAGTTCCTTCTTCCTTAACACAGTCACTATAACAAAACACATAGTTCCTTCTTCCTTAACACAGTCACAATAATAAAACACACAGTTCCTTCTTCCTTAACAGAGTTACTATAACAAAACACACGTTTTCTACTTCCTTAACACAGTCACTATGACAAAACACATACTTCCTTCTTCCCTAAAACACTCACTATAACAAAACACACAGTTCCTTCTTTAACACAGTCACTATAATAAAACACACAGTTCCTCCTTGCTTTTCACAGTCACTATAACAAATCATTCAGTTCCTTCTTTCACACAGTCACTATAACAAAACACATAGTTCCTTCTTCCTTAATATAATGACTATAAGAAAACACATAGTTCCTTCTTCCTTAATTTTTGTGACAATAACAAATCACATATATTCCTCTTCCTTCACATAGTCACTACAACAAAACACAATTCCTTCTTCCTTATAATAGCCACTATAGTAAAACACAGTTCCTTCTTCCTCACTACAACTAAACACAGTTCCTTCTTCCTCACTACAAGAAAACACACAGTTCCTTCTTCTTTATCATAGTCACTATAACAAAACACAGTTCCTTCTTCCTTATCATAGTCACTACAACAAAACACAGTTCCTTTTTCCTTATCATAGTCACTGTAACAAAACACAGTTCGTTCTTCCTTATCATAGTCACTACAACAAAACACAGTGCCTTCTTTCTCACCCCAACAAAACACAGTTCCTTCTTCCTCACTATGACAAAACACTGTTTTTTCTTCCTTATCATAGTCACTACAACAAAGTACAGTTCCTTCTTCCTCAAGACAATAACTACAACAAAACGCACAGTTCTTTCTATAACACAGTCACTATAACAAAACATATAGTTCCTTTTTTAACACAGTCACTATAACAAAACACACAGTTTCGTCTTTCTTAACATAGTCACTATGACAAAACATATAGTTTCTTCTTTCACATAATAACTATAACAAAACACATAGTTCCTTCTTCCTTAATATAATGACTATAACAAAACATATAGTTCCTTCTTCCTTAATATAGTGACTATAAAAAACACATATATTCTTCTTCCTTAACATAGTCACTATAACAAAACACATAGTTCCTTCTTCCTTAACACAGTCACTATAACAAAACATATAGTTCCTTCTTTAACACAGTCACTATAAGAAAACATATCGATCCTTGTTTAACACAGTCACTATAACAAAACATATAGTTCCTTCTTTAACACAGTCACTATAACAAAACATATAGTTCCTTCTTTATCACAGTGACTATAACAAAACATATCGTTCCTTCTTTAACACAGTCACTATAAAAAAACATATAGTTTCTTCTTCCTTAACACAGTCGCCATAACAAAACACATACTTCCTTCTTCCCTAACACAGTCACTATAACAAAACACACAATTCCGTCTTCCTTAACACAGTTACTATAACAAAACACACATTTCCTTCTTCCTTAACACAGTCACTACAACAAAACACAGTGCCTTCTTTCTCACTACAATAAAACACAGTTCATTCTTCCTCACTACAACAAAATACTGTTCCTTCTTCCTTATCATAGTGACTACAACAAAACACAGTTCCTTCTTCCTTATCATAGTCACTACAACAAACCACAGTTCCTTCTTCCTCACTTCAAGAAAACACATAGTTTCTTCTTCCTTAACACAGTCACTACAACAAAACACAGTTCCTTCTTCCTCACTGCAACAAAACACTGTATCTTCTTCCTTATCATAGTCACTACAATAAAACACTGTTCCTTCTTCCCTATCATAGTGACTACAACAAAACACAGTTCCTTCTTACTTATCATAGTCACTACAACAAAACAAAGTTCCTTTTTCCTTATTATAGTCACTAGAACAAAACACAGTTCCTTCTTCCTTATCACAGTCACTATAACAAAACACATAGTTCCTCTTTACCTAATGTAACCAATAAAACAAAACACACAGTTCCTCCTTCCTCTTCACAGTCACTATAACATAACATATAGTTCCTTCTTTAACACAGTCACTATAACAAAACACACAGTTTCGTCTTCCTTAACATAGTCACTATAAAAAAACATATAGTTTCTTCTTTCACATAATAACTATAACAAAACACATAGTTCCTTCTTCCTTAATATAATGACTATAACAAAACATATAGTTCCTTCTTCCTTAATATAGTGACTATAAAAAACACATATATTCTTCTTCCTTAACATAGTCACTATAACAAAACACATAGTTTCATCTTCCTTAACACAGTCACTATAACAAAACACACAATTTCTTCTTCCTTAACATAGTCAATATAACAAAACACATAGTTCCTTCTTCCTTAACACAGTCACTATAACAAAACATATAGTTCCTTCTTTAACACAGTCACTATAACAAAACATATAGTTCCTTCTCTAACACAGTCATTATAACAAAACATATAATTCCTACTTTCCTAATGTAACTAATATAACAAAACACAAAGTTCCTCCTTCCTTTTCACGGGGTCACTATAACAAAACATATAGTTGCTTCTTCCTTAACACAGTCACTATAAGAAAATACATAGTTTCTTCTTCCTTAACACAGTCACCATAACAAAACACATACTTCCTTCTTCCTTAAAACTGTTACTATAACAAAACACACATTTCTTTCTTCCATAACACAGTCACTATAGCAAAACACAGTGCCTTCTTTCTCACTACAACAAAACACAGTTCCTTCTTCCTCACTACAACAAAACACTGTTCCTTCTTCCCTATCATAGTGATTACAAAAAACACAGTTGCTTCTTCCTTATCATAGTCACTACAACAAAACAAAGTTCCTTCTTCCTCATCATAATCACTACAACAAACCACAGTTCCTTCTTCCTCACTTCAAAAAAACACAGTTCCTTCTTCCTTATCATAGTCACTACAACAAAACACAGTTCCTTCTTCCTCATCGTAGTTACTATACCAAAACACAGTTCCTTCCTGCTTATCATAGTCACTACAACAAAACACAGTTCCTTCTTTTTTATTATAGTCACTACAACAAAACACAGTTCCTTCGTCCTCATCATAGTCACTACAAGAAAACACAGTTGCTTCTTCCTGATCATAGTCACTACAACAAAACACAGTTCTTTCTTCTTCAAGACAATAACTACAAATAAGCGCACAGTTCCTTTTTCCTTATCATAGTCACTGTAACAAAACACACAGTTTATTCTTCCCCAACACAGTCACTACAACAAAACACACAGTTCCTACTTCCTTAAGAGAACAAATATAACAAAACAGACAGTTCCTTCTCTAACACAGTCACTATAAGAAAACACACAGTTCCACATTCCTTATCACAGTCAATATAACAAAGATATAGTTCTTTTCTTTAACACAGTCACTATCACAAAATATATAATTTCTTCTTCCTTAACACAGTCACTATAAAAACACATTGTTCCTTCTTCCTTAAAACCCTCACTATAACAAAACACATAGTTCCTTCTTCCTTAACACAGTCACAATAATAAAACACACAGTTCCTTCTTCCTTAACACAGTCACTATAACAAAACACATAGTTCCTTCTTCCTTAACACAGTCACAATAATAAAACACACAGTTCCTTCTTCCTTAACAGAGTTACTATAACAAAACACACGTTTTCTACTTCCTTAACACAGTCACTATGACAAAACACATACTTCCTTCTTCCCTAAAACACTCACTATAACAAAACACACAGTTCCTTCTTTAACACAGTCACTATAATAAAACACACAGTTCCTCCTTGCTTTTCACAGTCACTATAACAAATCATTCAGTTCCTTCTTTCACACAGTCACTATAACAAAACACATAGTTCCTTCTTCCTTAATATAATGACTATAACAAAACACATAGTTCCTTCTTCCTTAATTTTTGTGACAATAACAAATCACATATATTCCTCTTCCTTCACATAGTCACTACAACAAAACACAATTCCTTCTTCCTTTTAATAGCCACTATAGTAAAACACAGTTCCTTCTTCCTCACTACAACTAAACACAGTTCCTTCTTCCTCACTACAAGAAAACACACAGTTCCTTCTTCTTTATCATAGTCACTATAACAAAACACAGTTCCTTCTTCCTTATCATAGTCACTACAACAAAACACAGTTCCTTTTTCCTTATCATAGTCACTACAACAAAACACAGTGCCTTCTTTCTCACCCCAACAAAACACAGTTCCTTCTTCCTCACTATAACAAAACACTGTTTTTTCTTCCTTATCATAGTCACTACAACAAAGTACAGTTCCTTCTTCCTCAAGACAATAACTACAACAAAACGCACAGTTCTTTCTCTAACACAGTCACTATAACAAAACATATAGTTCCTTCTTTAACACAGTCACTATAACAAACACACAGTTTCGTCTTTCTTAACATAGTCACTATGACAAAACATATAGTTTCTTCTTTCACATAATAACTATAACAAAACACATAGTTCCTTCTTCCTTAATATAATGACTATAACAAAACATATAGTTCCTTCTTCCTTAATATAGTGACTATAAAAAACACATATATTCTTCTTCCTTAACATAGTCACTATAACAAAACACATAGTTCCTTCTTCCTTAACACAGTCACTATAACAAAACATATAGTTCCTTCTTTAACACAGTCACTATAAGAAAACATATCGTTCCTTGTTTAACACAGTCACTATAACAAAACATATAGTTCCTTCTTTAACACAGTCACTATAACAAAACATATAGTTCCTTCTTTATCACAGTGACTATAACAAAACATATCGTTCCTTCTTTAACACAGTCACTATAAAAAAACATATAGTTTCTTCTTCCTTAACACAGTCACCATAACAAAACACATACTTCCTTCTTCCATAACACAGTCACTATAACAAAACACACAATTCCGTCTTCCTTAACACAGTTACTAGAACAAAACACACATTTCCTTCTTCCTTAACACAGTCACTACAACAAAACACAGCGCCTTCTTTATCACTACAATAAAACACAGTTCATTCTTCCTCACTACAACAAAATACTGTTCCTTCTTCCTTATCATAGTCACTACAACAAAACACTGTTCCTTCTTCCCTATCATAGTGACTACAACAAAACACAGTTCTTTCTTCGTTATCATAGTCACTACAAGAAAACAAAGTTCCTTCTTCCTTATTATAGTCACTAGAACAAAACACAGTTCCTTCTTCCTTATCATAGTCACTATAACAAACCACAGTTCCTTCTTCCTCACTTCAAGAAAACACAGTTTCTTGTTCCTTAACACAGTCACTACAACAAAACACAGTTCCTTCTTCCTCACTGCAACAAAACACTGTTCCTTCTTCCGTATCATAGTCACTACAATAAAACACTGTTCCTTCTTCCCTATCATAGTGACTACAACAAAACACAGTTCCTTCTTACTTATCATAGTCACTACAACAAAACAAAGTTCCTTCTTCCTTATTATAGTCACTAGAACAAAACACAGTTCCTTCTTCCTTATCTTAGTCACTACAACAAACCACAGTTCCTTCTTCCTCACTTCAAGAAAACACATAGTTTCTTCTTCCTTAACACAGTCACTACAACAAAACACAGTTCCTTCTTCCTCACTGCAACAAAACACTGTTCCTTCTTCCTTATCATAGTCACTATAACAAAACACTGTTCCTTCTTCCCTATCAGAGTGACTACAACAAAACACAGTTCCTTCTTCCTTATCATAGTCACTACAACAAAACAAAGTTCCTTCTTCCTTATTATAGTCACTACAACAAAACACAGTTCCTTCTTCTTTATCATAGTCACTACAACAAACCACAGTTCCTTCTTCGTCACTTCAAGAAAACACAGTTCCATCTACCTCAAGACAATAACTACAACAAAACGCACAGTTCCTTTTTCCTTATCACAGTCACTATAACAAAACATATAGTTCCTTCTTTAACACAGTCACTATAACAAAACATATCGTTCCTTCTTTAACAAAGTCACTATAACAAAACACATAGTTCCTTCTTCTACGTTATCACAGTCACTATAACAAAACATATAGTTCCTTCTTTAACACAGTCACTATAACAAAACATATAGTTCCTTCTTTAACACAGTCACTATAACAAAACATATAGTTCCTTCTTTAACACAGTCACCATAACAAAACATATAGTTCCTTCTTTAACACAGTCACTATTACAAAACATATCGTTTCTTCTTTAACACAGTCACTATAACAAAACATATGATTACAGCTTTCCTAATGTAACCAATATAACAAAACACACAGTTCCTCCTTCCTTTTCACAGTCACTATAACAAAACATAGTTGCTTCTTCCTTAACACAGTCACCATAAGAAAACACAAAGTTTCTTCTTCCCTAACACAGTCACTATAACAAAACACACAATTCCTTCTTCCTTAATACAGTTACTATAACAAAACACACATTTCCTTCTTATTTAAAACAGTCACTATAACAAAACATATAGTTCCTTCTTTAACACAGTCACTATAACAAAACATATAGTTCCTTCTTTATCACAGTGACTATAACAAAACATATCGTTCCTTCTTTAACACAGTCACTATAAAAAAACATATAGTTTCTTCTTCCTTAACACAGTCACCATAACAAAACACGTACTTCCTTCTTCCCTAACACAGTCACTATAACAAAACACACAATTCCGTCTTCCTTAACACAGTTACTATAACAAAACACACATTTCCTTCTTCCTTAACACAGTCACTACAACAAAACACAGTGCCTTCTTTCTCACTACAATAAAACACAATTCATTCTTCCTCACTACAACAAAATACTGTTCCTTCTTCCTTATCATAGTCACTACAAGAAAACACAGTTCCTTCTTCCTCACTGCAACAAAACACATATATTCTTCTTCCTTAACATAGTCACTATAACAAAACATATATATTCATCTTCCTTAACATAGTCACTATAACAAAACACATACTTCCTTCTTCCCTAACACAGTCACTATAACAAAACACATAGTTTCTTCTTCCTTAACACAGTCACTATGACAATACACATACTTCCTTCTTCCCTAACACAGTCACTATAAGAAGACACACAGTTCCTTCTTCCCTTTGACAGTCACTATAACAAAACACACAGTTCCTCCTTCCTTTTCACAGTCACTATAACAAAACATATAGTTCCTTGTTTAACACAGTCACTATGACAGAACACACAGTTTCGTTTTTTTTAACATAGTCACTATAACAAAACACATAGTTTCATCTTCCTTAACACAGTCACTATAACAAAACACAGTTTCTTCTTCCTTAATTCAGTCACTATAACAAAACACAGTTTCTTCTTCCTTAACTCAGTCATTACAACAAAACACAGTTTCTTCTTCCTTAATTCAGTCACTATAACCAAAAAACAGTTTCTTCTTCCTTAACTCAGTAACTAAAACAAAACATATTTTGACAGAAGCCTGTAGTTCATTCTTCTTTAACATTCCCACTCTAAAAATAGATACTTTAAAAGAAGTTTGAAGTTCATATATCCTGATTCTTCCCACTGCACTAATGACCAAAAATGTTGGGATATTTTGTAAAGAATAAGACCATTATTATTAAGATTTAATAGAAATACAGTTAGTGCTGTCAAATTGAGAAATGTATGTGATATAAAATATCTATGTATGTAACTTGTGTAATGAGACAGGTTGTATAGATGCCATGAACGATTTATTATAAAACAAACAATTTTATCAGAATCTGTAGATAGGTGTGTAACTCAGCATTTCACCTATCACAACACAAAGTTACCAAAGTACATATAACGACGAAACGTAAAATCAAATTATTTTAAATAGCGCCTTCTCATATCAGTTCATTTTCAACATTGAATACTTGGTTGGTCCGACTCGTACTCTATGAATCTACGCAAGGCGAAGTGCCATGCTGTCCATAAGGTTACTGATGTAATCCACCATGATTTCATACCACTGGAAGGCGTTACAGCAGAGTAGTTAGTTTAGTATCGTGGTTAACAATTTTCTGGTTTGGTTCTGTCCAATAGTTCTCAATAGGATTACAATCTAGAGACTTTGTTGGCCATGGTAATGTTGTATCGTTTTACTGGTCCAGATAATCCTGTATTATACACGCACTGTGGGAAAAGGAATTATAATCCTGGAACACAAAGGTACTGCCAAACCTTGCCCTACCATATGGCAGAAATATTCTTTCCATGTGATGAAACGCATTGATATTTCACTGGAAGATATGAAGGGTGGTTTTTCATTATGATGAACAGCTGCATCAGCTTCTATGTGTTTCCTGTGGGAAAGAAACTCTTCCCTCATCTGTTCTCTTGGCAAATGACGAACATGAATCCTATCATCAGCTTTAACAAGCCAGAAACAGGACTCATCTGAAAATTTGACATGTCGCCAGTGTCCTAACTGTCAGTTGACATGCTATCTTGCTCAAGTCAAACAGTGAAGATGGTGAATTCTGGTTAATATCAGTTTAGAGTTAGCATTTCTTTCAAAACAACTTTGTTTGGTCAGTCTCGTCTTCACTGTTCTTCTGGATATTCTGGAATGAATGTGTTCACACCATTCCTGTTGTAAGATAGTTTTTCGGCGTCTACTAGTGAATTTTTATGGAACAACGTTTCCTATAATCCAATGACGTTTCAGAATTATGAATTCAGCACATTGGGGGTACCCTGCTGTTCTTGCACTGTCTATTTGCTTGATACAATTTTTAAACAGTCGAACATTTAGACGCCCTAGAAATTATAGGGCGTGACTATAACACCAAGTACTGAAACAACACTGTCTGAAGAAAACGTTGAACTGTTTTGAAAGAAAAAGATTACACCAAAAATACACCTTTTTCTACAACACAGGTGTGTGAGCGCGTGTTTTAATGAACAAGTGCTCCAAACTCGCACATGGTTTATCCGATCATGTGTTATCCTCTCTCTTACTACTCAGACATTTAGTTATCAATTACTGTATGAATGCAGACAATAACATTAATATACAGTACTGTGCAAAAGTGTTGGAATACGAGAATACTGTTTGTCATTATAGGACTAATTCTTCCATGTCATCACAGAATGTAAATTTCAACACTGGGGTAATGTTCCACTGATCTATGTTGACAACTGAATGAGTCAGGGTGAGAATACTTGTTGTTCTTTAGAATTCCCATATACTTGTATCAATGGTACGTCATAAGGATTATATTTGAATGAACATACTGATTAAATATAGGGTCTGAAATAACTATCATGGTATCCCATGCAATGTCTTAACTATATATAAAGAAGCTAGCAAGGGGCTGGTGCTGGTATATACTAGAGTACATCAATTTAACAGGTCTCCACAAATAAACCTTTATAAAAATAGTGTTTAACAATATATATCAAGTTTTTTTGTCATGACAAGGTCCAAAGAACGTAGAAAAATTTTCAGTAAAGCAGATAGTTTACATAAAACCTTTACATGTTGTTAGTTGGACTCTCCAACAAATTTCTGCAGACCTGAAATGCTTCCCAAACACTGTCAAGTACACCCTAGATCGTGGACCAAGACAGGTGAATTTGAAAATATTAAAGGAAGAGGCAGAACACCTGAACTTAATGATACTGATGTTAAGTATCTTCAGGATAGAAGGAAGACTGTCACTGATCTTAAGCATGATATAAACAACTATTTGCTAAATGACAGAAAAGTGTCCAGATCAACAGTATCAAGGAGACTGAGCCAGAATGGAATATTTGGTTATGTATCAGTTAAAAACCTTTATTGCTGTCTTTAAATATTGTTAAGAGGCTGGAATGTTCTAAAAAGTACAAAAGCTGGACTGTTGATGATTGGAAAAAGTTGATATCGATGAGTCCAAGTTTTAAATATTTGGTTCAAAGCGTAGATCGTACGTCCGGCGGAAGAAAGGTGAAATATACTTATCTCAGTGTATAGCACCTACAAACGAAGCATGAGGAAAGCAGTGTGATGGTTTGTGGGTGTTTTTTCTGCTAAGGGGACAAGAGATTTTTGTAAAACAGATGTAATAATGGGCCAGTGCAAGTACCATGAGATACTGGTCCGTTATGGTATACCCAGTGGTTATCGTATTGTTGGTAAAGGATTCTACTACCAAGAAGATTATGACCTCAAACATTCATCCAACCTATGCAGAAATTACTTAGCTAATAAAGAAGCTGGTGGAGTCATTGAAATGATACAATGTACCCCACAGAGCCCCACTTCCAACCCACTTGATCAGATCTGGGATTTAACAGATCAACAACTTGACAAAGAAAAAGTTACTTCAAAAGAAACTTTATGTGAGTGTATTTGAAATATTTGGAGTAAAGTCCCAAAGGACACTTTGATTACATATGTTGTAGCAATGTCTGAAAGACTGTCTGTAGTTATTAAAGGAGGACACAAAATATTAACTGTTTGCTGAACACAAACACTTCCACTGAGTTTCTGTTGCACTAAATATGAAGGTTAATAACATTTTCATGTTTCACCTGTGATTTACCGTCCACTGTTTTTCAAATTAGCCTAAAATCTAATTTGTCTTTGACTTTGTCCCAGCGCTTCTGCCCAGTGCTGTAGAAAACAGTGTGCAAATATTTTGGTCAAGACTGTAGAACAGCACATAGTTTAGAAGAACCTTTGATATCATTCTTTTTTCTTTAACTCCCCCTTCTGCAGACTTACAACGTTAGAATCCGGGTTTCGATACCCATGGTGGGCAGAATAAAGGTAGCCCATTTAGTAGATTTGTGCTTAATTCCAAACAAACTTTTAACCTTTCTACTGTAAGATATAAGACTGAAGGCTTATAACGCTAAGGAAAGGTTTCGATACCCGTTATGGGTACAACACAGAGAGCCAGTTGTACTTAACAAAACAAAACTTAAACTTTCACTATATCTACAAACATTTCAAAAGAAGCCAAGTGCTCATCTCTCCTTACCCTTCTTACTACAGCAATACTATTTTGTGGTTATCCTTAACCATAATTTAATTTGGTCAATATTTTCGTTTTCACTTTTAAACCTCCACTGCATCTTTTCATAATTACTGCATACCATAGCCTACGTCACTATAGAAAAACAGTCTTCACGTTAAGTAACGTAATATTGGGATTACATACGGTTCTATTCATGCTGTGGTATGAGAAAGCGAACGAGGTTTCCATTCCTGTTTTGTGTTTGCTAAAGTAACGAAAGTATCCATAGGAAATATTAATCCAACAATACATGGAATTATAGTTAAACAAAGAAAATGTTGGCCACCTGTTAGTACTAAACTGTTGTATTTCGAGTTTCTATCTATACTGAATTTGATTTTGTGTTAATAATAGTCTTTTTGTGGCAAATATAATATAGTTCAGAAAAGTTAGCAAAACATTACTTCATTGTAAATACAAGATGATCTATTCAGACGAACTGCTGTTCATTAAAAACAAACGAACGTGATCGAATCTCGTGGTTCAAAAACTAAGTATATTTCAGAATGTTTGGTGTTATTGGAAATGGTCACTTTAGGATATTTAGTTTTTGTTTACGGGTTGTCTGCGTTTTGTTCACCGTGATGATCGAACCTTTATGAACTACAGATGTTACTCCATTACTCCTTGACTATGGGCATGTGGGACTTTCAAAGTAATACTGAATATCTGGATTTAAGTATTACATTCGGAAATTTATTTCATTATAAGTTTGTTTGTTTGTAATTAAGTACAAAGCTACATAATGTGCTCTGCCCACCACGGGTATCGAAATCCAGTTTCTAATATTGTAAATTTAAAGACATACCATTGTGCCGCTGGGGGGCTTTAACTCTGTAGAACAATTGGCTAACTCATAAAAGGAAACATAAAACTAATATACTTTACAAGTATTTAATTTCAATCCAGGAATGTCTTCAGGTGAGTCAACGGTAAGTTTATGGAGTTACATAGCTAAAATCCGGATTCGCTTCCTCATTGTGGACAGAGCGCAGACAGTTCAATGTGTGACTTTGTACTGACATCCAACTTCCAAAGAAACAAGCATAGTAATAAAGAGATTCCTTTCAGGCTTTTAATATAGTATTTACTGAATAAAGTAACATTTGATGTTGTTGGATGAAGTATATTTCAGTACGTTGACCTTTTACAATTTTTGAGGTAAAAACGACAAAAATTACTTTATCAGCTAAGATTAAATCCTTTGCTTATCTGAACGTGCTAATCATCATATTCTGATAATTATAATACCGTCTTTTATTTCTGACAGATATTTTCAATGAATCCAAAAAGAACGATTGACATTCAGAGAGATTTACTAACTAGGACAATAAAATAAAAGAACTCTTGCAAACAACCTAGGATTATATCATAAGTCTAATACTTAATAAGTGTAAGCGATTTTTACCACAATATAATGTCTCATAACCATCTAAAGACGACCCTCAGTGGTTCAGAGAGAAGTCTGCAGAATAGAAATTGGGATTATATACCCACAGCACAGATATCCCATTATGTAGCTATGTGGTTAACAACAAACAAATTAAAACACTAGTCAAAGCTTTCAGATCTATAAATGAGTATCATAGTGAGGAGGTTGTTTGGAAATGAATTTCACCCACCATGTGTTTACAATGAAAAAGGTTACCGGAACCCGGAAAACCTTCAAATTAAAAATAGATGTTTACCAGCTTTATAAGATAGAGTTCAGAATGACTGCCGCTGAGTGAATATACCTTTAGCTTTTAATGCCAGACGTTTTGGATTTAACTCACTATGAAACCGTTAATCTAACAAAGACTTCAAAGACAAACTATCTAATTTAAATTCTTTTGCGATTCCCCCCAGAGGACCAAGAAGTGTAATAATTCAGGCTTTCTCCTACTTATTCATGAAGTTCTATCTTAAAATAGTTCATTTACACCAGCAGCAAGTCTGTTTCTATGGTTATATTCATTTTCTATATGATATGTTAGTTTTGTTGTTAAGTATAATTTATAGATATTTCACGCTACGTTTCTGACAATCACTTAAAAGTGAGAAGTCCTCGCGGGGTTTCGTTATTGTGAACCTAAAACTCGATTTGTTTGATATCATCATTTCTTAACCAGATACAACTGAGCTGTAATAAACTGTTTCCAAAAAACAGTTTTTGTTTTTGAATTTCGTTCAAAGCTACACGAGGGCTATCTGCGCTAGCCTTTCCTGGTTTAGCAGTGTAAGACCAGAGGGAAGTCAGGTAGTCGTCACCACCCACCGCCAACTTTTGGGGCACTCTTTTACCAACGAATAGTGGCATTAATTTACCATCACATTATAACGCCCCCACGGCTGAAAGGGCGAGCATATTTGGTGTGAAGGGGATTCAAACCAGCGATATTAGGAGTCGAGTGCCCTCCATGAGAGAATGGAATATTCTACACAATGTGTGATTATGATGTAGACTTTAATATAAAAAATATTTTTAAACCATTTGTTTGTTTTTTCATCTGAACAACGTTCATGCAGACTCGACGAATGAGCTTCGACTTGCTGACGTAATATTTTAACAGTATGATAACGTCACAGATAAGACGTAAAACATTCAGTCACAGATAAGACTTAAAACGATCAGTCACAGATAAGACTTAAAACGAGCAGTCATAAATAAGACTTAAAACACTCAGCCACAGATAAGACTTAAAACATTCAGCCAAAATCAAAACTATTACATGCCCCAATAAAACCATAAAACGTATAATGCTTAGGGTAAAACTAGAAATAAAAAAAATAAAATGCTATAATTTAGAATGCTTCAACAAAGCAGAAACTCAAAAGTTAACCCAAAGCTCAAATTTAAAACTCTTTGCCAAAACTATTACTTGAAAAACTAAATTAAAAGTTGAAATTTCAAGAACTAGATGTGAGACTAATTACAGAATGAAATGTAAGAACACATATATGTTGATATTTGTGTGTGTGTGTGTGTGTTTTCTCAGAACACAGCCAAATTGGGTTATCTGCTCAGTCCATCAAGGGGATCGAACCTCTGATTCTAGCGTTGTAATTCTTTACACTTACCGCTCTACCAAGGAGGACATTTCGTGCAAAAGAGATGTAGGTTAACCCTAACAACAAAGATAAACAATCACTTATTAATCGTTATTTAATTTACATCAAACAGCTAAGGCTGTCTGATTAGGCTTAATCAAATACTTGCAATTTTTCGCTAATTTGGCAATATTTAATTACTAATTATAAAACAAATAAGTCCAACTCATGCTTATTTGTCGTTATTTGCATTAAATCAAAAGAAAAATAAAACATTATGAAAGAAAACAGTTATTGTAATTACAATTCAACGGCACTTAAATAATTACAAAAAAGTGTGATTAATAAAGGAGATACACAATATACATAGTGAATGTCTTACAACATTCTGGAGAGTAAATGCGATCTTTGCCCTAAATCACCAAGACTTAAATTGCTATTCTTACCCTAACCTGGTTTATCATAAACAAGGTGTAAATTAAAACAAAGTAAATTTCAACACATTTTAAATCCTTCTAGGTTTGAGTTCTGCTGAAAATATCTTTCGTGTTTCCGTTTTTTTAATAAACCTCATCATGTTTTCAGATTTTCCCTCCTCGACATACGAACAAATTCAACAAAACAAATGAATGAGTTCCATGCCTAATGGCTCTAAACTTCCCTGACATTACGAAGATGTAGACTAGAATTTTCTGTGATAAAAGTTTCAGAATTATGATCACTGGTCAATATGGATTAATTAATTTTTTCTGTAAATAATATCCCCCAAGATAAAATGTTATAGTAATTTCTTTCAATGAATTTATTTATAGTAAAGCGTTGTAGGTACTTTGTTCGTGTGTCTCAGTAAGTTACATCTCTGTTGTTGTTTGTTCTTATGCACAAAGCTACATGAAATACCTATCTGTGCTACGTCCACCATGAATATTGAAACCCTGTTTCTAGCAGTATAAGTCCGCAGACGTACCACTGTACCAACTGGGAGGTGGACATTATATTTCTGTCGGTTTGCTTGCTTGTTTTTGAATTTCGCGCATAGGTACACAAGGGTTATCTGCGCTAGCCGTCCCTAATTTAGCAGTGTAAGACTAGAGGGAAAGCAGTTAGTCATCACAACCCATTGCCAACTCTTGGGCTACTCTTTTACCAACGAATAGGGGGATTGACCGTCACATTATAACGCCCCCACGGCTAAAAGGGCGGGAATGTTTGGTGCGACCGGGATTCGAACACGCCACCCTCGACTTACGAGTCGAACGCCTTAACACGCTTGGCCATGCCGGGCTAATAATCTATTTGGAATTATTAACTTAGTTTGTGAATTTATGACTAATCTAAATTTCCTAAGCTGGCAGAATGTCGTGAAGTATTTTTGGGATTACTACCGAAAACATCGCTAACAGCAAAGATACTGAAATGATAAATCTTAACGTTCTTACTTATGAAGATTAGAATGTATAATTTTCTCATTACTGGGTTCATCAGAAGTTGATATTAATCGTGTATTTGCTGTAATTCAGCAAAGTGTGATATCTTAGGATTTGTTTAATCTTTTCTCTCTGTATTGTACTTGCTGCTTCACGTAGTTGAAGGTCCTTATACATTGTTCTTTATTTCTTTGTTCCAGGACCTTACGTAAAGCTTTAACTGAGGAACTATCTGTATATAGCCGTCCTTGATTTATATCTAATAGAATAGAGGAAGGCAACAAGTCATTAGCATTCTCCGCCAACTCTTGAGCTACTCTTATCTGACCGTTATTCTTATAGCATTCACGGCTCCAAATTCTGTGGCGTATCTGTACGACAACGGGACACGAACCACGATTCATCGTAAGGGCACGTTAACCACTAGAACACACTCGGTTCTTTGTCTATTAACAACATTATCTAAAATTATTTATTTTGGTGCAAGTCATGTGTTACCGATTTAAAAATATAATAATTACACTTTAATCACATCAGACATATTGATCTTATGACAAGTAGACGTGACAAACAGAATACCAATTTTAATTACTTCTTTATCCACGTCATTCGCTGCATCTGAACCAATGGAAAATAACGAATCCATCAACATCATTCATCAATCATTGATCAGATCACGTTTTGGTTCTAATGACGCATGGTCAGTCTCTTTTGTGTTCATAATAGAAACTGAAACCAAATTAGCTCATTAGCATGCTTAAATAAACCAGTGTGGAATTAAAAACGACGTGTTAAACTAGTATCTTACTTTCTTTTCAAAAATTACGTAAAAACGTGACAGAGGTTTTAGGTTAAATAAATAAACATGTGACATTAAACATGGATGTATACGGGAACTTAACTATGGGCTATGATTGTGAAGGACCAACCTAGCTTTTCCATAAGTTAATTAAGGCTAAAAGTATTTCTAAAGAAGGTACTACTACAAAGGAGTTTGCTCAGGACACTAACAACGTATGTATGCTTTAGCGGAATACCTTTACTTGTTGTATGGATGTATGCTTCAATGGAATACCTTTATTTGTTGTATGGATGTATGCTTTAGTAGAATGGCTTTACTGGTTTGTACGGATGTATGCTTCAATGAAATCCCTTTATTTGTTGTATGGATGTATGTTTTAATGAAATACCTTTACTTGTTGTATGGATGTATGCTTCAATGAAACACCTTTACTTGTTTGTACGGATGTACACTTAAAAGGAATACGTTTACTTGTTGTATGGATGTATATTTTAACGGAATATCTTTATTGTTTGAGCAAATGATATGTTTATAACCACGGATATTTTTTTATCCAATAAAAGTCCTACATGTATATATTAATACCATTTCAGTTGTCCAAGAAATCTCAACACTTTCAGCTGTTTCTAGAGGAATGATGGGTACAAACTACGTGGTTTTTATAAAGAAATATCAACACTTTCAGCTGTTTCTCGAGGAATGATGGGTACAAACTACATGGTTTTTATAAAGAAATATCAACACTTTCAGCTTGTTCTAGAGGAATGATGGGTACAAACTACGTGTTTTTATAAAGAAATATCAACACTTTCAGCTTGTTCTAGAGGAATGATGGGTACAAACTACGTGGTTTTTATAAAGAAATATCAACACTTTCAGCTGTTTCTAGAGGAATGATGGGTACAAACTACGTGGTTTTTATAAAGAAATATCAACACTTTCAGCTGTTTCTAGAGGAATGATGGGTAAAAACTACGTGGTTTTTATAAAGAAATATCAACACTTTCAGCTGTTTCTCGAGGAATGATGGGTACAAACTACGTGGTTTTTATAAAGAAATATCAACACTTTCAGCTGTTTCTCGAGGAATGATGGGTACAAACTACGTGGTTTTTATAAAGAAATATCAACACTTTCAGCTGTTTCTCGAGGAATGATGGGTACAAACTACGTGGTTTTTATAAAGAAATATCAACACTTTCAGCTTGTTCTAGAGGAATGATGGGTACAAACTACGTGGTTTTTATAAAGAAATATCAACACTTTCAGCTTGTTCTAGAGGAATGATGGGTACAAACTACGTGGTTTTTATAAAGAAATATCAACACTTTCAGCTGTTTCTCGAGGAATGATGGGTACAAACTACGTGGTTTTTATAAAGAAATATCAACACTTTCAGCTTGTTCTAGAGGAATGATGGGTACAAACTACGTGGTTTTTATAAAGAAATATCAACACTTTCAGCTTGTTCTAGAGGAATGATGGGTACAAACTACGTGGTTTTTATAAAGAAATATCAACACTTTCAGCTTGTTCTAGAGGAATGATGGGTACAAACTACGTGGTTTTATAAAGAAATATCAACACTTTCAGCATGTTCTAGAGAAATGATGGGAACAAACTACGTGGTTCTTATAAAGAAATATCAACACTTTCAGCTTGTTCTAGAGGAATGATGGGTACAAACTACGTGTTTTTTGTTTGTGTTTTAAAATCATTCAAGTAAAACACCAAAGACCTGAACTATTTTCTGTTTAATGAACGGTATGATAACCAAGATAAAGAAATCGTGTCAATCTGTTCGGCTATTAGTGTTTTCATTGCTTTAAGTTTTCTAAGGGTTGATGTTAATCAGGTCTAACAACTAATAACTACTTACTTGCAAGCAAAAGTATCGGACTCCAGTGACAGGAAATGTGGAAGTTCTCAGCTCTAACAACTAATAATTACTTACTTGCAAGCAAAAGTACCGGTCTCCAGTGACCGGAAATGTGGAAGTTCTCAGCTCTAACGACTAATAATTACTTACTTGCAAGCAAAAGTACCGGTCTCCAGTGACAGGAAATGTGGAAGTTCACAGGTCTAACAACTAATAATTACTTACTTGCAAGCAAAAGTACCGGTCTCCAGTGACAGTAAATGTGGAATTTCTCAGGTCCAACAACTAATAACTACTTACTTGCTAGCAAAAATACCGGTCTCCAGTGACAGTAAATGTGGAAGTTCTCAGCTCTAACAACTAATAATTACTTGCAAGCAAAAGTACCGGTCTCCAGTGACAGTAAATGTGGAATTTCTCAGGTCTAACAACTAATAATTACTTACTTGCAAGCAAAAGTACCGGTCTCCAGTGACAGTAAATGTGGAATTTATCAGGTCTAACAACTAATAACTACTTACTTGCTAGCAAAAGTACCGGTCTCCAGTGACAGGAAATGTGGAAGTTCTCAGGTCTAACAACTAATAATTACTTACTTGCAAGCAAAAGTACCGGTCTCCAGTGACAGGAAATGTGGAAGATCTCATTGTTTGTTTTTTGGGAATTTCGCACAAAGCTACTCAAGGGCTATCTGTGCTAGCCGTCCCTAATTTAGCAGTGTAAGACTAGAGGGAAGGCAGCTAGTCATCACCACCCACCGCCAACTCTTGGGCTACTCTTTTACCAACGAATAGTGGGATTGACCGTCACATTATACACCCCCACGGCTGGGAGGGCGAGCATGTTTAGCGCGACTCGGGCGCGAACCCGCGACCCTCGGATTACGAGTCGCACGCCTTACGCGCTAGGCCATGCCGGGCCGGAAGATCTCAGCTCTAACAACTAATAATTACTTACTTGCAAGCAAAAGTACCGGTCTCCAGTGACAGGAAATGTGGAATTTCTCAGGTCTAACAACTAATAACTACTTACTTGCTAGCAAAAGTACCGGTCTCCAGTGACAGTAAATGTGGAAATTCTCAGGTCTAACAACTAATAATTACTTACTTGCAAGCAAAAGTACCGGTCTCCAGTGACAGTAAATGTGGAAGTTCATCTTGTCCCAGGATTTTTAAAAGGTAAATTGTGTTGTACTCTTGATTTCACTCACGTATATCGTCCACTGTAAAACTAATTGTTGAATATTTCAGTCGTTTTAAGATTTAGTCAACAATAGCACACAGTAAATCAATATTTTTATTATTCATGTTACATCACATTTAGAAACATGAATGATAGTGTAATTAATTATTAACAATTTATTGTAAAATATCCTGCTTGAGAAATAACATTTGGCATCAGTATTATTCACGTCTGTTCTACCGGCATTTTAAAAGTGAATATTGAGCTTTGTCTGCGTGCACGGCTTGATAAAACGGGAAACAGACGAAAGTTCGGACATCACGGTTCGCAACACATATGAGATTTTCCCAAACTTACGAAGATATGGACGGTACCAGGTCTCAGATACAAGTGATGAATGGGTAATATTTACTCTCGATACAGACTCTACCAATATGCCAACAATTGGGTGATCTGTACCACGTGGTTTGTTTTCGCATTGCTTTTAGTTTTTATCTTGGAACCTTCCTACTTTTTACCCTTATTGTCCAATAATATATTAAATCCTGGAGGAATGTTTTACACACACTCTACATACATGCTACATATTGGAGGGTCTGACCTTTGTGTTGTTGCTTCCTCATGTATGAGACAGTGTTGTTTTCATGTTTGGAAACACCATATAGAAAAAAAGATAGGCCCAGCATGGCTAGGTAGATAAGGCACTCGACTCGTAATCTGACGGTCGCGGGTTCGAATCCCCATCACACCAAAACATGCTTGCCCTTTCAGCCGTGGGGACATTGTAATGTGCGGCCAATCCCTCTATTCGATGATAAAAGAGTAGTTCAAGAGTTGGCGGTGGGTGTTGATGACTAGCTGCCTTGCCTCTAGTCTTACACTGCTAAATTAGGGATGGCTAGCAGGGATAGCCCTCGTGTAGGTTTGCGAGAAGTTCAAAACAAACAAATTGAAAAAAAAAGATATGCATGCGGATGGTGAAATAGATGCGGCCAATCCAGTACAAGACCAGTTCCTTGTAATACAGATTATGATCTGTCATGATCTTCAACACGCATCTCAGATTCACATTTCACCAGCAATATTGATAGTAAATAAGTGTACCGCGGGAGTACTGCTATGTTTTATCACTCTATAGCCACACATTTATGGAATCAATTGTACTTTCCATCTGAATATCGACTACTTTGTAAGGGGTATATAACCCCCCCTCTCCTTCTGCGTGGATAATTGATAACCTCGAGGGATTATATTGCTAAACTTAGTGGCTCATTCCCTGCGATATAGTCACAGAGTAAGTAGCCCTATACAACTTTAGGCTTAACTTATCAAAGTATTTTTATTGAAACACTATGTGCATAAATCCATACACATTGATGCCCATTATAACTGTTTAATTATTTTTACAATCAATGTTGAGATTGAGGTTACATTTTAACGCTTAGAATGCTATAAGATGTAACCTTTCAGGTGTCTAACTATTGTCTCTTGATGCCACAAGTTGCAACGTTCTATGTTTCTAAATATTGTCTTCAGGAGTCACAAGGTGTATCATTCTACATATCTAAATATTGTCTTCCAGAGTCACAAGGTGCCCCGTTCTACATATCTAAATATTGTTTTCAGAAGTCAAAAGATGCACCGCTCTACGTATCTGAATATTGTCTTCCAGAGTCACAAGGTGCACCGTTCTACATATCTAAATATTGTTTTCAGAAGTCAAAAGATGCACCGCTCTACGTATCTGAATATTGTCTTCCAGAGTCACAAGGTGCACCGTTCTACATATCTAAATATTGTTTTCAGAAGTCAAAAGATGCACCGCTCTACGTATCTGAATATTGTCTTCCAGAGTCACAAGGTGCACCGTTCTACATATCTAAATATTGTCTTCAAGAGCCGCAAGGTGCACCGTTCTACATATCTAAATATTGTCTTCCAGAGTCACAAGATGCACTATTCTAAATATTTAAATATTGTCTTCAAGAGCCGCAAGGTGCACCGTTCTACATATCTAAATATTGTCTTCCAGAGTCACAAGATGCACTATTCTAAATATTTAAATATTGTCTTCAAGAGCCGCAAGGTGCACCGTTCTACATATCTAAATATTGTCTCACAGTGTCTCAAGGTACAGAGATGTATTGACATCTACTGTCTCCCCATGTTTGAAGGTACATCTGTTTACAGTTAGATACAAATGAGCGTGTTCCATATATGAAAAGCTTGAGTTTTCACTTAACAGTATGATAAATTGTTACCTCTAATTTATTATGTACGACCATTTCCCACGACGAGAAAATCTGGGCTGCCGTACATCCCCAAAGACTGTTGTTGAGTTGAAATAACAAAAAAAAAAAAACATTTGTCTTTTCTGACTGTGCTACCCCTCTCCAGAAAAAATAAACAAACCCCAAAACAGGATAACCCTGTTTCAAAATAAATTATATATTTTTTTTACAACAAACGAAAATCAAATGACGTTAAGACAATGATTTGCTTTGAATAAAAAGTCACGAGGCTCAAGATTTCGTAGCCATGGTTACGTTCACTGTGTTCACATTCAAAAAGCTTTTGCAGTTTTGAAAACAGTCCTTAACATTCCTTTTTAATAATCCTGTCTCAAGGACTTAACATTCGCTTTTCATTGTACACCATATTAATATCTCCTAGTTTCTCATCTATAAATACAGACGAATTCACATCTGTGTGAGTACGTTCATTGTTATATTATACAATAATGAGTAGGAGTGTAGAAGACAAAGGTGGTTCAACTTTAATAGAAATACATTTAAGCGTGCGCTTAAAATTACGTCATTAAGAATAATACAGGGATTTGAGCTCTCAGATTCTGCAAATATGAGGTTCTGTTGCATTGCTTAAATGTATTTCTATTAAAGTTGAACCACCTTTGTCTTCTACACCCTAAGTTGTAATGATTTAACAATTTGTGTACGAAGCACGTTTTTGTCAATTATTACTTTATATTACAAGGTGATAAAACAGAACAAAGAGCAACAAAAAAGAGAAATCAAAACCGAATATCGATTGGGTGTCACGTCTGTTTTTGTTATGATATTTTCTCAACCTGTTGCTAGGACGCAGGTTTTTGACTCTGTCTGTAGCCTACTCAATTTACACAAATAAAGTAAGAACAAAAGAACTTATTTAATGTGTTTAAAACGAACTTTAACGCATATACTTTTTAATAAAAAATCAAATAATTTTTGCTTTTCAATGAATAATGATACACGGACCTTTATATTTTTCACAAAATTTGTTGTTCAGAACGCAGTGATTGAAGTTTCGAACGTAGCTGACTCATATAAACTCTACGTATTTTCAAATAGAGTTCTAAAACTGTTGCTATGACAACAGTAATATGGAGTATTGCTGTTAAAGTTTTGCGTGTGGATTTGTGCAACGTATATTTAATCTTTTTTTTTTTTTTTTTACGAACTATGTTCTGTCTGGGATAGTCTTACTGGTTTTCCTTCATACGTCAGAAATCTCGAGCCAAAGGCACGTGTCTGAGCCAACACATACACGAACGTTATATAGACATTTCCGTATGTTATTTCACTTGAAAAATTTTCATTTTATGTTAACACTGCGAGAAAGAAAAAAATAGTATTTGGTCTGCCATATTCTCTGCTTATGAGAAAGAATAGGATATTAGGCTATTTTTTAACTATCTCTCTGCTTGCTTCTCTATATACATAAAAATATTTTTTATAATTACCAAATAGGTATTTAAAAATAAAAAAAAATTGATATATATGTTTTAAAATTCAAAGAAACAAAAGATTTAATGTCACGCACAGTAGTAACCATTAAAATTAGTTATTTATGTAAATTGTGTAAACACAGAAACTGACATATTTACAAGTAACAAACAAAAAGGCCTGGCATGATCAGGTGGTTAAAGCACTCGACTCGTGATCCGAGGGTCGCAAGTTCGAATCCCAATCACACCAAACATGCTCGCCCTTTCAGCCGTGGGGGCGTTATAATGTGACGATCATTTCCACTGTTCGTTGTTAAAAGAGTAGCCTAAGGGTTGGCGGTGGGTGGTGATGACTAGTTGTCTTCCCTCTAGTCTTACACTGCTAAATTAGGGACGGCTAGCGCCGATAGCCCTCGAGTAGCTTTGTGTAAAATTCAAAAACAAACAAACAAACAATATACATGTAATAATGCGTATACGTAGTTTTACACACTAAGATATCGTTGCCGTTCGATTAGCAGATAAGTACGAATTAAAAAAATAGATTAATTCAAAGTTATTAGACATATCTAATCTGTTGTGTAGAAGACAACAATCACAGCGACAAATTAAGTTCAATGTCCATAATGCACACTTGGTTTGATTTTTCTGTTTATCTTTGTCCGGAGTTGCAGATGTCAAGTGAAGTTTTCCAAAACTGTTATAACTTAGGGGCAAGTAGAAAAACGAATTTTTTAACAGCTTGTTGGGTCGAATAAATCACAATAATTGGTTACTACTGTCGTCGTTGCTACATATTATTTGGGGTTTTATATATATAATGATAAAATTATTTGCAGACTCTGGTTAACAAGACAGAACATAGGATCACCCATACAAAAGGTGTGATTTTATTTTTTAAAGATGTCCAAGTTCAAATAAAGAATTTTATCTTCCCGAAGAAGAACAGTGAACTATTCGAAAGAGCTCGAGTTTTGGGTTTCTTTTAAAAACCATTGCAACATAAAAATGTATCTCAAGAAGGCTGGTATGGGTATTTAAACTTTTACTAAAATAACGTCCAGAACGACCTTTCGGCCTTCTTAGGTCATCTTCAGATTAAGAAAGAGAGTTCGCAACTAACCGTTGCCGGGCACGTGTCTCAGGGACGAGAGTGTAAACGGGTACTGGAATGTAGGGGGCGTTGCAGTTAGATGTTAGGTTATTAATTAGTATAGGTATAAAGGTGTTTCTTTATATTGGTTTAATTTTGGTTTTAGTTGCTGTATAAGTTGGGCTTCTTTGATTTTGCGGTTGTTTATGTTTGTTTCTTTATTTAATATTTGATTGTTTTCTATGGTTATGTTGTGTTTATTTGATTTGCAGTGTTAGAAAACGTGTGAAGGTGACTTTTTGTGTTCTTTGAATCTGGTTTCCATTTTTCTACTGGTTTCTCCAATATAGAAATCGTGGCAGTTGTTGCATTATATTTTGTAAATAATGTTGGTGTGGTGTTTGTCAGTGTAGTTTTTACTTAGTATGAAATTTAATTTTGCACCTGGCTTTTGAATAAATTTGGTGTTTACTGGAATGTTGTGTTTTGTTGTAAGTTTTCTACTTTGCAACGTAGTTCTAGACACATACGTTTAATACACTATACACTCCACAACTGTATAATGCCTAACAACGTTTACTTTTGAGTACTACAACGGTTTATTGCGTTGTTTGGGATCATCAAATTTAACGAACTAATAATATTTAATTAATTAATTAATAAAGGAGAATGCCGAAGGAACTAAACTAGATTTTGTGGAACGTTTTTGATGTGGTATGCTACATTATATTTTAGTAATATCGTGAAAGTCTTAATAAACAGAGAAAATAACTGAATGACTTATCCTTGTTTAGTGTACAAAGTCACTGGCAGAAAGATCAGATAGCTAACAGCATGATGGAACTCGTTTAATTTCGGTAGTTCACACTGATGTATAATTAACACTACAAATAAACGGCTTTATAGTACCTGAATGTTGTATTTATTTTATTAGACACTCAACGTTTCGGTTTGTGTTTTAGTACAAAGCTTCAAAAATGTACTGTAAATTTCGGTTTATGTTTTAGTGAACGCTCCTGAAGAAACTGTAGAGCGAAACGTTAAGTGTCTAATTAAATAAACACGACATTTTGGGGTTCTAAGGTCGCCATTTATTTCTAGCAGTAATATGTTGATGGTATTCCTTAGGTGGATTAATTTGTTTTTTCCGCTGGACTATCTGACCGCGAGGAATTGAACCTCAGATGTTAGCGTTGCAAGTCTGTAAACTTACCGCTGGTCGTACCGGGGAACTGATGGATCGGAAGAAGTCAAACAGGAGAAATAAATAAAAATATAAGAAAAAAAGAACACCAGAAAAACAAGTATAAACTGTTCGTTTATAATTAAGCGTAAAACTTACACAATGGGTCGTCTGTCCTCTGTCGAAACCTAAGTTCTAGCGTTATAAGTCCGCATAATGACGCAGCGGACAGTAGTAACTGTCTAAAATTGAAATCTTGTTGGAAATACACAGGAAGTTGTGGTGAGGTAATCGATTTATAGCTTTTTTCTTTCAAAGTTCGAAGCTATACGTTATGCTGCATGCGCTCTGTCTACCAACTGAATCGAACCTCGGATTTATACGTTGTAAGTATCTAAAATTACCGCTCAACCAAAGGGAAGTCGTTAAATGATAAAGATCAATTAATATAATCTGACAAATTCGATTTTTAATCTGTATTTTTTGGTAACTGTCAAGCAAGTCAGACCACAGAACAGGCGTACATATTCTGCAACAAACTGATTTGCTGATGGTAAACACAACACTATACAAGAGACCATTTGTTCTGCGCTCACCACGAGTATCAAAAACCTTACGTTTAGCTGCGTGAGCTCTCATACGTACTACTGAGCTGGTGAGCTAGCGAGAAGGGGTTATGAGTTTCTTTACTGAGCTGCTAAGCCTATCTGTCACCGTTTCTAATTTTGAACTATTGACTAGAGGGAGGGCAACTGGCCAGTAGCACCCATCGTTAACCATGGAGCTACTGTGTGTCAACGAATAGTGGAAATGACCATCACATTACAACACCCCATTGGCGGGAAAAGCGAGCATGTTCCGGTGCCGGGTTTCAAACACGAGACTCACAAGACTACTAGTGGAACACGAGTACATTTTATTAGAAAAAAAAACCGTGAAATTTACGTTTCTAGTGTAAACGAAGAAGTCTGTAGTACAGAAGCCAAAACGTCTTCTTTCCTTCATTCAAAAGTTCGTTAAAGTTCTTGAACCAACTATGTATGTTTTGCCTAAAGTTCCACTTCAACCAGTCACGTCCTAATCCGATCTCTTAAGTCTAATTATTAGTTAATTATTAATCTACAAAAGTGAATATAAATTATTAATTAGATTTCAGAAAAAGAATAAACAGGTTACTTTCCACTATCTGCTTTGTATTGTTTGAGCGCGTGCATGACAGATGACGCAAAGTATCTTCTGAAGCGGAAGTCCAGCCTGACCTCTGTCATCGGAAAAGTTGTTTTTTTATCTTACTTTCTTGAAAGGATAGTGAAAAGCTATATAGATAAGCACAGATTTATTAATTGTTCTCTATAAGGAAAAGCCTGTCACTGTTTTTTTTTTTTCTAACTGAAATTTCATTAGAAAAGTTTCCTCTTTAGTTTGATATGTGAAATCACCAAAAGGAAAACCATGTGAAAAATTTAAAAGTGAAACACTGAACATGCAACAGTTTGTGATGGAATGTGTGAAATGTGTATATATTTTATTGATTTTTTTTAGAAAAGACGTTTAGCACACCCTAGCGTGTTTCCTTAGAACTATTGAAGGAATATTTCATAACATTTTGAAAGGTAAAAGTGAAAAAAACCTAAAAAAATGTAGCAAAACATTCAAACCAAACCGAACGGACATTGACTAACACCTTCAACGATGACTAACACTGGCTAACGTTATATCTTTCTAGATAGCGCATGCGTAAAGGAGCGCGGAATAAGAGCGTGCCAGACAGCGAAGAGCAGAATGCGTGGTGTCCAACATGGCGACACTACACAACGGAGTGCGAGAAGTGTTAGAACCCGTCACTCGTTTCCACAAGGTACAGAATTATTACGAATCTGTCATACCAGTTAAGGACCACGACGCTGTTAAACTGTTCATAGGACAGATTCCTCGCAACCTTGACGAAAACGACCTGAAACCTTTGTTTGACCAGTTTGGAAAAATCTTCGAGTTGACAGTATTAAAAGACAAGTATACAGGCATCCACAAAGGTAAAAAAAAAAATTTATATCTAGTAATTTTGTAAACGTATAACATCACCGTATTAGTATATTTCACCTTTTGATTGTTATTTGACTCCCAATCAAGCGAAAGAAGCAAGTTAAAAACAAAACAAAACATTTTGTTGCTCTTAATCGTGAAAACGTCTCGCCCTGCGCGTGCATATGAGCGTTTTCGCGCGCTGAATAAAGATATCAGTTGTGTCTATTTTTTTATTGTTTACAAGGGAATTCCCCACAAGTCTGGGTTTTCAAGCATCAAGGGGGAAACCCTTCCTCGTTTCGTGATGCTCTTAAGGTGAATTATTTTTAACATGCACTGGTGATTTTGAATCCTTACATGGTTAATACGTTTACGTCCAAGTCCTGAAGAGACTAAGCGTGTTAAGGCATTCGACTCGTAATTCCAGGGTCGCGGGTTCGCATCCCCGTCGCGCCAAACATGCTCGCCCTCTCAGCCGTGGCGGCGTTATAATGTAACGATCAATCCCACTATTCGTTGGTAAAAGAGTAGCCCAAGAGTTGGAGGTGGGTGGTGATGACTAGCTGCCTTCCCTCTAGTCTTACACTGCTAAATTAGGGACGGCTTGCGCAGATAGCCTTCGAGTAGCTTTGCGCGAAATTCGAAAGCAACCAAGTCCTGAACAGATTCCGAGACATACACGTGTATAGGGCAAATGTAGATCCTACACCTGGACAGATTACAAGTAAACATATATAAAAGATATATTTATGTCTAATTCCTGGACGGAATAGAAAACATACAGAGCAATCAACGTGATATTTTTTTTCACTGCGCGAGCATCTCTATTTAACGAAACATATGATGGACCCACTTCAGAACATTTTAAGCCACACTAGATATACATTCAGTGTTTTCTATACTTCTGATTATTGTCGTGATAATATATTTAATAAGTCAGTAATTTCTAAGTATTTAAAGATTTAATTCGGTATTGTTACTGCTCTCCGCAAGAACCGATAGTGAACTAATGTTGGCTTAACGTTTGTCTTGTTTGTTAATTTATTTTCTTAGAGCAAAGCCACATTGGGCAATCTGCTGTGTCCATCGCAGGGAATCGAAACCTGGATTTTGGCAGTCAGCAGACTTTCCGTTTTCCCACCAGGGGACACCGTATTTTGTACTCTATAACAGTTCGACACCTTAAAAAAACACACACTAAACAACACTGCTGTTTTTATTCGTGAAATAATCATGACGTAGTGTGCTTCAAATTCCCGGATATGAATTTATTGCGTAGAGCACACGCCGTGTCTTTGTATAAATATGACATTAGGGCATTACTGGTATTTATTACTGCTTAAAATATACAGTTTCCAGCACCTAGGAACGCTATGCGTGCGTTTTTACTTTGTGTGAAAGTGAATAAAACTGACTTATAATATTTAAGCAATGAATAAATTATCTCTGTAATACAACAGTCATTCTCTTTTAAGTCTTTTTAAAGTAAGAGCGAGCAGTTTCGGAAGTAAAGTACTACTCTAAATAGTTAAGGGTTCTTTACCGTTGCCTAGAAGTAGGCAATTTATTACCTAGGTGATTTAGTTAACTACCCTCTCTGAGACCACGCGTCTCTTGTTATGCTAGTTAAAAATAAATAAGTTTTCGCTAACAATTATCTCTCGTTTAGTGGACAACAGAGAAAATTTAGACTTTTAGATAACAAGCTGATAACTAAACTTGCTTCCCAAACTATAAAAGTTCGTGGAGATGTAACTACTGTTTGTTATCAGCTAATAGTTTCGTTTATTTATTTTATTTTTCTATGTTAACACCATAACTAATTAGTGCTCGCCTCCCAGTGGCTCACAGAAGTAAGACTGCAGGCTTACGACGCCGAAGGTTAGGTTTTGATACGAATGGCAGGCAGGGTGCAGACAGCCCATTGTGTACTTTTGCGCTTAGAAAAAAACTAAACCTAACCAACTAATATTTTCGAGGAGTTAATGAGAACTAAAGTTAGAAAGCAGGAGTTGGAAGTAATGTAATGAAGAAGATATTTGAAGTGTTTTACCGATTCGTTGTTTTAAACGTAAGTAATGTTATTTCATTATCATTAAAACAAACAAACAAACAAAAGGTTTGATCTCTGAGACTTTTGTAAAGCCCACTTTTATTCACATTTTGGTCACATCTTCATGTGAGTTTAGTTATTAAAAATATTATATTTTCCAGTGTTGAGAGAATAAAACGCCCATTAGATTTTGTCTGTCTGTTGAACTTCTCCCAAATCCACTCGAAGGCTACCTGCGATAACCGTCAAAATTTTGAAGATAAAGACAGGAGAGAAAGTAGCTAGTCACCACCCATCACAAACTCACATGACAAACATGTTGAGACAAGTGTTTTGATACGAGGCCCGCGGGTTATAAGTCGAGCGACCTCACCACTAGACTATACCATTCAGTAGAATAAAACGAGATGTTTATAAACAGATTACGTCGAAGAAAGATAAAATCACCATCGCATCAGAAACGAACCAGGGGAAAACTCTGACCAGTTATTACTACTGGAAATTACGAGTCTATTTATGGTAAATTAGCTCATATTACAATATCTGTCAATTAATTAAACATTTTCTGAAACTAAAGTAATTTTAAAACTTCATAACTCGAGGAAAGCTCATTTTTTTGGATTATATACCAAGAGAATATAGTAAAAACATCAGTAGTAATTAATGATAATAATAATGTAATATGTCTCTACCATGAGGTCGCCACGTGTCAGTGGCAGTTATCGTTGATGAGGCTTAAGAATGTAATAAGTATTCAGGACATCATAAATGTAATGAACAGTAAAATTTGAAAGAGTTGAACGGTACTATTGTTAGCGCACAAATCAAAACTTCATCACTGTTTCATGAATTGTTTCTTTGTGTCATACTTTTATCATGAATCTTACACCTTCGTCTGACTACCAACGTACGTAGGTGCTTTGTGCACCTATAGATGTTGCGTTAAAACCATATTTCTTTTATTCTCTCTTAACTAGCACGGATGGTACATTTTGATAAAGTGCCTTATGAAAGTTAAATAATTTTATTTCAGTCAGTGTCCCAGAACTTGCCTTTCAGCATCTCTGGAAGACCAATAAATTTCTGAGTTAATAATAATTTTCTTTAGATATGGGGCCCGGCATGGCCAAGCGTGTTAAGACGTGTGACTCGTAATCTGAGGGTCGCGAGTTCGCATCCCCGTCGCCCCAAACATGCTCGCCCTTTCAGCCGTGGGGGCGTTATAATGTTACGGTCAATCCCACTAATCGTTGGTAAAAGAGTAGCCCAAGAGGTGGCGGTGGGTGGTGATGACTAGTTACCTTCCCTCTAGTCTTACACTGCTAACTTAGGGACGGATAGCACAGATAGCCCTCGAGTAGCTTTGTGTGAAATTCAAAAGCAAACAAACAAACAATCTTGAGATATGCTTTTATATGACGTGTTTTTCAGCTTCCTCAAAAGGGCACAATATTGTTTTAAGTGCAAAATGAATAAAAATCCTATTACCCGAGTGTTTTCGAAAGGTGGACCTTTCTTCTTTAGGATCAAATTGGGAATTTGCCCCTGAAAAAAATGGGTCAACTTTTCGAAAACACTCGGGTCAAAAGGATTTTATTCGTTTCTATAAAGACTTCTTGAACCGACGTGTATTTTAACATTGTGGGCTGCCTAAGTCAGAAGTGTCCAACATTTTGTTTTCCATAATCGCTAAAATTAGATTACGTCACACATAAAACAAAGATTTAACTGTGTTCTTATAATTATGTGACGAGTGGCGATCATGTTGGGCACCGTGGGTTTAAAATAATTAATTTTCTTTAAACGTATTGCGTGAAGTGTCTTTAAACATCTATAGAACACTACATTCTATATATTATTAAACTATAAAAATTTTGTGCCAAGTGTCTTTTAACACTAGATTGTATGTATTATTAAACTTTAAACATTTTGCGCCAAGTGTCTTTTAACATCTTCAGAACATTACATGGTATGTATTATTAAACTTTAAACATTTTGCGCCAAGTGTCTTTTAACATCTTCAGAACATTACATTGTATGTATCATTAAACTTTAAACACTTTGTTCCAAGTATTTCAGCATCTTCTGAACACTTCATTCGTATATATTATCAAACTTTAAAGAGCTTGTGGCAACTATCTTTCAACTTTCTTGTTCTTTTGTATTGTACGTAGAATCTGCTTATCAGAGACTTTATTCTGGTTCTTACATACCCTACATAGAAACTACTTATATGACACTTCATTCTAGCCCTTGTCTACCCTACATAGAATCTGTTTATCAAAGACTTCATTCTGGTTCTTCTCTACTCTACATAGAAACTACTTATATGACACTTCATTCTAGCCCTTGTCTACCCTACATAGAATCTGCTTATCAGAGACTTTATTCTGGTTCTTACATACCCTACATAGAAACTACTTATATGACACTTCATTCTAGCCCTTGTCTACCCTACATAGAATCTGTTTATCAGAGACTTCATTCTGGTTCTTCTCTACTCTACATTGAATCTACTTATATGAGACTTAATTCTGGCCCTTGTCTGATCTACATAGAACCTGCTTATCATAGACTTCATTGTGGTCCTTGTCTACTCTATATAAAACCTACTTATCTGAGAATTCATTCTTACTTCTTGTCTACTCTACATAGAACCTGCTTAAGAGATACTTCATTCTGGCTTTTGTCTACTATACATAGAACCTACTTATCAGAGACTTCATTCTGGCTTTTGTCTACATTACATAAAATTTACTTACTTGAGACCTCATTCTGGTCCTTGACTACTCTACATAGAACTTGCTTATCAGAGATTTCGTTCTGGTTCTTGTCTACTCTTACCAGAGACATCACTTTGGTCCGTGTATACCTTTTAATGAACCTGCTTATGAGAAACTACATTCTGGTCTTTGGCTACTCGACAAAGATCCAACTTATCTGATACATCATTATTCTCCTTTTCTACTCCACATAGAACCTCCTTATCAGAGACTTTATTCTGGTTCTCGTCTACTCTGTATAGAACCTGGTCATCGGAGACATTATTCTTCTCCTTGTTTACTCTACATGGAACCTCCTTATCAGAAACATCATTCTGGACATTGTGTAGTCTACATAGAAATTCCGTATCCGATACTTCATTGTGGCTATTGCGTACTCTAGATAGAACCTACTTATCAGAGACTTCACTCTGATTCATGCTTACTCTAGATAGAACTTGCTTATTATAGTACTCATTCTGGCCCTTGTCTACTCTACATAGAATTTAGTTTTCTGAGACTTCATTTTAGCCCTTGTCTATTCCACATAAAAACTGCATATTGGAGAGTTAAATCTGGCTATATGTCTGCTCTAAATAGATCCTACTTACCTGAGATCTCCTCCTGGCCATGTCTACCTCACATAGAACCTACTTATCAGAAACTTCATTCTGGTCCTTGTGTACTTCACATACAGCCTACTGATCTGAGTCCTCATTCTGGCCCTTGTCTACTCTACATAGACTCTTCTTATCTGAGACTTCATTCTGGTCTTTGCCTACTCTTCATAGAACCTGGTTATCAAAGACTTCATTCTGGCCCTTGTGTACTATACATGGACCCTATTTATCTGAGACATCATTCTGGCCCTTGTGTACTATACATGGACCCTATTTACCTGAGACATCATTCTGGCCCTTGTTTACTCTACCTAGAACCGACTTATCAGAGACCTCATTCTAGCCGTTCACTACTATAGTTAGAACCAGTTTATCAGACACTTTATTCTGGTTCTTGTGTACTTCACATACAGCCTACTGATCTGAGTCCTCATTCTGGCCCTTGTCTACTCTACATAGACTCTTCTTATCTGAGACTTCATTCTGGTCTTTGCCTACTCTTCATAGAACCTGGTTATCAAAGACTTCATTCTGGCCCTTGTGTACTATACATGGACCCTATTTATCTGAGACATCATTCTGGCCCTTGTGTACTATACATGGACCCTATTTACCTGAGACATCATTCTGGCCCTTGTTTACTCTACCTAGAACCGACTTATCAGAGACCTCATTCTAGCCGTTCACTACTATAGTTAGAACCAGTTTATCAGACACTTTATTCTGGTTCTTGACTACTGTACATAGAACCTATTTATCTGAAAATTCATTCTAGTCCTATCTACTTTAAATATAACCTCATTATAAGTAGACTTTATTGTGGTTCTTGTCTACTCTACACAGAACCTACTTATATGAGACTTTATTCTGGCCGTTGTCTACTCTACATTGAACCTATTTATCTGAGACTCTATTCTGGCCCTTGTCTACTGTACATAGAATCTAGTTATCTGAAACTTTATTCTGGCCTTGTCTACTGTATATAGTACCTACTTATGTGAGACCTCATTCTAGTCATTGTGTACTGTACCTAGAACCTGCTTATCTGAGACTTGATCCTGGGACTTGTCTTCTCTATGTAAAACATACTTATCAGAGAATTCGTTCTTGTTCTTTTCTATGCCATATGGACCCTGCTTATCGGATACTTTATTCTGGTTCTCGTGTACTCTTTCTATAACTTACTTGTCTGAGACTTGATTCTGGGTCTACATAGAACCTGCTTATCAGAGATTTTATTCCGGTAGTTGTCTACTCTAAACAGAACCTCCTTATCAGACTCTTCATTCTGGCTCTTGTCTACTTTATAGAGAACCTACTTATCAGAAAGTTCATTCTGGCCCTTCTCTACTCTGCATAGTTCCTACTTATCTGAGAGCTTATTCTGTCTCTTGTCTACTCTACACAGAACCTACTTATTAGAGACTTGATTCTGGCCGTTGTTTACTCTACATAGAACCTTATTATGTGAGACTTTATTCTGGTTCTTGTCTACTCTACGTAGAATCTGCTTATGAGACACTTCCTTTTGACTCTTGTGCACTCTACATAGAGCCTACTTATGTGATACTTCTTTCTGGCCCTTGTGTACTCTGCATAGAATCTAATTATCTGAGGCCTCATTCTGATCCTTGTGCACTTTACATAGAACCTACTTTTTTTGAGAATGTATTCTGGTTGTTGTCTACTCTTCCTAGAACCAACTTATCAGGGACTTTATTCTAGTCTTGTGCTCTCTACGTAGAACCTAGTTATCCAAGCTTCATTTTTGTCCTTGTCTAATGTACATAGAAACTATTTATATGAGACCTTATTCTGGTCCTTGTCTACTCTACATAGAACCTTCATATCAGGTATTTGATTCTGGTTCTGCATATGTTGATGGTTCAGAATACTGTTTATGTTTTTCATTTTTTTATACACACCACTCTCGCAAGTACAGCGTTAACACTACAAGGCTAGTGAGCGCGAAAATAATTTATAAAGCAGCATACATACGACATGTGTCTTGACATTGTCTAAGAGTCCACTCTAAACTGATGTGTAGCGTTGAGTTGTGGGCAGATTATAACAATGACATTTGTTATTCAGTTTTGTATCATCGAGAACTAGTTACCTGCTGCCCTCCATCATGTTTGTAGCTTAAAATTAGAAACGACTACACTTGTACCATAAAGTATTCTGACGTGACACTTTAATCGACGTACACATAAGCTGTCTTTAGGTTCATAATTCAGCTGTAATTTTATTTTATTTTTTTACTTTACGTCCTGCAACTCAAATTGGACAATTAACGTTATTTCTAAAATGAAGTAGTTAGTTTTGTGTGCTTGAAACTGATGACCAATGTCATTGTCATTAGATGGAATGATGTCGCAGTAGAACAAACACTTGCCTCTAAGCGGAACTCACTAATGTGTTTATTATATCTGATATTTACGACGGAATGAATGGATTCTGCACGCGCATGTTTAGTACATTTTATGACGTCAATAGCTGTACTCAAGCAATTGAACTAAAAAAAAAAGTATATTTCATGACTCCACACATGCGCAGAGTATTGTGATACTCTGTGATATAGACGTGGGACGTTCTGGGCTTGAGTACCTACATCTTCCTCTACTATTTCTAATTTTTATTATTTTAATTTCAATTTATTTTATTCTTTTATTTATTTTATTTCTTTATGAGAAACAGACTGATAGACGGTGTATCCCCACCGCAGGCTGTGTTCTACTTTCATCCATCTCCAAAACCTAGGGTTAATTTTATATTTCTCATTATAGCCTGGACCCTGGGTTCCTTTCAGTTGGCGCGTGCGATCTTATTTTTGTTTTGGCCTTTTTTTGTTTATAACAAACTAATATTAGTCAGAGGTTTGAATTTCCTGTTTTTAACGTAGTTCTTACTTTTGGTTTGGTTTTATTTTACATAACTTTTAATGTTAGTATTCTCTATAAACATGAATGTAGTAACTACTTCTAATTTAAAACAAAGTTTACATGAGCTAAGCCTTGACTATCCATATAATGTGCTTTCGATACGACAAATACAAAATTATTTATCTACTTTGTGTTCAGTTATAGTCACAGAAAGTTTACTTGATTCGTTTTAATAGAAATGGGATCAGGTTTTATTGTAGTACACTATGCACCATACTAGCAGATGACGTGTAAACTTAACCACAATATCTTATTCATAAAAAACACCTACAGTCCGTTTTAAAAATCACATGAACGTGAGAAATATTTTTTCTTTTAATCCACCTAAAAACACCAAAAGTGTATTTCATTAGAAAAGTCAGAATTGCCTTTCACGATCAAAAGTCTGATAGAAAATTATATGTGTATACACCAGTTTACTATATTTAGTATACTAAATATACTATATAGTATATTTACTATATACCTGAGTTCACAAATTAGCCGTAATAATGTATTATTAGTCGTTTGTAGTAACTAGACATGTAACCAACTAAAAAACAGTTACTAAATTTATAACCAAAGTGCTGATCACGTTAAATTATAGTGCTATTTATGTTTATTAGTAGGGTTAAGTATAATAAATTATAGTGCTATTTATGTTTATTAGTAGGATTAAGTATAATAAATTATAGTGCTATTTATGTTTATTAGTAGGGTTAAGTATAATAAATTATAGTGCTATTTATGTTTATTAGTAGGATTAAGTATAATAAATTATAGTGCTAGTTATGCTTATTAGTAGGGTTAAGCATAATAAATTATAGTGCTATTTATGTTTATTAGTAGGGTTAAGTATAATAAATTATAGTGCTATTTATGTTTATTAGTAGGGTTAAGTATAATTAATTATAGTGCTATTTATATTTATTAGTAGGGTTAAGTATAATAAATTATAGTACCTATTTATGTTTATTAGTAGGGTTAAGTACAATAACGTATAATGCTATTTATGTTTATTAGTAGGGTTAAGTATAATAAATTATAGTGCTATTTATGTTTATTAGTAGGGTTAAGTATAATAAGTTATAGTACTATTTATGTTTATTAGTAGGGTTTAATATAATAAATTATAGCGCTACTTATGTTTATTAGTAGGGTTAAGTATAATAAATTATAGTGCTATTTATGTTTATTAGTAGGGTTTAATATAATAAATTATAGTGCTATTTATGTTTATTAATAGGGTTAAGTATAATAAATTATAGTGCTGTTTATGTTTATTAGTAAGGTTAAGTATAATAAATTATAGTGCTATTTATGTTTATTAGTGGGGTTTAATATAATAAATTATAGCGATATTTATGTTTATGCTTCGGTCTTATGCTGCTATAATAAGATTATATGGTTATCTTCCAGGCTGTGCCTTTTTAACCTACTGTACCAGAGACAGCGCAATTCAAGCGCAGATGGCTCTTCATGAACAGAAGACTTTACCAGGGGTAAGTAAAATATATTATTTTATGTAGATGGCGCTGCAGAAAAAGAACATTTTTACAGGAATTATTAAAATACCTTTCTTTGTGTACGTAGTACACAGAAGTACAGTTTCTACCTAGAGCAACTAAAATATATGGTTTTATAGACATAATGCTTCGAGAGAAGACGGTGTTTCTATTACTAACTAAAATATCCCACGTTGTTTGGAGAAGGATAATACGTCTTAGAAACAAATAAAGTACGTTATTTTGAGTAATTTTGGTTCATTTAATTATCTTTTCAAAATATTTTTTATTTCTTTCAATACGTATTATATTATTCATCGTATAGGCCCGTCTTATAATTGAGAAAGTTGTAGCCTTCACATATCACTTACGCTCAATCAACTGAGTTGCTGTCTTGTAGTTAATAACTTTTGATAAAAAAATGATCATTACTTTAACTTTAAAGAAATTAAATATTTTTGAGGCAATTTATTGAGCAACACGGTTTTCAGTAATTTGTTGAGTAGAGCAGACGTAACACGAAGTTATATTTATTTCTGAATATAGGCTTCGTTCAGCATTTAAAAACATGGATGGTTGTAGGGCAAATCTAAAACACTTGTTTGCTATCGATGTCGATTTTTGTTAACGTATTTTAAAAGACAAGATCAGTGAAACAATACATTAGCCAGTACGTTATAAAATATTTCTTTGGTGATGTGTATTGAAACTATAGAAAAATACAGAATGATAATAGAATTACTGAAAAAAATGCTATTAATAATACAAATTGTGCTTCGTGCGTTCGAGACGCAAAAACAGAAGCACAGAAAAATATGGTACTGTTCTCAGATAGAAGTAAAAGGAAAACAAATTTCAAATTAGTTCAGTACAGATTACAATACGTTCCGTTGAATAATTCCTATCAGTTACTTAATGCATTAGACATTTTCATTAGTTACAAACATGCTTTATTAAACAGTCAATATTCTGATTGTGAAATATGGGTATGAATTTAAAGGGTAGGTTTAATCCCAGTTTTTAAAATCTCCCAAACTACAGTTTTGTTAGAAAGCCTGAAAATAGTAAGAATAATTTTATTACGATATTCGTTCCTGTGGTTTCAACAGTACGTTTCGTTGCACGAGTGTTTCTCGAGACACGTGTTTCAGTCATCAGAGTCACAAAAAGAACGTGGAACTAGTTTTAGTTCACCTTGCACTTAAATAACTTACAGTTCTTGTCACATGTAACCACAGATTTTCTTACCTGTAGCTACAGTTCTAGTTACATGTAACCACAGCTTTTCTCATTTGTAGCTCCAGTTCTTGTCACATGTAACCACAGATTTTCTTATCTGTAGCTACAGTTCTTTCATATGTAACCACAACTTTTCTCACCTGTAGCTACAGTTCTAGTTACATGTAACCACAGATTTTCTTATTTGTAGCTAGAGTTCTTGTTATATGTAACCACAACTTTTCTCACCTGTAGCTACAGTTCTAGTTACATGTAACCACAGATTTTCTCATTTGTACCTCCAGTTATTGTTACATGTAATCACAGCCTTTCTTACCTGTAGCTACAGTTCTTGTCACATGTAATCACAGCCTTTCCCACCTGTAGCTGCAGTTCTTTCATATGTAACCACAGCTTTTCTCATTTGTACCTCCAGTTCTTGTCACATGTAATCACAGCCTTTCTTACCTGTAGCTGCAGTTCTTTCATATGTAACCACAACTTTTCTCACTTGTAGCTACAGTTCTAGTTACATGTAACCACAGCTTTTCTCATTTGTAGCTACAGTTCTTGTCACATGTAACCACAGCTTTTCTCACCTGTAGCTATGGATGTTTCCATCTATAAGGACAGTTTTATCTTCTGTAGCTACATATTTGTTTTCCTATAGCTACATCTGTATCCCTGTATCTTCTTTCCACGATTCATAGTTGAAAATACCTCAAAAAACCTGCTGTTTTAAAAGCTACAATAAGGAGGAGTTTATTGTAACAGAAAATATGAGTTTAACATAGGCGCAGAAACAGACTGCTTCCTTGTACTTTTCTTTTCATGTGAGTTAATTGAAAACAGGATCACATAAACTATTCATGTTCACATATGTTCCACAATCTATTGACCTACGTCTTATTGTTATGCATTCTGGGCGATGTCAAAGGAAACAAGTGTAATTCAGTAATTTTTCTCCGTAAGTACAGATAAGAATAAACTAATGTAGCGGTAAGAATATTGAGTCATATTTTTTACGTTTATTAAGAAGATTGCAATTGATATTACTATTGGAGTGGATGTGCTAAGAAAATACAAACAAATAAGCTAAAAACAGAAGGAAATCTGTAATAGCCGCGGCTGTAATTAGATCTCACATCGCTCAAGAGATTAATGTTTGTACTTGAATAAAAAAAACTCAAATTCAGACTCATTCTATAATTTTAGTTCTAGTCCATTGAAAGTTTGTGCCTCATCAAATATAAAATTAATTTTGCTTGATAAAGTTTGTAATATTGTTTAATGATGTCGTCTGAACATTCCTTTAAATTTTAACGTTTTGGTTTTGTTATAAGTTTTTCCATGGTTTGATAAAATTCTTTAAATAATTCTAGTTTTAAGATCAATACAGTTTTATTACTAAGTGTATTAAAAGTGTCTTTGTGGAAGTCCTACCAACTCTTTCACTTCTTTTTATTTTACAAGGTTTTCATTGTGAACATTTGTGGATAATAAAATCGTCTATTATGTTTTGTCTTTAAACTCTAATGGATGATTTATTTGATAAAGAAATAGCCGATGACATCCTAATTCATAAGCACCGTCTTTGAATAAACTACTTTATTTCTGTATGTATGATCTGGCATGGCCAGGTGGTTAGTATGCTCGACTTACAATATGAGGGTCGTAGGTTCGAATCCCATTCACCGAAAGGGATCATCCTTTCAGCCGCTTGGGCTATATAATGTGAAATTTAATCCCACTATTTGATGGTAAAGAGTAGTGCAAGAGGTAGCGGTGAGTGATGTTGATCAGTTACCTTACCTCTAATCTATCAATATGACAAGATGGACGGCTAGCTCAGATAGCTCTCGAGTAGCTTTGCGCGAGATTAAAAAATAAACCAACCAACTACACAAGCTAACCGTAAGTGTGACAAACTACAATCGCCCTCCTCAATCGTGATTATTATTGGCTAATTTATAATATATCAAGTACGTATTAAAGATAAATATTTTACGTTCGATTGTACCGTTGATTATTTACGTTTATGGACTTGCAACGCGAGAATTCGGGGTTTGTTTCTCTGCTGTAGACAGAGTGCTGATAGTCCATTGTGTAGCTTTACACTAAAATACAACAACAACTGTTAATTATTAGAAAGTCAAGGTTCAACAATTGTTATTTATTAGAAGGTCAAGGTTCAACAACTATTAATTATTAGAAGGCCAAGGTTCAACAACTATTAATTATTAGAAGGCCAAGGCTCAACAACTGTTAATTATTAGAATGTCAAGGTTCAACAACTATTAATTATTAGAAGGCCAAGGTTCAACAGCTATTAATTATTAGAAGGCCAAGGTTCAACAACTATTAATTATTAGAAGGCCAAGGTTCAACAGCTATTAATTATTAGAAGGCCAAGGTTCAACAGCTATTAATTATTAGAAGGCCAAGGTTCAACAACTGTTAATTATTAGAAGGCCAAGGTTCAACAACTGTTAATTATTAGAATGTCAAGGTTCAACAACTATTAATTATTAGAAGGCCAAGGTTCAACAACTGTTAATTATTAGAATGTCAAGGTTCAACAACTATTAATTATTAGAAGGCCAAGGTTTAACAACTGTTAATTATTAGAATGTCAAGGTTCAACAACTATTAATTATTAGAAGGCCAAGGTTCAACAACTATTAATTATTAGAAGGCGAAGGTTCAACAACTGTTAATTATTAGAATGTCAAGGTTCGACAACTATTAATTATTAGAAGGCCAAGGTTTAACAACTGTTAATTATTAGAAGGCCAAGGTTCAACAACTGTTAATTATTAGAATGTCAAGGTTCAACAACTATTAATTATTAGAAGGCCAAGGTTCAACAACTATTAATTATTAGAAGGCGAAGGTTCAACAACTGTTAATTATTAGAATGTCAAGGTTCGACAACTATTAATTATTAGAAGGCCAAGGTTTAACAACTGTTAATTATTAGAAGGCCAAGGTTCAACAACTGTTAATTATTAGAAGGCCAAGGTTTAACAACTGTTAATTATTAGAAGGCCAAGGTTCAACAACTGTTAATTATTAGAATGTCAAGGTTCAACAACTATTAATTATTAGAAGGCCAAGGTTCAACAACTATTAATTATTAGAAGGCGAAGGTTCAACAACTGTTAATTATTAGAATGTCAAGGTTCGACAACTATTAATTATTAGAAGGCCAAGGTTTAACAACTGTTAATTATTAGAAGGCCAAGGTTTAACAACTGTTAATTATTAGAAGGCCAAGGTTCAACAACTGTTAATTATTAGAATGTCAAGGTTCAACAACTGTTAATTATTAGAAGGCCAAGGTTCAACAACTGTTAATTATTAGAAGGTTCAACAACTATTAATTATTAGAAGGCCAAGGTTCAACAACTGTTAATTATTAGAATGAAGGTTCAACAACTGTTAATTATTAGAATGTCAAGGTTCGACAACTATTAATTATTAGAAGGCCAAGGTTTAACAACTGTTAATTATTAGAAGGCCAAGGTTCAACAACTGTTAATTATTAGAATGTCAAGGTTCAACAACTATTAATTATTAGAAGGCCAAGGTTCAACAACTATTAATTATTAGAAGGCCAAGGTTTAACAACTGTTAATTATTAGAATGTCAAGGTTTCAACAACTATTAATTATTAGAAGGCCAAGGTTTAACAACTGTTAATTATAATTTTAAGTAGTCTTGATTCATCCCATTCTCCTCTTTCAAATTTAATCGATTTTCTTATAGATTCAAATTAGGATTGGCCAGGTGGCTCAGGTGATCGACTCACAATCTACGAACCGCTGGTTCAAATCCCAGTCATTGAAAATGCTCGCCCTTTCAGACATAACACAGTCAATCAAACTTTTCGCTGGTGAAGAAGCAGCCAAAGAGTTAGCAAGAATGAGTGTTGACTAGCTAGCTGCATTTCTGTAATATATTACTTTAAAATAAGGTACAGCTAGTACGGACAGTCCTCGAGCAGCTTTGTGAAAATGCCAAGAAAGGAGAAACTCTTATATATTCTCCCGTAACTTTGTTATGAAGCCCGACATGGCCAGGTGCGTTAAGATATTCGACTTGTAATTTGAGGATCGCGGGTTCGAATCTCCGTCGAACCAAACATGCTCGCCACTTAAGCCTTGGGGACGTTGTAATGTGACGGTCAATACCATTATTCTTTGGGGAAAAAGTAGCCCAAAAGTTGGTGGTGGATGGTGATGACTAGCTGCCTTCCTTCTAGCCTTACACTGCTAAAATACAGATAACTAGTGCAGATAACCCTCGTGTAGCTTTGCGCGAAATTAAAAAAAAAAACAAACTTTGTTATGTGTTTCATTTCAAACTGTTTCCAGATTGAAATTTATAATGTTAGCAATATTTATAATTCAGCCAGTAAATCAGTGATTATTGCCATTATGTAAACAACAAACATATATTAATAGGTGACCAGATAATCTTTTTAATAACAATTTTATAAGATATTGATAGGTGAACAAATTAGTTTTTTAATAACAATGTAACTGAGGTATTGATAGGTGACCAGATAATCTTTTTAATAACAATGTTACTAAGACATTGATAGATGACAAGATAACCTTTTTCATAAAATTGTTACTATGACATTGATAGGTGAACAGATAATTTTTTTAATACCAATGTAACTAGTATATTGATAGGTGAACAGATATTCTTTTTAATAACATTTTTACTAAGACATTGATAGGACCAGATAATCTTTTTCATAAAGTTGTTACTAAGACATTGTTAATTAAAAAAAAAGATTACCCGGTTACCTAATCTCTTTAATAACATTATTGCTAAGACATTGATAGGTGACCAGAAAATTATTTTAATAACATTATTACTAAGACATAGGTAAGTGACTAAGACATTAATAGGTGACAAGATAATTTTTAATAACAATGTCACTAAGGCATTGATAGGTGAAAAGATAATCTTTTCAATAACAATGTTACTGAGACATTCATAAGTGAACAGATAATCTCTTTAATAACATTGTTACTTGGACATTGATAGGTGAACAAATAATTTTTTTTTTTAAATAACAATGTTACTCAGAGATTGATAGGTGACCAGATAATCTTTTTTCATAAAATGGTTACTAAGACATTGATAGGCAAACAGAAAATCGTTTTATTATATTGTTACTAAGACATTGACTGTTGACCAGATAATCTTTTTAATAACAATGTTACTAAGATATTGTTATTTAATGAAAACATTATCTTGTCATTTAATCTTTTTAAAAACATTGTTTCTAAGACATTCATAGGTGACCAGAAAATCTTTTTAATAACATTGTTAATGAGATATTGATAGGTGACTGGATAATTTTAATAACATTGTCACTAACACATTGATAGGTGACCTGATAATCTTTTCAATAACATTGTTACTAAGACATTGATGAGTGACCAGATAATCTTTTTCATAACATTGTTATTAAGACTTTGATAGGTGACCAGATAATCTTTTTCATAACATTGTTATTAAGACTTTGATAGGTGACCAGATAATCTTTTTAATAACATTTTTACTAAGATATTGATAGGACCAGATAATCTTATTCATAAAATTGTTACTAAGACATTGTTAATTAAAAAAAATACCTGGTCACCTAATCTTTTTTATTACATTGTTGCTAAGACATTGATAGGAGACCACGTTATTTTTTTAATAACAATGTTCCTAAGATTACCTGGTCATCTAATCTTTTTAATAACATTGTTACTAAGACTTTGATAAGTGACCAGAAAATTTTTTTAATAGCATTGTTAATGAGATATTGACAGGTGACCAGATAATTTTTAATAACATTGTTATTAACACATTGATAGGTGACCAAATAATCTTTTTCATAACATTGTTAATAAGACATTGTTAGGTGACCAGATAACGTTTTTCATAAAATTGTTACTAATACATTGATAGACAATCAGATAATATTTTTCATAACAATGTTACTAAGACACTGATAGATGACCAGATTATCTTTTTCATAACATTATTACTAAGATAATGATAGACAACCAGATAATCTTTTTAATAACAATGTTACTAAGACATTGATAGGTGGCCAGATAATCTTTTAATAACATTTTTACTAACACATTGATAGGTGACTAGATAATTCTTTTAATAGTATTGTTACTGAGACATTGATAGGTGAACAGATAATATTTTTCATAAAATTGTTACTAAAACACTGATAGGTTACCAGGTAATGTTTTTAATAACATTGTTACTAAGACATTGATAGGACCAGATAATCTTATTCATATCATTGTTATTAACACTTTGATAGGTGACCAGATAATCTTTTTAATAACAATGTTACTATGACATTGATAGGTTATCAGAAAATAATTTTAATAACATTATTAATGAGACACTGATAGGTGACCAGATAATCTTTTCAATATAAAAAAGATTACTTGGTTACCTTATCTTTTTAATAACATTGTTGCTAAGACATTGATAGGTGACCAGAAAATTATTTTAACAACATTGTTAATGAGACATTGATAGGTTACCAGATATTTTTAATAACATTGTTACTAAGACATAGGTAGATGACTAAGACATTGATAGGTGACTAGATAAATTTTAATAATGTTGTTGCTAAGACATTGATAGGTGAATAGATATTTTTTTAATAACATTGTTACTAAGACATTGATAGGTAAGCAGATAATCTTTTTCATAAAATTGTTGCAAAGACATTTATAGATGACCAGGTAATATTTTTAATAACATTGTTACTAAGAAAATGATAGATGACAAGGTAATATTCTTCACAACATTGTTACTAAGGCGTTGATGGGTGACCAGATAATCTTTTTAATAACAATGTTACTAAGAAATTGATAGATGAACAGATAATCTTTTTAATAACATTGTTACTAAGATAATGATAGGTGACCAGATAATCCTTTTAATAGCATTGTTACTAAGACATTGATAGGTGAGGCCAAATAATGTTTTTAATAACATTGTTACTAATACAATGATAGGTGACCAGATAATCTTTTTAATAACATTGTTACTAAGGCATTGATAGTTGAGGCCAAATAATGTTTTTAATAACATTGTTACTAATATTTTATTCTTATTACATTGTTGGTACAAACAATGATTCACTGCCAAAACTTTTATTCTCATAGTTTATATTCATATTGACACCGACACATTGCTAGACGTTTTATTACCATAACACTGTTGTTATGGACAGTAATACAGACACGAACATTTCGATTTCCCAAATGTTGTTGCTATAGGTAATGATTCACTGCCATTCATTTTATTCTCACAATAGTAAGCGACCAGACAGTTCACTTTTTTTAATAGTTTCTAAAGGCACTGGTACAGAGCCAGATATTTCGTTTTCTTAACAGTGTTCCTAAAGGCACTGCTACAGAGCCAGATATTTCGTTCTCAACACACTGAAGCTATAGCAGTGATATACAACGAAACATAGCATTCATTATAACGCTAGTATAAGACAGGGATATGTTTTGGTAACGAATGCTCTGCTCCAATAGGTTTACCCTTTATTTATGTTACTGGCATAGTTACATTCAAAATTTATAAACCATTCAGAAACACGCTATAGGTGGTTTCGTTGGATATGTTATCCATAAGGCGAGCAGGGATGCCCATAATTTGAACAAACAGTCTATTCTATCTCATTCGATCTGATTTTCTCTTTTCTGTCACTCTTAAAAATAACACGTTCTTATAGTGTAACTTTACGTTCACACCACTTACTGACTCAAACGACTAACATTTACTCTAGAAAATGACACTCAAAAGTAATAAACATGCTTTTTTTATGGTGTAACAAGAGTAAACTTTACGTTCGTGCTGCTTACTTCACTCGACGAACATCAAATCTATAAGTTAGACACTCTTAAAGCATTTCTTATTATGTAACTATGGAACTACACGTGTCATTTTAATTTTACGGCTTGAGAATATTTAGGCGTTAATTTTAACTTGTCATCAAAATAATGGAACGACACTCTGTGATGGGCGTATTCTTAGAACATCGTAAAATTAAAAGATTTAAAGTAGTCAAGTGTTGGATATTCTACGTTCATATTTTTCCTGTAACTGTTTAGAATTTTTAAAGGTCTGTTGGTTAACATCCGAAATATTTTTGAATATTTTAAAAATTTCTAAATAATATTAAAATATTAAACTTATGCTCCACGGTAACTCAGCGGCTAGTTTGACGGTTTCTATATTTCCAGTGGCCCGGCATGGTCAAGTGGTTAGTGCGCTGACCTCGTAACCTGAGGGTTGCGGGTTCGAATTCTGGTCGCACCACACATGCTCACCCTTTCAGGCGTGGGGACGTTATAATGGGACGGTCAATCCCACTACTTGTTGGTGAAAGAGTAGTCCAAGCGTTGACGGTGGATGATGATGACTAGCTGCCTTCCCTTTTGACTTACACTGTTAAATTAGGAACGGCTAGTTCCGATAGCCCTCGTGTAATTTTGCGCGGAATTCAAAAACAAACAAACAAACAAACCGAGTCAGATGTAAAAAAAAAAGAAAGAAAGAAAACAAGAGCAACGACGTAGATTGTTTTTATGTCTGATTTTAAGTATTTAAATAATGGCACAAGATGGCGCTAGAACGCATCAATATCATTGGCAACTCTTACTGACAAGGCAGTGCTTCGGTGTAAGTTTCGTTTGGTATAAACAAACTATACGACTTATTAAGGATCTGCTCCAGGAAGAAGATCTAATGTTAATTCTTCACTGAGTTGTTATACATACACAGAAAGAGTCAGTAAAATTGGTATTTATTCAAAACCAAGCAAATCCAGTAGGAAAAAAAACATCACGTAGAGAAGGAACTCTGTCGAGATAGGTTCTTAATCACTTTTAATTATGTCAAATGCCTAATGCTCTTCCCTGGTACAGTGGTAAATATACGGATTTACAACGTCAAAACCAGGGGTTCGATTTTCCTCGGTGGACACAGCAGATAGCTCGTTGTGGCTTTGTTAAAAGAAACCCGCACGCGCGCAAACACCTAATCTACCGAAACTCTTTGATCGAAAAGAATAGCGCGATTTAATGTTTATTAAATTAGGAGCCGACTTCTGAGTAATAACACTCAGAGCTACCCCTAAAAAGCTACAATAGAATTAATTTATTAATGTAAATAAAATTCAAGTAATTTTCGGATGAAGAAGATTTTATTCCAGGGATTTAATGTTTGTGTGTTTATTTTGAATTTCGTGCAAAGCTACACGAGGGCTATCTGCGCTAGCCGTCCCTAATTTAGCAATGTAAGACTAGAGGGAAGGCAGCTAGTTATCATCACCCATCGCCAACTCTTGGGCTACTCTTTTACCAACGAATAGTGGGACTGACCATCATATTATGATGCCCCCACGGCTGAAAGGGCGAGCATGTTTGGTGTGACGGAGATTAGAACCCACGACCCTCGGATCACCTAACCATGCTGGAACCTTGGGAACAAAGAAAAAACTGGTGATATATTTCTTTGTTTCCTAACGAAAGCTCGTGCTAATCTTGGGAACAAACAAAAAACTGGTGATATATTTCTTTGTTTCCTAACGAAAGCTCGTGCTATTTCCTTCACTTTTAAAGTTCTTTTCACAGTTTAATGACGAGCTATGGAAATATTTCAACACAATCGACTTGATCCAATAAATGGCATCTTTTCTTAGTAGGATGGTCACTCTACCCATATTTTGTTACGTTTCTTTATTTCAGATGCATTGCGGAAATCTCATGGTCCACGGTTCGCGCCCTGTTCTGAACGTTTGCGCTTTTCGTTTTGGAGTCGTGATTGCGTTGTAAAAGTGAATGTCAAAACTCATTACTGGAATAAAGTAAATGGCCCGGCATGGCCAAGCGTGTTAAGGCGTGCGACTTGTGATCTGAGGGTCGCGGGATCGCGCCAAACATGCTCGCCCTTTCAGCCGTGGGGGAGTTATAATGTTACGGTCAATCCCACTATTCGTTGGTAAAAGAGTAGCCCAAGAGTTAGAGGTGGGTGGTGATGACTAGCTACCTTCTCTCTAGTCTTACGCTGCTAAATTACGGACGGCTAGCACAGATAGCCATCGAGTAGCTTCGTGCGAAATTCAAAAAAACAAACAAACAAGGAATAAAGTAGACCAAGAATTGGCAGCGCACCCTGTTGACCAACTGCCTCAACACTAGTGTACTACTTCAAAATTAGAGAATACTAGTGGAGATAGCCTTTGTAGAGTCTGTACGTATATCCAAATCAAGCAATCAGTTAATCGAACTATAAAACTACGATTTACTGTACAACTGTGATTCTCTATTCAACTATGATTAGTAAATAACTTTAATTCACTATATAATTCAATTCATTGTATAAGTGAATAATATACAACTATTATTGAGTATATAACTATTGTGCACTATATAATTAGGAATTACTATGCTTAGTTTGGTGTGTTTTTAATTTCGCGCAAAGCTACACGAGGGCTATCTGCGCTAGTCGTCCCTAATTTAGGAGTGTAAGACTAGAGGGAAGTCATCCACACCTACCGCCAATTATTGGGCTACTCTTTTACCAATTAATAGTGGGATTGAACGTCACATTATAACGCCCCCACGGCTGAAAGGACGAGCATGTTTGGTGCTAGGGAATTCGAACCCGCGATCCTCGGATTACGAGTCGAGTGTCTTGATTAACCATGTAACTATGATTTAATATATAATTATAATTCACTATAAAAGATGACATGAAGAAACTGTTGTGACTTTTTACTAAACAGCTTTAAGCCATTTATATATAACTATTGATTATTTAACTATTTGTTATTGATAGGGAATTCCCGAAGTGCACCCTGGTGTCAACTTTTAAACCTAAAAACTTTATCTTCTTCGAAACATCCCGTTACTTAGGTGATATTAGGTAATGGTCTTTTAACGTTGAAATGTTAAATGTGAAGAAATAGAAAAGTGAAGCATATGAAAACTGCTTTCCGCACGAAAAGTTGTCGTTTACTTCGTTACACGCTCAATAGATGTCACTTTTTTGAATACACATTAACTTGCGTGTATCTAACATATTTTGCGAATGACTCTGTTCATTTTTAGGCACTGAGTTACATTGTCTTCTCATTGCGTATATATTTTCCCTGTCATATTTTTCATCATTCTAAGGCTTTTCTATACATCTTTATTGCTTAAAGGCTATGTTTAATTGTTTTATTTATTTGTATCATTAGTATGCAAATTTGACATATAAAGATATAATTATGTTATATTAAATCGAATTTGAATTTGTAAATCATAAAATTACATGGCAAACACAGCTAATGGAAAAGCCCCGTGAGGCGGAATGTGTCGTAATTACATTTCTAGATTGTCTGGCGTTACAAGGTTAGTGCAGTGTCACCGAACGTTGGGAAGTGTTTGTAACAAGTCTTTAAGATGTGTTCAGATGAGATATTTAAAATTTTCAAGACAGTGATTTCCCTTGTACTTAATGGAATTGGTAAACCAATTGGTGTATGGATCAACTTAGATGCCAGAACCATCCGGAGAGAAACCTACAACAAGTCGTACCACACCAGTAGTAAGCTAAGTGTGGCGTTTTGAAATAGGTGAGAATCCACGAAACTAAAGATTCAAGTGACCCAGGTAACAGTATGCAATATAATCGAGAAGGATCTCTATCTGGGAAAATGACAAGTCATATGTACACAGATTATTTCCACGAAATATTAGTTTAGCTGTGGTGTATCTTAAGCAGTTTGAACTGGAGAATGAACACAGTATTAATATTTCGTACAAAGACATACTGGTCAAGCCACATGACGTAGCGCCTATATCTGCCCCCCGATACTACAGCGGTATGTCTACGGATTTACAACGCTAAAATCAGGGGTTCGATTCCCCTCGGTTGGCTCAGCAGATAGCCCGATGTGGCTTTGCTATAAGAAAACACACACACGCATATAAATGATTGACGTCGACGCTGGGAAGCCGTCGTCCTCTTACACTAGACTGATTATGGAAAACAAGCAGGGAGTAGCGATGTGCTTTTAGCATGGCAATCTTATGACTGTGTTTCGTAATGGAAACTAGACTTAAGGGCTATTGTTAAATGCACAACCATCAGACAGAGCATGACCGGACGTGACGACATTGATTAGAACAACGTGGCGAGGAGGTACCAATTGCATGGAGTTGATGACAAGGGGAGTTTAGTCTAAATTTCATGGTGGTACTATAAAGGAAACTATTAACATTGTTTTAGAGAGGAAAACTACAACCATATATTTTAAAGAATATGATTGGTTATGTGAAGTATAATAGGTCTCTTCTGAATATTAGGGTTGCCATCTTAAAATTAGTGTGAATTACTGTCGAGTGTCACTTTCTTACTTACTGTGGTTTGTCATAATTTTCAATCAAAAGCACCTTAAGTGGGGGGGGGGGGTGGATACGACCGAAAAAAGAATTCACGTGCGACTTGAAGGATTAAAGTCAAACCTGATGGCCAAGCTGGTGGCTACAATTTTAACGTTGATAAAATTTTTATAACAAATATACATTCATTAATAATTAGTAAGGCCGCTTATTTGGTTGGTAAAACAAAATACTAGGCCTAGCTAACTAATGGACGAATATTTGCCACAGTATTTTTATCAATACTAAAGTGTAGCTACCAGTGTTTCATTCCTTTAAGTCGCACAATGATGTCCTTTTTCGGTTGCACATTTTTTCACAACTAAGGTGTTGTTGTTTTTTGTTTATTATACTTACTTCACTGCCGACAGTGTGTTCGGGAACTTTGTTATGAACAACAGAAAGTAAGTTAGAAAGTAGGTAATTCATGCAACCTAACCACTTTGTGAAACACAAGGAAAAGCGAGATTAGCGACTAACTTTTCGAAACTACCACATAAAAATATTATGAAAAGCGAATTCTACATCTTGCTGCTAACTGAAAATAGTACGTAGAGCGAATTTCGCGCATAATACTTCCAAATTACTGCACGATAATATTACGTAGAGCGAATTTCGCGCATAATACTTCCAAATTACTACGCGATAATATTACGGAGAGCGAATTTCGCGCATAATACTTCCAAATTACTACACGATAATATTACGGAGAGCGAATTTCGCGCATAATACTTCCAAATTACTACACGATAATATTACGTAGAGCGAATTTCGCGCATAATACTTCCAAATTACTGCACAATAATATTACATAGAGCGAATTTCTACTTAACGTTTAAAAACTTCTACCTGAAATTAATTTTCAGTTACTCCATCTGTTACCCCAGGGGTCAGCAGTAAAATAACGGACTCACAACGTTAAAATCTAGGGTTCGATTCTCCGCAATAGACAGATAGCGTATAGCCCATTGTGTAGCTTAAAACTAAGAAAAAAATAACAACAACTCCACCAAACTGTTCATAGATCTTATCACTGAAGACGAAATGTGATTGTTTGGTTCGTAGTTTAGTGGAGTTTTGAAAACGTTTTTAATAAGCTATTGTCTTTGTCTTGGTTATAGCACCATAACATCAAACAGATAATGGATCTTTCAATTGAAGAAAAAACGTGATTTCTTTTTGGCATAGTTTAGTAAAGCTTCAGACCCATTTTTGAAAAGCCACTCAATTTATATTTGCTATTGAAACTAAATTATTATGTAATTTTATTGTTTTATTTTGAGGTTTCTTAGTGGACTTTATATCATAACATCGTTATGCTACATCGATATTAAACTGTATACTTATAATGTGGTTAACAAGTTGAAAACTATTTGTTACTGCGCATTTATCCATAATACATTCTTTTTGGAACTGTGACAGGAGTTCAGCGAAAGGATGGTTATGGATATTGATACCTGAAACACTGGGTCTAATTTTGGTTTATTTGAAGTTAATCACAAAGCTACACAATAGGCTATCTGTACTCTGCTCACTTCGGGTATCGAAACTCGGTTTCTACCGTTGTAATTCCGTAGACATACTGCTATGTCAGTAGTTAGATGAGACTTGAGCTATATAAATTTTCTTTTATCTTCTTAAAGTTTATACACCTTTCGGAGGTAATTTGTTTTACCTAAATACATTATCTCATCCCTCTTAGGCAATTATTAATTAAAAATTGTGTTTTTTTTTCAACTAATAAATTTCAATAGGTAAGCAATAACTTTTGAAGATTCATTCTTATGCAGGCACGGCATGGCTAGGTGGTTAAGGCATTCGACTCGTGATCCGAGTTTTGCGGGTTCGAATCTCCGTCACACCAAACATGTTCGCCCTTCAGCCGTGGGGGCGTTATTATATGGCGGTTAATCCCACTATTCGTTGGTAAAAGAGGAGCCTAAGAGTTGGCGGCGGGTGGTGTTGACTAGCTGCTTTCCCTCTAGTCTCACACTGCTAAATTAGGGACACCTAGCGCAGAAAGCCATCGTGTAGCTTTACTCGAAATTCAAAACAAAACATATATATTCTTATACAACCGTGGCTGAATGACCAGGTCAGAAGCCCAAGCTTAGCTGTTTGCAGTTTAAGATTGTTTGAAGAGAGGTTTGGTTTTGGTTTGTTTTGGATTTGGACGCACGACCCTCTGATTACAAGTCCAGCGCCCTAATCACATGTCGGGCTGTTGAAACACCAGTCGCCTTTGTGGCTACTCTTTCTCCGAAAATAAAAAAACAATTTCAAGGATATTAGGGTTCTTGCCTTTACGATGTGGCCTGGTGGTTAGGGTGTTCGACTCCTAATCTGAAGGTCGCAGGTTTGAATCCCCCTCACACGAAACATGCTCGCTTTCTTCAGTGGTGAGAGCTTATAATATGACGGTCAATCCTACCATCCGTTAGTAAGAGAGTAGCCTAAGATTTAACGCTATGTGGTGGCGACTACGACTTGCTGCCTTTCTGCTAGACGTTTACTACAAAACTGGGGACGGTTAAATCTCGTGTAGTTTTGCGTGAAATTTGAAACAAACAAACAAACCTATACACTACAGTAAACTTTTTATGTGCTAAATTGCTTGTGGGTCTATAACGTTTTTTGGTTGAAGAATCGTTACAAACATATGAGTAGAATATATTTCACTTAGTCCCACTATTTACAGCTGGGGTTACCTGTTAAAAACATTCTTCATCTATATTATGTTTATAACATTAACGTTTCAGGTCCTTGGAACCAGTACCGGATCAAAGCGATCGTAGGGCCTAGGAACCTTTCATTCATAGGCCTTACTATCCGTAGAAGTTAAACCAAAAGTCAGATAAAATATAGATATATAAATTATAAATTCGGGTTTGAAATTTAAGTATTTATATGCGTATAATGTATACTTGCCGTTTATGTATGTTAATACACAGTAGTTGCGAATATGAATACACAAACTAATGCGTATATACAAAAATACATCGTATAACTTAAAGATGTAATAAAGTTTTTACAGTAAAATGTCTACTTCACGTTTTTATATTTATTATTTTCTGGCCCTCTAAGGTTAACTTTTAAGAAAATTTTTCATGGACCCATAGTTTTCGTGGGCCCTAGGCACTGTGTCTATTGTGTCTAATAAATAATCCGACCCTGTGCTTGGAACTGATGGTTAGAACACCTCACTTTTAATTTTAGAGACGCGGGATCGAAATCCCTCACGGAATATGCTCACCTTTTCAGTCACGAGGGGGTTATAATGTGACGTCAGTTTCACTATTCGTTGATAAAAAGTAGTCCAAGAGCTGGCGGTGAGTGGCGATTATTAGTTTCCTTTTCTATAGTCTTTCACTTCAAAATTAGGGACAATTAACGAAGATAACCCAGATGTAGCTTTGCGCGTAATTTAATAATGAACAAACTTTTTGGAACTACTTTCTTCGTCGTTGGTTTTACAGCTTGATGATCGTGATTATCCAATATTACAGTTTTTATTGTAGATGGATAATACCTATTCCAAAGCGTCTCATTTCTCACGTACAACGTATTTTTCATATGGCTTTCTATAGTTTTTTATGTTCGTGGCTCGCGCTCACAAAGCTTATGCTTTATTACAGTTCAAGATATTTGTGAATTATCTTTTCTGTAGTTGATTGAAATAATGTGTCCAACGAGTCACTTTTTTCGTGTAACTTTCCTGGATAACTAATCTCTGACGTTTGATAACGAAAACGTAAATCCTGCCTTCGTTAAGGATGTTGTTTACGTCTTCGTATTGGACATCTTGATTTCCTCTGGATGATATTATTCATTGCTTATCGGCAATTATCTTTGAAAATGAAATCCACTGGACATTGCATTTCTGCCATTTTGCTATAAGAACATTCTTTGAGGAAAATCTAGGTCATATATTACCCCAACCAGAAGTCTACACGTGGTAGTACACTGTTGAATGATAAAAAATTCGCAGGAATGGTATGTAAAGATGCTAATGTACCATCCATTACACCATGGCTGGTGCAACTTTATTTATATGCAGATCGTTTTGATAAAGTTATTCTAACTCTTCGCAGTCAAATACATTTCCATAGATTGGTGCTTTTCAACTGCATTATTTCTTGGTGCTGAAATTATTAACGTTTCTTATTGTTTAATATTTATTTTGTAGTATGTCCAGTTTGATTTATGTCGCGATCCCAGTATCACCGCGTATCGTAAAATTGCAAATGCATGTCAGAAGTATCACATAACTTCTGATTTGCTGGTTGCACTCGCTGTTGATAAGTTATCGGTTGAATGTCAGACAGTTCAACTCTCGCGTTTATCAGCGAGCAAGAAAGTTGCGAAAACTCATGAATCATGTGAATAAAGTTGTCTTTTAAAAATATGAAGTGTTGAGCTTGCTGATGCGTTCTGGCTTCCCGCCAACGTCCTCCAAAGCAAATATCTAGACAAATGCTAGATAAGTGCGTTAAGACGATGTGCATATCCACAAAAATGATTATAAAAATACTGAAGAGGCAACGTCTGAGATAGCCATTAAAGAAAACCAGCAGCGATGTTAGAAAGAAATCACGCACAAATGTAATCTGTTGTAAATCTAAAAAGGAGATTTTTAACAACGTTGCAAAGAACTTAAGAAATTCAATGAGGAATTCACTCACATAAGTAAAATGCGCTTTCTCTGTCTTTGGATATTAAAGTTGTAGTATGCTAATGTTGACAGTTTTCAAGATGGCTGATCTTTGAAAATGCGTCAAAGAGTTCGGAGCTAGGAGCTGTTGGAGTCACGAGGTTAGAGCTCTTGAAATTTTCGTTTAATTATAAGGGGTTTTGCATTTTTCTTGTCTTAGGCAAGAGAAGGAAAAGAATAAATGCTACGAACTAGTAAATTAACATTTTTATCTTTTTGGAAATATGACAACTGTGTTAATTAAGCTTTATCGTGGCGCGAAAAAACATTATATTTTTACAGTGTTTTCTCGCCCCATATAAAAATATGTTAAACATTTTTTTTGTCTTATAGTCATGTAAATTATATCACTTTAGTTATAGTTTAATAAGTAACAATAAAGATATAAGTATAAATATTGATAATTCGCCATGAAGTTAGGTCTTTGAGACTGTTTGGCATAGAATTAGGTATTCATAATGGTCTGAAATTAAATAAGGAGTTTGTGCCAGTCTGGTAAGGAGTTAAGTAATTGTACCAGTGTTTTGTGAATTTAGCACAAAATTAGGTACTTGAGGAACAGTCTGGCATGGAATTACGTGTTGTTGTTTTTTGTAGTTTGACATGAATTAAGTGTTTGTTGTTTTTTTTTGTTTATTTTTTAATTTCGCGCAAAGCTACTCGAGGGCTATCTGCGCCAGCCGTCCCTAATTTAGCAGTGTAAGACTAGAGGGAAGGCAGCTAGTCATCACCACCCACCGCCAACTCTGGGGCTACTCTTTTACCAACGAATAGTGGGATTGAACGTCACATTATAACGTCCCCACGGCTGGGAGGGCGAGCATATTTGGTGTAACCGGGATTCGAACCCGCGACCCTCGGATTACGCGTCGAACGCTTTAACACGCTTGGCTATGCCGGGCCCTGGATTAAGTGACTGTGGCAGTTTGAAACAGTTAGGTATTTTTGTCACTTTCTCTTGGAATTACGCGTTTGTTATGATCTCACATTATATTAGGTGTTTGTGACAGATTAATTTGAAATTATTAGTAGTTTGCTATATTCTTAGCAGATTTGACAGTAGTTTAACGCAGATATATTTTGTTTTTTTCATAGTGTGTCACGAGGTAAAGAACTGTTGATTTATTTTTTATACCAGCATATTTCCCAAATCTCCTTAGAAATAAGCACATGTGTTGAGTTAAGAGCTGACACGTTTAAAAGTTGCTGATAGTTATGGGTTGATATAAACTGGAAGTAGCTATTTACAAAGGAGTTGTTGAACATTGCTTCAAGGCAGAGGTGAGCAACTTGTGATTCCTATGGGTCAAAAATGATTCTCCGTTTCTTTCTAAAGTATGTTATAGATATATAGTGTTTATTTAAATGTATCATTTTTGGCTTACGACCAACAAAAGTAGTCTTGTGGCCTTTGAGTATATTCGTGGCTCGCGAATTACTATAGGTCACTGTTAGAGTCAGGAATTAGCTTAGATTAAAATTAGGGTTAGAAACTAATTGAAATTAAAGTAAGGGTTTGAAATTAAAGTTAGGGTTAGGAATTAGATTAGGTTACTGTCAGGGTTAGGAGTTAGATTAGATTACTGTTAGGGTTAAGAATTAGCTTAGATTACTGTTAGGGTTAGGGGTTAGCTAAGATTACTGTTAGGGTTAGGAGTTAGCTTAGATTAGTGTTGGGGTTAGGAATTAGCTTAGATTACTGTTAGGGTTAGGAGTTAGCTTAGATTACTGTTAGGGTTAGGAATTAGCTTAGATTACTGTTAGGGTTAGGAATTAGCTTAGATTAGTGTCAGGAGTTCACAATAATAGTGAGAAAATTATAAAAATAGCAATTTGTGTAAGATTTTGGGTATTCTAACAACATTTCTATAAATATGTAAAAATCTTGAAATTTTTACTCTATCTCGAAAATCTGTCAAAACGATTCATATTGTTGTTGGTAGGTAGTTCATAACACTATTACTTAGTTTTCATTGTAGAATGGGAAATTTTGATATGAAAAGGTAAAACATTTTCTTTATGAAAAGATATCCCAGAGGAATGAAAAAGTATCCAAAAATGTTGCAATGAGAAACACCGAAACAAGTAAAGTGATACTAGTTGGATATATTTTAAAATGATTTTCGGACCAGTATCACCTTACCTGTTTGTGTACTGTTTACTGCAGCATTCATCTCCGTTTTGAAACGTTTTGTTGTAATTCTACGAGCACCCAACTACCTCTGCTTTTCCTTAAATTTTTAGTTGTTTTTCTCCGTATTTATCCATTTAAAATAAACGTATAATTATATTTGATTGTGATCTCTGTTGCTTTATTCCTTTCTTTGTTTGAGGTGGTTTAGCAGTTTCTATGGATACGCTTTTTTGACTACTTAGGCACGAGTGAGGCACGTCCTTCTATAATTATTGAAAGAGACTGGAGAGGAGAGCTTTAGTAACTAAAAGTCCCGGATTTACATTTTATCTCAAGTAGAAATAACTTAACCTATTATTATTCACATGCGCTTTGAGCGCCACATGTGGTCCTCATACGAAGCTCTCTTCTAATCTCATACGTTGAACCAAAATAACCAGATTCTGTTGCAACTTCCACGAACATCGGCTGCATGATAAGTGATTGTAGCTGCGCATCTCATATGATAATTAAGAATAGACACTTTACTATTATGTCTTGTGAATCACATGCTATGCATAGGACAGAGATAGGGCTAAATGGAAAAATAACGTAACTTTTTAACTGACCTTCGGGTAAAGGTTTCAACGTTTCAATTCAGTTTGTTATTAATTCCACATAAAGCTACACGAGGGCTATCTGTGCTAGCCGTCCCTAATTTAGCAGTGTAAGACTATAGTGAAGGCAGCTAGTCATCACCACCCACCGCCAACTCTTGGGTTACTCTTTTACCAACGAATAAGGCAGCTAGTTATCACCACCCACCGCCAACTCTTGGGTTACTCTTTTACCAACGAATAAGGCAGCTAGTTATCACCACCCCCCGCCAACTCTTGGGTTACTCTTTTACCAACGAATAAGGCAGCTAGTTATCACCACCCACCGCCAACTCTTGGGTTACTCTTTTACCAACGAATAGTGGCGACTATGCTTGGTGAGAGGTAGATTCGAACCCTCGACCTTCAGATTGCGAATCGAGCGTCCTAATCACCTGGCCATTTGTTTTTTCTTTCTACGCTACTATCGATTCAGTTTCATTTCTTTTTTTAATGTTTGTCTAAAGTAAGTTATAAGAGAATACGAGCTGTGAAGGTTTTTCCAACTTCACATAATGTCCTAATTGTATTTTATAAGCTTCGTTTTCGTGTTTCATTTATTGATACGATTATGGATAACTTAAATAAGGTAATACCATGCCTTTGACATGACAAGTATTTATAACTGCTGTTATATGTAGTGTAACACTCAAAATGATGTTTTCTTTTATTTATCAGACTGTTTTAACAATGGTTTAAAATAAAGTTACCAAGCATATTTTTTATAACTCACCTACCCTCTTTGCAAAAATGTTAAACATCCTGTATACACTGTTGTAACAAAATAACTTGTATTGAGGGATTTACTTGGATGTTGTTGTTATTTCATGTTTCAGAAACTATTACTCTTGCTGCCCGATAATTCATGTGGTATTTTAAATTGTTAAAAGGTGTTTAACTAGCGACAGCTGGTGGCTAAAGTCGTAACTCAGAGGGTGGAGCACTCTCTTGCCTTGTAAGATGAGAGAAACAGAATTAGTACAAAACAGATGTTAATGTAGATCTATCTAAGATATCGTTTTATCTATAAGCTGACTTAATAAATTACTCCCAAGATTTGATCTTACTATCTTATCAGGAATAACATTCCATTTCTTAAAATTAAATGCTCTTTTATATGTATAACTGATATATAACTTACGAAAACGGCAGAAGCATAATTTGATATAGGACCTTGGATGATGGAGACACAATTTCCTGATGGTCCTTGGGGAGTGGGGTTATAATTTGATAAGGGTCCTTGGATGATGGGGGCATAATACGTGTATACGTTTTAATTTGTCTTGAATAAAAATATTTTACATAAACTGTGTTTTTGGAAACCACTCTTGATTGTGGAAGATGTTAAAACTCCCCAAATGACGACCCTGGTTGGCAAACAGACACCAAATTATCATATTGGAAGGCCCATACAGTAACACACATCAGACTTATTAGTTACAAAATTTTGCATGATTTTTTAACCTTTAGTTTGTCATGCCACTTTCAAAACCTGCTAGTAAAGTTTAATTACTGTTTGGCCTATTCGAACAAACAGAAATGAAAGATTAAAAAAAAAAATCCAGATGGATACCATGATACAAAACTCAATCAACTCTGCAGAGTTTTTGAGCAGCTAAAATTAAGCGTAGTAACAGTGATGCAACAGCTACTTCGTGAACTCCGCTCAGATTTCGAAATTCAAAGCTACCCACCCCCATTAATTTAAGGAGCTGAATTAACTTGTTTTCTTGGTACCGACGTTCCTTACACGAAGACAACCAAAACGTTCCTTTGCAAGAGTACAATGGAAACCTTTCTTATACGTGTAGACGGAAACGTTCCTACCCATGTTTAAACATTCTTCACAGGCTTACAAGAGGACAGTTTTAAGACTGGCTGAATATTTTTATACTCTTTCCGGCCTGTCTCAGTCATCGTTTATCCGGGCATACAGAAGACTTCTATCAGCCATTCGAAATTATAAGCCGTTTCTACATTATTTGAAATCTGAACTAAGTTACGTGGTTGTGATAAATATAGGATGGATATAGGATGCCAAGTAGAATTCCACGATAGTTAATGATCATTGTACTTCTTAAGTCTTTAATATCCATGGCGGCAAAGCTTATTAAAATCTTATGTATATGTCAGTAAATATTAGGGCTGGACCACGGAAGAGATGCCGTAATTATGTCACCGGAGCTGACAGAGTCAGGGCCGTTCCCTGGAATAAATCAGTACCACGAGCTTTGCTTCTCGCTGTCTTAAAGTATTTTGAGTTTGAAAACGAACTTTTAATTAAATAGGAACATCACTGAACAACCCTCTCCGCCATTTATAATTATAGCTAAGTTGCTACACGCCCGATCGTGTCTAATCACTTTAGGAGTTTTTGCTTAATTAACAATCCTCTGTGATTAATTACGATTTTGGAAATATTTTTTGAGAAATAAAATCCGTGCGTAATAAATCAGAATGTTTACTGGTAGTTCTCGTGAACCGATGGGATCTCGAGAATGTAATATCTCTCATCACGTCTTTCTTACGACCAATAATAGCTTGTCTCGTTGAATGCAAATGGTGTATGCACGCTAGGTGAACAACAGTTATTCTAGGAAAACAAAAACGCGTAGAAATCGATGAAATAGCAAAGACATTATTTCAGTCTATGATGCTGAGAATCAGACCGTTTTAGTACACATTTCAAGCTTTTCTCTAGTTCTTTTAAATGCTATACAACAACCACGTGTTTCGCTAAAACACATAAATATTTCTTGAAAAGTTGAAAATTATTAATTTACGTATCCCGTATATCACTTATTAAAAAGCTGTATAGATAAAACGCATTGCTAGGAGCACCAGCTAATGTTTATACAAAGAATCTTACTTTTTGTAATTGGTGCAGTAAAGAAAGCTCCAGCTTGTTTCTAGTCCCTTCCTAACCCTCAGTAACTTAGTGCTAAATATGCAAGCTTTCGACACTCAAAATCAGATTTCGATATCCATAGTTGGCAGAGAACAGATAGCCCATTGTGTATATTTGTGCATAACAGCAACCACATCAATCTAATTTCAATTAAGCCATTTTAAAACATGTTGGGCTTACTTCTTATTTCTGTGGACCTTTGTGCTTAAAAGCAACAAAAACAATTTTATTTTGACTAAACCAAAAGTTCATAACCCTAGGGAGTCTATGGAAGGGATTTAGGGAGTCCGTAATCGAAGGCAGAAAATATTTTCCCTTCATTATTTTGTGTGTATATATGTGCATTTTTATGGAGAGGATTTGTTTGTTTGTTTTGGAATTTCGCACAAAGCTACTCGAGGGCTATCTGTGCTAGCCGTCCCTAATTTAGCAGTGTAAGACTAGAGGGAATGCAGCTAGTCATCACCACCCACCGCCAACTCTTGGGCTACTCTTTTACCAACGAATAGTGGAATTGACCGTCACATTATAACGCCCCCACGGCTGAAAGAGTGAGTCTGTTTGGCGAGACCGGGATGCGAACCCGCGACCCTCAGATTACAAGTCGCACGCCTTAACACGCTTGGCCATGCCGGGTCTTCTGGAGAGGAGGTCCATAGTTTTCAAACTAGTTTCTGAAAGGGGTCCGTGACCCATGAACTGTTAAGAAACACTAGACCAAGCAATTTTAAAAGTGGTTGGACGTTGACATTCTTATAAATTCTGAAAGAACACAGCTTTTAACCATGTCAGAGGTTGCCTCAAGGACATGTTAGAGTATGTAAACTATGTAACTTATAATTTAGTTAGGTTTAGTTTGTTTTTGAATTTCGCGCAAAGCAACTCGAGGGCTCTCTGCGCTAGCCGTCCCTAATTTCACAGTGTAAGACTAGAGGGAAAGGCAGTTAGTCATCACCACCCACCGCCAACTCATGGGCTACTCTTTTACCAACGAATAATAGGATTGGCCGTAACATTATAACGCCCTCACGGCTGAAAGGGGGGAAAGGGAGCATGCTTGGTGTGACGGAGATTCGAGCCCTCAATCACCGGATTACGAGTGGAGTGTCTTAACCACCTGGCCATGCCGGGCTCTTCTTATGATTCACTGAATCTGTATAGCATCAAATGGGTAGACTTATGATTCACTGAACCTGTATAGCATCAAACTGGTAGACTTATGATTCACTGAACCTATATAGCAACAAATGGGTAGACTTATGATTCACTGAACCTGTATAGCATCAAATGGGTAGACTTATGATTCACTGAACCTGTATAGCATCAAACTGGTAGACTTATGATTCACTGAACCTATATAGCATCAAATGGATAGACTTATGATTCACTGAACCTGTATAGCAACAAATGGGAAGACTTATGATTCACTGAGCCTGTATAGCAACAAATGGGTAGACTTATGATTCACTGAACCTGTATGGCATCAAATGGGTAGACTTATGATTCACTGAACCTGTATAGCATCAAATTGGTAGACTTATGATTCACTGAACCTGTATAGCATCAAATTGGTAGACTTGCTTAAAATAAACTAGAAGATTATATGCTACAACTTTAAACACCATATTGTCCAGATTAATTAAAAACATATCAAAGGACTGAATTTATACACCATGACATTATTTTAAAAACAAAAACTGAGAAAAATATAATTATTTAAGAAATAATTTTTTCTCTCTCCAAATAGTCAAATTTTTAAAAAGAAGTACAATAACAGTGTTAAATAAAAAGACGTGACTGGGCCTTCATGTTAGGCCTATTCATTCACAAATATCAGGATGTAATAAGACACATTTCTGGTGCTGTTATAGGTCAGTTTATTAACATTATTAATCGTATTTCGTTATGTATGGTAAGATTCTGAACGTACACGTACGTGATTACCACTACTTCATGGCCGTTTCTAAAACGTGATTACGAGCTTACTTGAGTGTCACGTGGTCAATCATTAAAATACATAACACTGGGTGGAGCACTGCTAGTTTCCATAACTTCTAAAGGGTTTCGAAACGTCAGATACTTTAGCGTCGATAAGTTACAAACATTGATACTTTGAGCCAAGGAAAGAACATTCAGAGAAATTCACTGAAGTTTCTTTTACAGTTCTTTGAGTCAACTGTTTGGTGTTTCGATGCGTTGTTTACGTCATAATTTGTTTGCTTGTTTGTAGTTAAGTGCAAAGCTACACAAAAGGCTATCTGTGCTCTGCCCACCACTGGTATCGAATCCCGGATTCTAGCAATGTATTTCCGCAGACATGCCGTTGTGCCACTGGGGGCATTACGCCATAGTAATAATAGGGTAAACTATACACGTTTTCTAGAGTATAGGCGCCATTTTGCTTTCATTATTTCTTGATAATGTCCAACAATATCCAATCGGCACTATTCAGTTCAAACGGAAGTCTAATAAAGTTGATATTGAAGTTAAGCTACACCACGGCTATCAAAAACCGGTTCCTAGCGGCATAAGTCCATAGACTGTGCCAATGAGGTTTCACGTCTAACACAAAATAGCAAAACTTTTAATTTTTTCGGTGTTCAAACTTTCTTCTTATTTTGTTTTTGAAAGCTAGTTTGAAAAGTAGTTTTTGTCAACTATTGTTTTTTTATATTATAAGCCATTACGTATGTTTGTTTCGGACTATTTGCTCAAAGCTAAACAAGTTAGTTGTCCCTTATAGACCAAAGAGAAGACAGCGAGTCAACAACCCTCATCGTTAATAGTTGGGTTTGGTTTGTTTTGAATTTTGCGCAAAGCTACACGAGGGCTATCTGCGTAGGCGTCTTAATTTAGCAGTGTAAGACTAGAGGGAAGGCCGCTAGTCATCACCTACCCACCGCTAACTCTTGGGCAACTCTTTTACCAACTAATAGCGGGATTGACTGTCATATTATAATACTCCCACGGCTGAAAGGGAGAGCATGTTTGGTATGACAGGGATTCGAACTGTCAGTTCGTGAGTTAACACACCTCATGAATGTATCCAACAATTTGCTCTCAACTTGGAGTAAGAGGGAAGATGATTCAGTGTGGTATGAATCTCGACGATATAAGAATACTACAAGGATAACAGGAGAGAGGAATCATACGACTTGGAGTAAGGAGTCGAGTGCCTTAACCACCTGGCCAGGCCGGGGCCTTGATGGTTTGTTTTGTAACGTTACTTTCTTTTCAACATTAGGGTTTGTTTATTCATGTGATGTTTACTGTTTTGTAGCTAGAAAGGCTATCAAAATATTTTGACAGTTATATTTGTATCATTTTATTTAATGACATTATTTTCATATTCGATAGATTATAAATATTTAATTTCCGTGTATTTCCTGATTATAGGGGTCTCTCTCTAAGAAATTCCCAATTACCTCAACGGTTTTTTTTTTTGTTTAGAAATAAAACCACATTGGACTATCTGCTGTGTTCACTGTAGAGAACAGAGCCCAGACTTTAGTGTTTCAACTTACTGTTTTCGCACCTGGGGACATCAGTAGTAGGTCTGTATACTGAAGATGCCATAAATAGGGTTTCGATACCCGTGGTGGACAGAATGCAACTTTGCGCTTTACAACAATCAAACTGCCCTGTTAGGTACTAACAATAAATTTGTCGCAACGTGTCCAAACATTTCTTTACTGGTTATTGAGTTTCTGTCTAACAAGCCGATAACATTCAAGATATGTTAAAACAACTTTAGTAAATCAAAGCATCATCGATTAACTAAAAACAAATTTCTTTTTTCGCTGTACTTTACATGTGTTTTTGATATATCGCTGTAATGTACAGTTAGGAATATACTAATAGTACTGTCGTAGGCTTTGTTTATAACACACAACCTCTAGCTCAATAACAGTAGGAATGGTAGGGAACTTCGTACCAACTATATCCGACATTTAATCCTTTTGTCTGAAAAATCTATTGGCATAATTTTAGGATGAATTCAGAGGTGTATGGTGATCTATAATGAGTTAACACCCAATGAATGTATGATTAGCTTTGTCAGTATAGATGGGTGATTTTTGTTACCCTATTTGGACAGAGTCCGTGGCATCTTGTTAGTGCATTATCTGTAGAACACTCACCAAGTCTGAACAGTTTGTGTGGAACTGTTAGACAAAGAACCAGAATCTTTGAATGTTAGCTCTTGTCAAGATAGAAATGAGGGCGAATTCAAAGTTAACATACGAATGTAAACTAAGAAAATGTCGAAGGTGTTAGAAGTGTAACTGTTGTGAATGGGATCACGATGACACACCATTTGTTACAAAAGTTAACCAAAAGAAAGGTCAGAGAAGCTTTCAATAGAGAAGATCTTGTCAAGCACCCAAAGAAATGTATGTCTGTGTACAGAAATATTGACCTCATGAATGTATCCAACAACTTGCTCTCAACTTGGAGCAAGAGGGAAGATGATTCAGTGTGGTATGAATCTCGACGATGTAAGAATATTACAAGGATAACAGGAATGATACAAAAATAATGGTGAAATAATATCATCATATTGGGTTGTAAAGTAGAAACACTAACTACTCAGAACAACGAAAACAGCTCAGCAAGATGATCCCCGAATCATGCTCCACACACACATGTATTTCATTCTTAGAGTTCCGGATCTGAGCGGATATCCTCCGTCTACCAAAATAGTCGTATTTTCTGAAGTTGAGTTAGGAATTATTTGTTAATATTTTAGTTTAGACGGACCTCTTTCTTTATTTTCTGCTAGAGGAAGTATTGACATGATGTAGTTATAATGTACAATACCTAAGAAGATTCACAATTGCTAAGACTTGACGTGACGTCTCGAATTTTTCTAAGGTGTGTGTATTTGTGGAGTAACTTAATTATAGAAATACAAGTTGGTCAGCTGGTAAAATAAGGAGTTTGTTAATCAATGAACTAGTCATTGAGTGACTGTTTAGTCGGTGAATCTGTTACGGATTGATTGTCGAGTGTCTTATTCTGGAAATGTGTCGTAGATACGAAAGGAAATGTAAACAAATAAGTGACTCTTTAAGGTTTATTTGTGAGCCAGTCTTTTTAACGACTGTAGATTGTAGAACTCGTACAATACAATCTAATAAATAAATCGATGTCATTATCATTATGTGGACTGGAATTTGCATAATATTTACCGAATAATAATAAAAAAACAGACGCCAATAATAATATGAACTGATAGTTTTCACATTAACCACCATAGTTGATCTGTTTTCTTTTCAGGCCCAAGGTTAAACCTTTATGTTTTATCTAAACTATTTAAAAATATCCACCATGTTTAATTATATATATATATTTATCGGTTAACCAATAAAAAGAACACAGCGTTTTTACTTGCGTAACAATTAATAGTGATTCCAGAATAAAATATAACCACTTCAGAAGACATTTATAACAATACGAAGAAAGTACATTTCCTTTGTCTATACTAATGTGTGTGCTTCTAATAGCTTTGCCTAAACAATTTTGATGACTATATATGTATTCGAAAGTATCAAGTCCATCAAACAACAGCACGTTAAATGGATACGTTGCTCCGGGGGTGAAATAACATTCATTTATTTTAATTTATCTTTAGTGTGTAGAAGAAGGTATAATAATAGAAGTATTGTTTTATATCAATAGAAAAAGTGTTTTATGTCAAAAGAAGAAACTGTGCTTTCTTTTGTCCAGTTTGCGTTTATCTATGTTTGTTTGTTTTCGGTGCAAAGGAGCGTAATGGGTTGTCTGAACTTTATTCTTCGCGGGGAACCGAATCACTGATTTTTAGCACTATTGTCATAGTTAATACTTGTCATCAAAAGCACACCATCCATCACTGCATGATTTCTATAATCCACCTAATTTACGAGTATAATAGTTTCTCCAGACACCCATTCCAACGATCGCATAGTCTATATCTTGACCAGTATTGCTTTGTACGGAATAGTTTAATTACTGTTTCATTCTGCAGCTGCTTTATGCATGTGATGATTAAACGTAATGTTGTGGAAACATATTGTGTAAGAGTGAACTGCCTCACTTTTTCAAAAACAAATCCTTGTTAAGTATATTGAATGCTATTACGCGGGGTACGTAGTCTTGTTGTAGGTGTTTTTCTGCGAGGTCTTGGCACCCTATTTGATTTTTATATTTTCAGTATTTTATTGCAACAAAGTTCATGGGATTTCCCTATCTTTGAAATTCCAAATTCTCTATCTTACTTAGCTTTCCCAAATGATATCAATTTAGGGACACCTGGTGACTCATTGGTTATTCTTTGAATAAAATTCAGGTTTCGATTCCTGCAGGTAGACAGAGAACAGATCGCTCATTGTGTGGATTTGTGCTTAATACCAAGATAAAATAATAAATTTTTCATGATATCACACTACTTACAAAATCCCAAATAATACCAAAAGTAGTTCTGATACATGTTGTTCCATCGAAAATTTTATTAGCTGTGGTTATCACATGATTTCCATATTAAGAGGATTTAACCATCTTTTATGCATTTATATTTATTTGATCAAACTACATTCATATGACAATCATTGTAAAATCATATTTTACAGTCGTTATTCTAAGAATATAAATAGAACTAAATAAACTGATTAACTGTTGTATTGTTTTACTCACAAACATCTGATATTTTCTCGGAAATAAAATATTCAGTTAAAATTTCTATACTTTTTTCAGAAGAGTTTTTAAGATACTATAGTTATTTTGGAACTCAATAAATAAAATAATCCACATTTACAACGATTAAGTTAAAATATTAAGTTTGTTATTTGCTATTTGTTAAAGAATGTTTACGGATAATCTTGAAATGTGAATTTCATTCTACAAAAGATTATCTAACCCTGTATAAAAGCAAGTGTGTCACGTCGCGTCACGCTTGATTTATCTCGATTTATCAAAATAGAAAGGGTCATAAGAGCCAAAATGCATTTATCGATATAGAATAGTTCGATTACTGTCTGCCCAAGGAAGCCGTGAGGAAGATGGTGCAGTGAAACCTTATAAGTGTAGTGAGAGTTGTTATAATAAGTCTAAAGCGAAGACGTAGTGTAGAATTACCTCGCTTAGAGCCAAGTGCATAAATTTTATCATGAAAGCAAAAACGTCGATTCAATTTTAAACTTAAATCGTTTCTGAATTTAGCTATTTTTCTGTTATATTACGAACATTTTAAATATAAAAAAAACAAACCTCTTTAATCAACAGAGACTTTAAATTATAAAATAAAACATGTTGTCCAGTTTTTGTGGTCTATAGTACGTAGACTAAAAACAGTATTAGGGTATACTTTTGTTGCTATCCGATATAACATAAAAGCCTTTGTTGCAACCTATTGTTATCAAGCCGCACTGGTTTTCTATATAAATATGTTTACCAATACATATTCTTTGAATATACCACGAATTTAATTCTTATATTATCTTAACTCTGGTTGGCTCACAAAATAATTTATTGACGGTTGACTTCTTCGACTGCACTTTTATTTCTCTTTGTTGGTCAAACTTGAGTTCACAAAAATTATTTATTTCAGTCATCTAAGAAGTGTGGCGTTAGGGTGTACCATGGGAGTAGTGGTACTTTCCTCTTCATTCTTGCTGGATATACTCTAGTATCTTTAATAATTAACTACAATTACATTAGTATTAGGCCTACAATATTTGTAATGCAAGATTTCTTATTAAGTCACTCAGAAAGTGCGTTCTTTTTGTGATTTGTTTTTTATCATAATTCAAAGCTACACATCGGCGATTTGCACTCTATGTTCCTTGAGGAAATGAGCCTTGGATATTAAAATTCAAATTCTGTTAACTTATTAATGATCCACCTACTAGAGGAGGTTCTCACCATAACAGTTATATCCATATAAATATAACAGTATTATCTGTTGTACGTCCATCTATTTATCTATATAAATAAAATAGTACTGTCTGTTGCATCTCCATCTAACTACTTATCTATATAGATATAATAGTGCTGTCTGTTGTATATCCATGTAACTACTTATCTATATAAATATAACTACTGTCTGTTGCATGTCCATCTAACTACTTATCCATATAAATATAACAGTACTGTCTGTTGTATGTCCATCTAACTACTTATCTATATAAGTATACCAGTACTGTATGTTGTATGTCCATCTAACTACTTACCTATATAAGTATACCAGCACTGTCTGTTGTATGTTCTTGTAATTACTTATCTATATAAATATAATAGTACTGTCTGTTGCATGTCCATCTAACTACTTATCTATATAAATATAACAGTACTGTATGTTGTATGTTCTTGTAATTACTTATCTATATAAATATAATAGTACTGTCTGTTGTATGTCCATCTAACTACTTATCTATATAAATATAACAGTACTGTATGTTGTATGTTCTTGTAATTACTTATCTATATAAATATAATAGTACTGTCTGTTGCATGTCCATCTAACTACTTATCTATATAAATATAACAGTACTGTATGTTGTATGTTCTTGTAATTACTTATCTATATAAATATAATAGTACTGTCTGTTGCATGTCCATCTAACTACTTATCTATATAAATATAACAGTACTGTATGTCGTATGTTCTTGTAATTACTTATCTATATAAATATAATAGTACTGTCTGTTGCATGTCCAGCGAACTACTTAACTATATAAATATCATAGTACTATTTGTTTATGTCCATCTAATTACTTCGCAAGGTATAGATGGATCTTCACTAAAATTGGTAAGGAGGTTCATTAGGGGGAATAAAACAAATTCCTGTGGGTGGTGGACCTTGGTATGGAGGTTCATGGGGATAGATATTGACGTTTTCAGTTTTGATTTTACGTTTTTTATAGGCATTTTTGTATTTATTATCGCCATTTCGATCTCCGCTTACGGGTCTTTACCAAATTTTCACAGATATTTTATTTTCTCGGTAATGTACGGTTAGAAAAAAAAAATTGAGTCCACCAAGTGACCTCGAACCACTGATTTTATCATTGTAAATCCGTAGATTTACAGCTGTACCAGCAGAGGACGTTTTTATGTTTGTGAACGAAATATTTTAAAATAAACATTTCGAAATTGAAATAATTATGCTAATAAATATAGATACCCATTCCAATTTATAAAGGATAGCAAAAGGTAATTTCTCAAACATTTTTTTTCTCAGTTAGAAATTATTAAATTGGATTTTTTATTTAACGGAGAAATTGCAATATAATTTTTAAACAAAATTGTATTTCATCATGGTAACTAGATGGCAGTAGTAACAACAGACAACCGATGATAGAATAGTTTAGAAGCAAAATGGCTTCTGTTGTTTTGAATTAAGCACAAAGCTGCACAATGGGCTATTTGTGCTCTGCCCACCACGGGTATCGAAACCAGGTTTTTAGCGTTGTAAGTCCGTAGAGACACCGCTGAGCCACTGGAGGGCAAAATGGCTTTTCTGTAAAAGGTATTATGAAGTTGGCGTATTTAAAAGTCATGTCAAAAATGCTATTAATTATATATATATATATATATATACACACACACACACATACAAAATAGGATGTAGATTTTTTAATGTTATGTAGCCTACGCTAACCTATATGGTTTGCAGTTAATTTCTTATGGTAATATTACTTTTTACTTTTATTATGATAATCCTGTTTGTGAACGATCATTTTTCGGTAGCGAATAAGCTAATAGTTTATAATAGAAAACTTTATAAAGGAAAATATTCTAAAATATACAATATTTATTAACCCTTACAATAGTTTGTTATGTCCACTCTTTCATACTTATTTATGTCGTTTCTTAAAAATACAAACGTTGTTCTGAAAGGGTTAAAGTGTTTAATTTGTAGTTCAAAAGAGTTATGCAATTAACTATGTATTTGATATGGATAGGTTAGGTTGCTATTGACGACAACACATAATGGTCTATTCGTGCTCTGCCCATCATTAACATTACAAACGTAATTTTAATGTCATATGTCATTTTGTGTGTTATATAAGTCACAGAGAAGCCTTACTTATACAACGACTCAAGCGCAAAGTAAACCAATAGAAAGGAACACCTTTACACCTATATTAATAAATATATCAAACATTTACGCACGCCCTCTACATTCCTACTCTCAGTTACACAACCCCCTTCATACATGTGGTCAGCTATCGGTCAGTTAACTCTTTCTTTCTTTGTGAACCTGACGATAACCGAAGAAGGTCGAAACGTTGTTCGCTCCTCTACATTAAATTTCTCAACCCATACCAGCCGTTTTTACACATATATTTTTCTCTACAAGTTGTTTTTCTCGTCATCACTGATCAAGTCACATTATAAGTTTGTGTTACCTAATATGTTGAAAAATTGAAAAGCTAAAACTCTAACTTTTCAATTTATATTTCAATGAATCGTTTTTGTGTAGGGGGCGTTTCAAAAATTGTTGCCACGAAAAGTTAATGTTTTGTTACACACGGTTGGTAAGAGTGTTTATATATAGTGTTACCCGAACATAGTAAACATATTTTTTATCATTAATTGCTGTATCGGAAGGAATGAATGGAGAAATGCAAAGTTTAGATTTTCTGGAACAAGGATATATAAAATATTTTAAATTTTTTGATAACACTAACCTAACGACTTGACATGTCACTGAATGTTAACCTCAACTTTTAATTATTGACGACTTTGGTTTGTTTAGAATTTCGCACAAAGCTACACGAGGGCTATCATTTTGCAGTGTAAGACTAGAGAGCAGGCAGCTAGTCATTACCACTCACCGCCAACAAATAGTGGAATTGACCGTAATATTATAACGCCCCGACGGTTGAAAGAGCGAGCATGTTTGGTGCAACGGGGATTCGATTGTGCGACCCTTAGATTACGAGTCGAGTGCCCTAACCCGCATGGCCATGCCGGGCAGCATTACTGATGATGAAGATTTTCTTCACTTCACAACTGTATCACGTTTTAGTGAACGATAATATCCGTTGAAACGTTCAGTACAATGAAAAAAAGAAGTGACCATAAATATTTTCCTCACGACTTTGTTTTCCTGGGTATAAATAATTTAATTTATTTGTAGTTTTTCATTATCACTGTTGTTTTCAGAAACAGTCATCTCATAATTGGGAAACAAGTAAAGAAGTTTTATTTGAAATTCAGCTAATATTATTGCGTAATAACGTTCCATAGGGCATTCTTGCACTCGCAACCTTAAGCCTACTTGAAGCACAAAAGGTTACTACTCTGTTCGTAAATGTTCAATCTGTAGTCGTAAAAATAGTAGACCGTTCTCGATGAGACCATAAAAGAGAAATAAAGGTGATATTAAGTTTAAGCGAGATTCGCGATAGCTAGGGTCTTTGACCTGTTAAGTATTGATGACATAGAATATCTTAACTTTTTGGATCTGATCTTAAAACGTTAAATCAAAAGTTCGAACAACACTACCTATTATGTCATCACCGACTTTTCTCTCAACCCAGCGGTTAATTCGATAAAAAAATCTTTAAACTCACCTGCAAAAAACGTAACTCGTGTTTTTTTTTTCTTTTCATGCCTCTCAGGAAATGGAATCCGAAGCTAATTACATTGCGATGTTACGAGATGAATATTCTGACATCAATAATAAAATGATTCTCTTATCAGTTGAATTTCCTAAGCCTAACGAACACCCTAAGGACTCTAAAACCGATCGAAACGTCTCGCTGGCTACGCGACGTTAAGAGTTATTGTAAAATATTTTAAACACAATAAAATATCTTTGTACAACAATCACATTTTAGCTTACGATTTTTTCTTTCTAATCTGAGTATGAAAAGGAAAAACAAATCAATCAGGAAGTGTTACAGTAAAATTAGATAAAAATCTGTACGGATAGTTAGGTATTGTGTTTTACTTTACGTAAAATGCACGTGTGGCCATCAGAAAATTAATTTGAAGATATAATAAAAATGAAAATATTAATGCGTTAAGATCAATCACGAATACATTCTTAGAAACGAACATTTTACTAATCTTTTTTTCCTGAGAATAAAAACGCGTGTTAGATAAAGAGAGCGAAATAATGTATTAAAAACCCTGTGTTAAACAAAATATTAGTTGTTGAGCGAAGTTTAGTTTTCTAGGAAAAGAAAATTCGTCCAGTCCTCTTTCAAGGTTCACGCCAAGTTACCTATATAGAAACGAATCTATCAAAGTATCGTGAAAGTTTGTTCGTATTCTAACATCTTCCATTTACTACCCCATAACTAGAACCGCGACAAAGTAAATATGAAGACGATATACGATTACTTTAACTCCTTCAGAAAGGTGTAACAAAGAGTTATGATGGCTATGCTGAGGAAACAAGCGGGAAAAAGAGTAATCAATTTTCAATTGTGTTTTACGTCGTCACGCGACACGCGCTCGTCTGTGTCTGAACGAGTGTGTTGGCACGTGCTGACTCATCACAGATCCAGACTTTGTATAAAACATCACAGACAAACAAGTTGTGGTAACAAGAAAATAGGTTTTAATGTCTGTACAGAAATTTAGAGAAATGGATCTTCTGGACTTTATTTGTTTTTTATAAGAGGTAAATAATAGAATAGATATATATATATGGCAAACTGCCTGAAGATATTTGGACAAATAGATCAATATATATATACAAACATATAAACTGATAGCTATTTATATTTACATATATACATACATATAACCGGGATTTCGTGATTCATGTCTCATTGTAGTAACAAACGCATTTTGCGCTATAAGTGTGACGGTCAAATCCCGCTGTTCCATCAGACACGAAAAGTTTAAGATTTGGAGGTTGGTGTTGTTGACCACTTGTCTTCTATTTTTTTAAGTAGTTAAAAATTAGTGTATGTGTGCATATATACATTGTGAGGTACGATAGATGAAGCTTATGATACGTATTGCCACAGCTGTTACGAGCTTAGAAATGTTAACCGTTTTAGTACCCTGTTTCCATTTATATTCATTGCAGAAAACCGTTCTATAAATATCTCATCTGAACATCATGAACATCGTTTTAAACACAGTAGTGGCACAGCGGTATGAATGTGGATCACACCGCTAAAATCCGAGTTTCGATATCCGTGGTGGATAGAGCACAGATAGCCCATTGTGTAGTCTTGTGATTAAGTTAAACCAAATCCTTACAAAATTCAAATCTAATTTCTCGAGAAAATTTTAAATTACATCTGTCCAGCGAAGATGAACGAAGCTTTAAAATATACTCGTAACATTTTGTGATGTCTGTCTCCAGGAATTTTTGTTAACGTAATGCTGTGAAGTGTTATTAAAATTAACTCGCTCTATAGCGCTTTATGCTTCACGTCCTTCTTCAGGTTTAGTTTGTTTATTACAAGAAAATGTTATTTTTTTTCTAAGCGCAAAAATAACATCATGACATAATGTGTTTTCAGAGAGGCAGCACCTTATCCACGGCCCGGCATGGCCAGGTGGGTTAAGGCATTCGACTCGTAATGTGCGAGTCGCGGGTTCGAATCCCCATCGCGCCAAACATTCTCGCCCTTTCAACCGTGGGGTCGTTATAATGTGACGGTCAATCTCACTATTCTTTGGTAAAAGAGTAGCCCAAGAGTTGACGGTAGGTGGTGATCACTAGCTACCTTCCCTCTAGTTTACACTGCCAAATTACGGACTGCTAGCGCAGATAGCCCTCGTGTAGCTTTGTGCGAAATTCAAAAACAAACAAACCTTATCCGCCTTCATACTGCTCTGTGATCTAAACCTTATCTGCAAACTATTAAATTAATACAAAATTTAGTCTAAGTTCTAGTTTTGTTTTAAGGTTTTAATTAGATTTCCTTTGAATGGTCTACGAGTCTGAGTATTATAAATAAATAAATGTTATATTCACTAGGAGTAAACAGTGCGCGGAGTGGCCAAATGGTGAACCAGTGGATTTCGTAACTGGTGAACCGGGTTTAAATCCTTGCGATATCGCAAAATATTCAAACCATGTTGAGATTCGAATGCATTTTAAAAGGGGCAGTCAATCTTTTAGTAAGAATATTGTGTGCTAGAATGCTATAGACTGCTTACCTTCCATCTCGTGGTCAGTTATTTAAAGTTCAACCTTAGTAGTTCTGTCATAAATACCCGTACTTATTACAAACAGAAATTGTTTGTTTGTTTTTTGAATTTCGCACAAAGCTACTCGAGGGCTATCTGTGTTAGCCGTCCCTAATTTAGCAGTGTAAGACTAGAGGGAAGGCAGCTAGTCATCACCACCCACCGCTAACTCTTGGGCTACTCTTTCATCAAAGAATAGTGGGATTGTCCGTCAAATTATAACGCCCCCACGGCTGAAAGGGCGAGCATGTTTTGCGCGACGGAGATGCGAACCCGCGACCCTCAGATTACGAGTCGCACGCCTTAACACGCTTGGCCATGCCGGGCCCACAAACAGAAATAAAAGCATATAAAAGTATTTCTTAATGTATCAAATTCGATGCAAAATATCACGTCAAATAACTGGATGTTTAGCAACAGAATTCAGTAACGAAAATCATATGTTACAGCATAACGTATTTGGCACAAATATTCAATTCTCAAAATCCCTCTCGAAATATTGCATTTCCTTTACACCAATTGTAAACGTAGATCATTTTAAATTCTCACAGAATAGCAGAACAACAACAACCATTTGAATTTCGTGCAAAACCACACGAGGACTGTCTGCGTTAGGCGCCCACAATTTAGCAATGAAAGATTGGAGGGAAGGTAGCTAGTTATCACAACTCACCATCAACTCTTGGACTAATCTTTTACTAACAAATAGTTGGACCGATTGTCACATTATAATGACCTCAAAGCTGAAGGGGCAAGTATGTTTAGTAGGACAGGAATTCAAACCCACGGTTCTCAGGATGCATATCTAGAGCCTCAACGACCTAGCCTCGTGGAGCTTGACCCTCAGGTTGCAAGTCAAGAGCTTTAACCACCTAGCCACGTGGAGCTTGACCCTCAGGTTGCAAGTGAAGAGCTTTAATTACCTAGTCACGTGGAGCTTGACCCTCAGGTTGCAAGTCAAGAGCTTTAACCACCTAGCCACGTGGAGCTTGACCCTCAGGTTGCAAGTCAAGAGCTTTAACCATCTAGCCACGTGGAGCTTGACCCTCAGGTTGCAAGTCAAGACCTTTAACCACCTAGCCACGTGGAGCTTGACCCTCAGGTTGCAAGTCAAGAGCTTTAACCACATAGCCACGTGGAGCTTGACCCTCAGGTTGCAAATAAAGAGCTTTAACCATCTAGCCACGTGGAGCTTGACCCTCAGGTTGCAAGTCAAGAGCTTTAATCACCTAGCCACGTGGAGCTTGACCCTCAGGTTGCAAGTCTAGAGTCTTAACCACCTAGCCATGCGGAGCCTCACATTTGGATGGGATAGGTGCATTTTAGACATGTCACCTTTGTAACAGAAACTTATTTAATGGAAACTATTTTCAAGATGTATGGTCGTTACATAGAGCAGTCCTCTGCTGGTACAACGACAAGTATACGGACTTACAACACTAAAATCAGGGCTTTGATTCCACTTCGTGGACTTAGCCCGATGCGGCTTTTCTTTAGAAAAGAGCAAGTACAACGACATAGAGCGTGACCAGAACTGGCGACATGGACTGTAACGATGTGGTTAGACTCCAAAATCGTTCTAATGTAACGTACTTAACACAGTTTATATTAAGAGTTAAACTGACATTCTAATAACGTTACATCGCTGTTTCTGAACTCATAGTGCGTTAACTTTATTTTACTTTTCTGCAAAGAATCTTTAGGCTTATACATCACAGAATCATTAAAAAAGAAAGTTGTTCACCATTATTTAATAGAAGAGAGCGCGCAAATAATTCCATGAATTTGTTTCAACCATGCACTTACGAATCAAAAGAAACTACAGCGCGAAAATGAACAGCGTCTAAGCACTTACATGAAACAACACATTAATTTAGCGCTCAAATGCTATCAAATGTAATACTTCAATTGTTAAAGAACTCATCCCGCGATTCATGATGAACGAGCTTGTGAAACAACAGAAGTTTAAGTAAAGAAAGTTCCAGAAATTGTTCTGGCTGGTCCCAGATTAATATAGGAAATATTCAATTGAAAAGTCCTCGCGCAAAGAAAACGTAGTTTGATCTGCGATAAAACAGTGAGCTGCCCTAAAACTCCTGTTTATCAATAACCGTAATTTCGATTTTGGTTTTCATTTTGGAGAAGTGATGCTGGCCTTATGTGAAGAATAGTACTAAATAAACATAAGTCTAAAGATGGTTTATATGTTTTACACATTAACATATCACGCTGCATAAGAGATTTGGGCTTACACCAAACTCGCAAAGACGTTGGAAAGATTGCAAATCGGTCGCTCGTGCTTTGTAGACTCTAAGATGGGCTTAACTTCGATTGTGCCATACAATTTTCTTGAAGAACAATCCATAAACGTGGAAGTTTTTAATTCGTGCAACAAATTGTTTTGGTATATAACGTTCGAACTGCAATATAGTATTGTTAGCGAAATTTGTTTTCTTGTTTAAAGTTTTACTAAGTACAGATGACAACTTTGTGATACACACGGCAATTTAAGAGTTGTCTTTGTATTTACAGCAGAGCTAATGAGAGAATCATCCGCTGTCCCTAATTTTAAAACACTGGTCGGAAAGAAGGCTAAATATTCGTAACCACCTTAGAACCCACCATTCACGCTAAGGAACAAACCACAGTCTTGCCAACGTGTCCATTACTTAGTGTGCATTTCATTTTGTGGTATTGCACAAATTCGAATTCGCCTTATTAACTCTAACATTACCCCGCTGATACAGTGGTAAGAAGTTTGTTTACTTGTTTAAAGTTTTACTGAGAGCAGGTGACAATTTTTTGTTTAAGGTTTTACTGAGAGCAGGTGACAATTTTTTGTTTAAGGTTTTACTGAGAGCAGGTAACAACTTTGTTGTTTAAAGGTTTACTGAGAGCAGGTAACAACTTTGTTGTTTAACGTTTTACTGAGAGCAGGTAACAACTTTGTTGTTTAAAGGTTTACTGAGAGCAGGTAACAACTTTGTTGTTTAAAGTTTTACTGAGAGCAGGTAACAACTTTGTTGTTTAAAGTTTTACTGAGAGCAGGTAACAACTTTGTTGTTTAAAGGTTTACTGAGAGCAGGTGGCAACTTTGTTGTTTAAAGTTTTACTGAGAGCAGGTAACAACTTTGTTGTTTAAAGTTTTACTGAGAGCAGGTAACAACTTTGTTGTTTAAAGATTTACTGAGAGCAGGTGGCAAGTTTGTTGTTTAAAGTTTTACTGAGAGCAGGTGACAATTTTTTGTTTAAGTTTTTACTGAGAGCAGCTAACAACATTGTTGTTTAAAGTTTTACTGAGAGCAGTTGACAACTTTGTTGTTTAAAGGTTTACTGAGAGCAGGTGACAATTTTTTGTTTAAGGTTTTACTGAGAGCAGCTAACAACTTTGTTGTTTAAAGTTTTACTGAGAGCAGGTAACAACTTTGTTTAAAGTTTTACTGAGAGCAGGTGACAATTTTTTGTTTAAGGTTTTACTGAGAGCAGGTAACAACTTTGTTGTTTAAAGGTTTACTGAGAGCAGGTAACAACTTTGTTGTTTAAAGTTTTACTGAGAGCAGGTGACAACTTTGTTGTTTAAAGGTTTACTGAGAGCAGGTGACAACTTTGTTGTTTAAAGGTTTACTGAGAGCAGGCGACAACTTTGTTGTTTAAAGTTTTACTAAGTACAGATGACAACTTTATTGTTTAAAGGTTTACTGAGAGCAGGCGACAACTTTGTTGTTTAAAGGTTTACTGAGAGCAGGCGACAACTTTGTTTTTTAAAGGTTTACTAAGTGCAGATGACAACTTTATTGTTGGTTTTTATTAAATATTGTAGAATTGTCCTTTAGGATTATACGCACACAAGACAGTTACATTTTGTCTTCAGTTTATCATTTATAAAGGAGTTATACTTTTAATATTAATGTCAGGAACTTTAACATTTAAAGAAAACTGAGTTATATACGATATATTAAGAATCTTTAGTATTTGACGTATTAGAAGGTTTACAAAGCTCTTTCTTTTCCAGGTAAATAAGCCTCTCAGTGGCTTAGCGGCAAGTAGGATTTTTACACTAAAATACCTGGTTTCGATAACCATAATGGACACAGCACAGATAGTCCACTGTGTTTTTTTGTGCTCAATAAAGACAACAACAACAAACTAAGTACGATGTAGTGAAGATAAAAGGATTTAGCTTTTAGAACTGCTTAATGAAAACCTGTTTACCTTAGAGTAAAGCAACATTCGGTTATCTGTCATGTCCACTAGTGGCAGCTTAATCAGGATTTAATGGTTGTGAGTCAGTAAACATATAGGGAAACTCTTAATTGAAGCGTTTTTGAAAGTGTACAAACGAATGAAACTTGTCTTTTTACCAAAGTTCACGAGAAGGTTTATGTATATGGTTTATCGTTTCATCATTAACTAGTTCATTGTTTGATAATATTAAACAAAGTTAGCTATCGTCTATAGACCAACACTGTTTTTTCTGTTAGGCTTAGCTACCTCCTGATTCATTACCTTTCCCTCGTTTCTCCTGACTTCCGTTCGACAAGTTGTTGAGGCAATTTGATACTATTAAAGACAAACAAGGTTTGAATCAGATATAAAAATATTGTAAGGTGTGTACATTGAAGCAGATGTCACACTGAATTACAAATAAACTGCTTAAAGGAAGAGAAAAACAACAACAAGAACGACAAAAGTTCAGCTTTTTAACGCGCGTTTCATGACGGCCTTGAATTACAAGATACATTTTTCCTGTTTGTCTATTACGAATTTCAGCAGGTAGGAACTATCAAAGCTAATGAAGCTTTATCAATAATTGTGAATTACGCTTCCCGCAAGTTTGCTCAGACATAAACAGCACATAAACTTTCAAGTTTAATTTATGCGTGGTGGCTTTGTGGCATTATGCACTTATTTTTCAACTTGGATGCCACATGAGATGCAACTGATTTAATAGCGAACTAAAACTCTAGCTTCGGGTTCTGGTTCTACCAGTGTTTACACTGAGGAATCAACGAACGGATCCTAAACTTCTGTTTTAGTCACTGATTGTATTCCCAAGTGAAATGCGCTAATTCTTTCTGTAAAGAGGGCGTTTTCACTTACTTTTTAAATTATTTTTATTTTTCCTTTTCGTTTGTGGACAAAGTCGATAATATCTTACATGTAGTATTATACGTTTAGTGTTTTTAAGTTAAAATATTAGTCTGGTGGTTAGAGCGCTCGACGTGTTAGTTGCGGGTCGAGGGTTCGGATCGCTGAAAATACTCCTATTTTTAGCGGATGGTGAAACCTACTATATGTTAGTAAAAAGAGTTGGCGATGGGGGATGATGTTGTCTTGTCTCTACTCTATCACTCATGAATTATGGAGGATTAACTGGGACGGACGGACAGTCGCTGAGTTGCTTTGCACGAAATTCAAACTCATCTATAAAATATTTGTGAAATCGTTGTTTGTCACTGAAGTTCGTAAAATGTAAATTAATTTCTCACGCATTGTTCGGGTTGTATAAATACATGAATAATATTTGAGATTAGTTTCCAGTTTGTTTCCTCTCATTACTCACTGGTGAGTGTGAGCAATTATGATATTGAAACTTGGAACCTTACCCATAGTGGGTATTATACAAATAGTTTATTGCATAAGTTTCATGTTTTTTCTACTGTGCATTAACTTTACGTGTAATAACTAACGAGCCACTTACCCGTGGTGGGCAGAAAACAGACAGACCATTGACCCCCCGCTAGTACAGCGGTATGTCTCCGGATTTACAACGTTAAAATCAGAGGTTCGATTCCCCTCGGTGGGCTGAGCAGATAGCCCGATGTAGCTTTGCTATAAGAAAAACAAACAAACAGACAGACCATTGTCTAGCTTTGTGCGTAACTTCAAACAAACAGAAAAGAATTTTCTTACTTTGACAAATGTTAATTGATGTTCCCGAGCATTGTTAAAAAGTCATGACATAACTATTGTTGTGAATTCTGTTGCTTCTGAAACAGTTAACAATGACAATGTGGTTAAAACAATAAAGACTTCCATTATTTATTTCCTCGACTAAGTGCTACTTTCTGCTAACACTTTAAATAATTCGAAAAGAGTGTTGCGAACTTTAACTGGATAACAATACGTAGAAACGTTAAATTTTCCAGTTCTGAAATTGTAATATTTTTACGTTTTTGTTTTTTTGGAATTTCGCACAAAGCTTCTCGAGGGCTATCTGTGCTAGCCGTCCCTAATTTACCAGTGTAAGACTAGAGGGAAGGCAGTTAGTCATCACCACTTACCGCCAACTCTTGGGCTACGCTTTTACCAACGAATAGTGGGATTGACCGTAAAATTATAACGCCCTCACGGCTGGGAGGGCGAGCATGTTTGGCGCGACGCGGGTGCAAACTCGCGACCCTCGGATTACGAGTCGCACGCCTTACGCTCTTGGCCATGCCAGGCCCATTTTGTACGCTTTAAGAAGTATTTATCAGGAACAGAGGGAGGGTGTGGCCGTTGTGGTTAGCGTACCGAGACTGTGAATTCGACATTATTCATAGATCGCACCCCTTGCCGCAAAATAACTTTCTCAGTATGGGCTACACAATGGGCTGTCTCTGTTCTGCACATCAAGGGTATCGAAATCCGGTTTCTAGTGGTGTAAGTCCGCTGACATGCCGATGTGCCACTGGCGGGGGGGGGACTTCCACGCATTAGAGCCATGTGTGCATCATAAGAATAACAGTCAAATTGTATTGTTCGCTTGAACAAGAGTAGCCCAAGAGTTGACGGTGGGTGCTATTGGCCAATTGCTTACTCTCTAGAAATCAAATTATATTATTCGGTCAAAAAGAGTAGCTCAAGAGTTGGCGGTGGGTGCTATTTACCACTTGTCTACTCTCTAGAATCTGTTAAAACTTTAAATAGCTTTGCCTATATTTGCATGAAGTAACATCATATAAAGTACAGCTTAGAAAATTGATAGACTCCGTGTGTTTACATTTCATTACTATCGTGCATTAAATTATGGGATAAAATACACGTTCATAATTGAACCCGGAACCTTTCACGGTGGGAGGGAGGAAATAATTAAAGTTTGAGAAAATGGAAAGTACTTCAGGAGGAATTTTGCACATGAGAACCCATCCTGTACACTCCTACTCTTGAATTTAACACTGTTTGTAGTCAATTTATGAAGGCCCGGCATGTCCATTAGGGTTAAGGCGTAATCCGAGGGTCGCGGGTTCGCATCCCCGTCGCGCCAAACATGCTCGCCCTTTTAGCCGTGGGAGGCGTTATAATGTGACAATAAATCCCATTACTCGTTGGTAAAAGAGTAGCCCAAGAGTTGGCGGTGGGTGGTGATGACTAGCTGCCTTCCCTCTAGTCTTACACTGCTAAATTAGGGACGGCTAGCGCAGAGAGCCCTTGAGTAGCTTTGCGCGAAATTCAAAAAACAAACAATTTCTGAATTATCTTAGGGCTGTTTTTTCCTTTTCTCAGTTTCTTTTGTGTGTTTGAGTACGTTTAGCTTAATTTTTTTATTAATTTAAGTTATTATTTTTGTCATCGATCTCACATTGTCTAATTATTTCAGTTTTGTGTCTATTCTGTTCCATCATTTATTTTAACTATTGTGTCACCAATTGGTCACATCGTGTTTGCCACGCTCATCCTTCGAACTGCTTTGTTTGATGTAGTAAACTTTACGCAGATTGACGAATATAAAGATAGAACTTCAAATACATATAAAAAGTCAAAACCCTGAAATTGCCAAATCGCAAGAACACAATAGAGTATGAGGCTTTGTTTTCATGGTAAGAATGCTTTCTCAAGAGAAGTGAGACTAGGACGGTCGGTATTCTTGGATAGTGTATTCGCCATGCTAATCAACAGCGCTGGATTCGAGCTTCATTTCCGGAGTTTCAATTAACTTATCAGAATTTTTATTTACATTAATCCTTATGTGTAATAAAGCGAGCCAACAAAAGTTTTGATAAAATGTAGGAGGACCGCAATAATATGATTTGTTGATTTTGTTTTGTTTCCAGTTTCCTTCCAAACAATACAGGGATCGAATTAGTAACATGGGTACTCTGAGACTGGCGGAGCTCAGGTGCTTTTTATAATTAAAATACCTGAAATCATTTGTGGGTTAAAGACCGGGTTCTAGTTAACACCTCATGGTTGGATGCCTAGAAAAGCATTAGAAGGAGGTATACAAGAAAAATTGAAAGCTTATAACGTTTATTGTGAAATCTTATCTTGTATATTATGGAAAACTAAGAAAGTAGTTAGTTCCTTATAACTGAATGTTAGCTTCAACCTCACGTTAACCATGTTTATTTCAGCCATATAATTGTGTAAGCAAAGGAAGTCAAAACGTTAATTTGATGATATAGGTGCAAACTGTTAGAAGGATAGAAAGGCCTCTTGTGATACCTTTTGTGAATAAAACTGGTTGAACCTGCACTCGTTAAGACTAATAATGAAAGCAAATTAACATGAGAAATGGGCCTTTTGGGTACCATTTTATAATGTGTTGGGTTGAACCTATCCACAGTTGTGTCATTGAAACAAGCGGACTCAATGGAAAAATGTCTCCTCTCGACTAATTGTCGTTTTCAAACCTTTTGTTTTTATTTGATTTCTAGTCGGGATGGTTCAAATTTTGCGAAGGGTCGTGACACTTGGTGACCATCATGTCCAAATTGTGTGTTAGAGGATTTTATTGTCTGCGCCCTGTTGCCACGTGTGCTGTGTAAGTGACAGTAATATCCCAATATTCGATCAGACAGGATTAGTTCAAAGACTGGCGGTTGGTGCTGTTGAGTAGCTGCCTTCACTTTAATCTATTATTCAAATTATAGAAAAGACTATACACCTTGTGAAACAAACTGGAAGTGTTTTAAAACAAAAGTAAGCACATTTGTTTTGAAAGAGTAGATTCTATAAGTTTTGACTTCCAAACAAATATGCCTCCTGGTGGTACAGCGGTGAGACTACAGACTTAGAATACTAAGATCTGGAGTTCGAATACTGGCGATAAACGCAGAAAATAGTTCGATGTGGCTTTGCTCTCAAAGAAACAAACAATTTCCTGGTGAGAAAACAGTAAATTTACGGACATATAACGTATTATCGTCCTATAAAAACTAAATCTTTAGTGAATTGAGTGAGTAGCTATAGTGGCAGGTTTATGGATGTTTGATTAAGGTGGTCAGCCATCCCTTTAATACGCCATCTTTTGCGTAAGTTCCTCCTTGATAATTGGCCTAATTTTACAAAATACGAGCGATTTTAGCAAGTGTGAATAGCGATATTTGTGTACGTTGCATTTTTATCGGTCATCGTTTGACTTGTGTACCAAACACCTTCAAAGCAAACTTAGAAAACTGATAAAACTATTGTTGCTTGTTAATCAACTTTACAATAATTTCTTAGCCACGAGTTTGTTTAGAATTAAGCATGCAGCTCAACAATGAGCTAGTTTGTGTGCAGCCCACCACTTGTATCGAAACCCGGTTCCTAGCGTTGTTAAGTCCGACCACATAACGCTATGCTACTGGAGGGATTTGATTATTGGAATCATTTCTGGCTAACTTTAAATTTGATGTAATTTTGTATAATGAAAATAACAAAGTTAAAAAAAAACACTCTAACAGTTGCTTTGTGTTAAATTTTAGTTTGTTGTTGGAAAACTCGGGTAGAATATTTTTAACTTTCAAACACAAATGTTTATTTAGATGGAAGCATCTTCAAACACTGAGTATTTGACTGTTAAGCTGTACAAAGAACGTCCACCAGAATCTTGGCAGGTGGTAAAAAGTTTTAGGAAAATTGTTAATAATAATACATATGTATATCTATCGTCCGTATTTTAGCACATTTTAGGTTTTTTTCCGACTCGAGATGAATAAAATATTATAAAACAGTTATGTGATTTAAAAATAACAATACACGCATATTGTTTGGTGTAGTCACAAGGTTTCTGCTTGAGCTATACCAACAATACACGCATATTGTTTGGTGTAGTCACAAAGTTTCTGCTTGAGCTATACTAACAATACACGCATATTGTTTGGTGTAGTCACAAGGTTTCTGCTTGACCTATACTAACAATACAAGCATATTGTTTGGTGTAGTCACAAGGTTTCTACTTGAGCTATACTAACAATACACGCATATTGTTTGGTGTAGTCACAAGGTTTCTGCTTGAGCTATACTAACAATACACGCATATTGTTTGGTGTAGTCACAAGGTTTCTACTTGAGCTATACTAACAATACACGCATATTGTTTGGTGTAGTCACAAAGTTTCTGCTTGAGCTATACTAACAATACACGCATATTGTTTGGTGTAGTCACAAGGTTTCTGCTTGAGCTATACCAACAATACACGCATATTGTTTGGTGTAGTCACAAAGTTTCTGCTTGAGCTATACTAACAATACACGCATATTGTTTGGTGTAGTCACAAGGTTTCTGCTTGACCTATACTAACAATACAAGCATATTGTTTGGTGTAGTCACAAGGTTTCTGCTTGAGCTATACTAACAATACACGCATATTGTTTGGTGTAGTCACAAGGTTTCTGCTTGAGCTATACTAACAATACACGCATATTGTTTGGTGTAGTCACAAGGTTTCTACTTGAGCTATACTAACAATACACGCATATTGTTTGGTGTAGTCACAAAGTTTCTGCTTGAGCTATACTAACAATACACACATATTGTTTGGTGTAGTCACAAGGTTTCTGCTTGAGCTATACCAACAATACACGCATATTGTTTGGTGTAGTCACAAGGTTTCTGCTTGAGCTATACCAACAATACACGCATATTGTTTGGTGTAGTCACAAGGTTTCTGCTTGAGCTATACTAACAATACACGCATATTGTTTGGTGTAGTCACAAGGTTTCTGCTTGAGCTATACTAACAATACACGCATATTGTTTGGTGTAGTCACAAAGTTTCTGCTTGAGCTATACTAACAATACACGCATATTGTTTGGTGTAGTCACAAGGTTTCTGCTTGAGCTATACCAACAATACACGCATATTGTTTGGTGTAGTCACTAACAATAAGTTTCTGCTTGAGCTATACCAACAATACTTGAGCTATACCAACAATACATTGTTTGGTGTAGTCACAAGGTTTCTGCTTGAGCTATACCAACAATACACGCATATTGTTTGGTGTAGTCACAAGGTTTCTGCTTGAGCTATACCAACAATACACGCATATTGTTTGGTGTAGTCACAAGGTTTCTGCTTGAGCTATACCAACAATACACGCATATTGTTTGGTGTAGTCACAAAGTTTCTGCTTGAGCTATACCAACAATACACGCATATTGTTTGGTGTAGTCACAAGGTTTCTGCTTGAGCTATACCAACAATACACGCATATTGTTTGGTGTAGTCACAAGGTTTCTGCTTGAGCTATACCAACAATACACGCATATTGTTTGGTGTAGTCACAAGGTTTCTGCTTGAGCTATACCAACAATACACGCATATTGTTTGGTGTAGTCACAAGGTTTCTGCTTGAGCTATACTAACAATACACGCATATTGTTTGGTGTAGTCACAAGGTTTCTGCTTGAGCTATACCAACAATACACGCATATTGTTTGGTGTAGTCACAAGGTTTCTGCTTGAGCTATACTAACAATACACGCATATTGTTTGGTGTAGTCACAAGGTTTCTGCTTGAGCTATACTAACAATACACGCATATTGTTTGGTGTAGTCACAAGGTTTCTGCTTGAGCTATACTAACAATACACGCATATTGTTTGGTGTAGTCACAAGGTTTCTGCTTGAGCTATACTAACAATACACGCATATTGTTTGGTGTAGTCACAAGGTTTCTGCTTGAGCTATACCAACAATACACGCATATTGTTTGGTGTAGTCACAAGGTTTCTGCTTGAGCTATACCAACAATACACGCATATTGTTTGGTGTAGTCACAAGGTTTCTGCTTGAGCTATACTAACAATACACGCATATTGTTTGGTGTAGTCACAAGGTTTCTGCTTGAGCTATACCAACAATACACGCATATTGTTTGGTGTAGTCACAAAGTTTCTGCTTGAGCTATACTAACAATACACGCATATTGTTTGGTGTAGTCACAAGGTTTCTGCTTGAGCTATACCAACAATACACGCATATTGTTTGGTGTAGTCACAAGGTTTCTGCTTGAGCTATACTAACAATACACGCATATTGTTTGGTGTAGTCACAAGGTTTCTGCTTGAGCTATACTAACAATACACGCATATTGTTTGGTGTAGTCACAAGGTTTCTGCTTGAGCTATACTAACAATACACGCATATTGTTTGGTGTAGTCACAAGGTTTCTGCTTGAGCTATACCAACAATACACGCATATTATTTGGTGTAGTCATAAGGTTTCTGCTTGAGCTATACTAACAATACACGCATATTGTTTGGTGTAGTCACAAGGTTTCTGCTTGAGCTACACGATTTTTCGCGAACTTCTTTCTAAAAATATTATAAGAAAAAATATTATTGACGATATGTGTGTTTTTCTTGGCGTTCCATTCAGTTCATATAATGCACGAAAAATAGAATGACGCTATTTTGCAGGCTTCATTGTAATGCATTGGTTCCATTGGAGTAATGTTCAAGCGTGGCCTCAAATAATACCAGGTGATCCAGAAATATGTTTATGTAGCTATAAACTAAGCTTAATCATGTATACAATGTCTTAATAAAGCAAACAACTATTGTTATGGTTTTTAAAGAGTACTTATCGTATTCAACTATTATCCCGTATATCTTAGAAAGAAAAAAAAATTAAAGCAATAACTGAAATCCAGTCATAAAAATCTTTGGCAGAACGTGGAGATACATAAAACGAGTTTATACCACGTTCAAACTATTTTACTTGCGAGTTGCTCCGTTGAATGAACAAAAATTCCACTATTTAAATAGTTTTAATAAGATGTAAACCCGTTTATGTCTCTTAAAGCTGCAAAGTAACTTCTGAAGGTTCTTATGCAGGCGTCGAATATTCGAGAGTTTTGTAGACAATAAAAACCAAAAAAACGTACACGTGAGTACAGGCATCATAATCCCAGCTTACAATTGTCACATGGCTGTTGGGAAACTTATCAAAGAGAGATGTTTTATTTAAACATCAAAATAATATATTCGTATATAAACATTTTATTTAATGGTTTTATCATAACACAAATACATACACCTCTAACACCTGGAACTGTTATATTTTTCTTTGCTCGTGACGAGATAGCATTTTATTTTGTATGTATAGTCTATTCTACAACATAGCCCCCCGCTGGTATAGCGGTTAGCCTACGAATTTACAACGCTAAAATCAGAGGTTCGATTCCCCTCGGTGAACTCAGCATGTATCCCGATGTGGCTTTGCTGTAACAGCATAGCATCCTTACATCCCTTTCAGATCTGGAAGATAATTGTCTTCTCAGCCGCAGTCCTTGTTATGTTCAGTAGCATATTTTTTATATCTCTTCGGAGGGTGACGTCAAACAGGTTTTACCTCCACGGCTGCTGCCATTCGATACAAATACAATTATTTAAGACGCGGCTATTAGTTAGTGGAGAAGTACTTCAGAATTTAAGTTGTTTTATAAAACTGATTTAAAATATGTAAATAGAATGTATATAATCTAAAGAAATGACAACAATGCAATAAAGAGCTTTGTTTTATTTCGTGACCCATAATGCACCGCCCTCTAGTAGCACAGCGCTATGTATGCAGATTAACAACGCAAGAATCCTTTTGGTACCCCTGATGGGTAGAGCACAGATTGTTCATTGTGTACTTTGGGGTTTAACTGCAAACAAACATAACTTACCTTATAGGGACATTATCGATCTATGAAAATATGAACAAATACCATCATCACAGCTTCTTTCATATTTACTAGCCCGGCATGGCCAGGTGGTTAAGACGCTTGACTCGTAATCTGAGAGTTGCGGATTCGAATTCCCGTCCCACCAAATGTGCTTGCCCTTTCGGCCGTGGGGGCGTTATAATGTGACGGTCAATCCCCCTATTCATTGGTAAAAGAGTAGCCTAAGAGTTGGCGGTGGGTGATGGCTACCTGTCTTTCTCCTAGCCTTACACTGCTAAATTAGGGACGGCTAGCACAGATTGCCATCGTGTAGCTTCGCGCGAACTTCAAAAACAAAACACAAGTGACAAACCTCGAAGTTTTTTTAAGCCTAATATTTTTAAAGTTACGATCCGTTATTTCGCAAGTAAGACATTGGATATATGCATTTTGGTTTAGCGCAAAGCTACACAAGGCTATCTGCAATCTGTCCACTACAGAGAATTAAACCCTAGAGCTTAACGTTGTAAATCTCTAAACCTGCCGCTAACCCATTAGGGTTAAGACTTCTTGAACTAAAGTTAGTTTTTCACCTCCGCAATGTTTTCATTAGACGATCATTTTGCATCTTTTATAATCCCTTCAAAATATTTTACTGTATTTCGTTCAAATTAGATATATAAATTTTAGTGAAAGAGTTTCGCTCGGTTTCCTCTCACACCATTAACTTCGAGTTCCAAGATAAGAAAAATGTATAACATCGAAGTGTAGTCGACTGGCCTACTTTCACAAAACTGGATATGAACACATCAATAATGAAATGAACGAGAACTTACGTTGTTAAAGTGATATAGTTCCACCAAGAGAGCCATCGGTTACTTCACTTATTGTATTAAAGTGAACCGAAATGTGCTTCGGGTGTAAAGCGCAAAACTTAATATGTAGCATGATGATTTCGATTTATTTCGTGTTTTTCATATAAAATTGTGAGTTGCCCACTAGAGGTCACTATACATAAAACAATTTTGAGTCTCACCCATCAATTCGACTTCTTTATCCAGAATGCGTTTAAAATTAATTTATTTTTAAGAAACTCTCACCTCCTGCGCTACTTGATTGGCTAGCTATAGGAGCTTTAGGCAAATAAGTCTGTTAAAAAGTATATGAGAACTGGAAACAAAATTAAAAACATTAGATATGTGTTAATCCTGCTTTAGTGGAATAAGGATTATTAAACTTATATTTTGCGTCTAGCTACTGCCAAAACAGTTTTCACATTTCGCAGTCTGAGGCCATGTGTTTGTGATGATGGACAAATCTTATTATCCGGTCGGACAATACCAGTTAACTGGTTGTTTTCTCCTTAGCATACCATTCCAAAATTATGAACGACAAGTACACACAATCAGTCCTCGAGTACCTTCTGAGAGGATATGAAAACAAACGAACATTCATTTAGAAAGTTATGAACTTGAATGAGCGAAACGTAGAACAGACACAAATTTAAAACATCCAAACTTCTTCTGTGAACATTTTTTTTTTGCTCACACAATGGCGTGACTAAAAAAGGATACCATCTTCTCTGCATAAAAAGCAATTGGCTTTTCTAAATTTATTTCCTTATAGTTGTGGCCCGGCATGACCAAGTGAATAGAACGCTCGACTCACAATCTGAGGGTTTCAGGTTCGAATCCCCGTCCCATCAAACATGCTGAGCCATGAGCGCGTTGTAATGTTACAGTCAATCCCACTATTCGTTGGTAAAAAAGTAGCCCAAGTTTTGGCGATGGGTGGTGATGACTAGTTTTTTTTTTCCTTCCATCCTTTCACTACTAAATTAGGGTTGGCTAGTGCAGATAACTCTTGTGTAGCTTCGCGTAAAATTCAACACAAACAAATAATTCATATAGTTGTAATAACAATTCTGGCTCATTTTTGGCTAGGCTTATCCCCTTAAAATTGCAGGGTCTTCCAGGACAAACTTACAAGCGGCAGGACACACTGAGGATTAATTTATTATTAACAAGCTTTAACCTTCTAGAATCTTCGATTTTCTAGCTATAGGAACTTAAGATTAAACAAGCCTGTAAACCTATTACTGGAAAAGAAGCAAACCTCTTTGTGATTAAATATAATTTCTATACATTCGAAGGGTTCATAGTTCACAAGATTCTAAAGTTCAGCGGTCTGTGAGAGGGCACATGTCTATAATGAAAGAACTATTTTGTCCATAAGTAAATAAAATGAGAAAACTTTGTTTGTTTCTTTCATAATTTTTTGCAAAGTTACACAGAGCCTTTGCTTTTAAACTGCCACTCTAAAGCAGTGCTTCTCAGCTGATTTGCAAGACGACCTCGCGCCCAGGATTTGTTCTACACGACCTTCATTATCTCTACAGGGTAATTTTATTTATTTAAATGAAATATTGACTCAGCGCAGACAGTTCGCGACCCACTGTTTGAGAAACACTGGTCTAAAGCCACTATTGCATGAAGGAATAAACGAAGCTAACTGTTCCTCCTATGACGCACTTATGGCTCCAAGGAGCTGAGCGTTATCCTTTCGGTCTCAAGAAACGTATCGAGGAAGATTTAGGCTCACAGTTCGAGCATGCTAATCATTCAGCCACGCCCAATTTATTGAAAAATATAATAAATGCAGTGATTTATCTTCAGTGTGGTCTATTAGGTTCATCAAATAACAAGAGGTCCAACAGGAAATGTATCACGGAGCAAATCTGAGTTATTTTACTTTAATTTGACACAATGTGTTTAAAAACGAAACAATATTTATTCAGATCATGAAAACAATTAAAAGAGTGTATATAAAGACTAAAACTTTTCTGGAAGAGAGAGATCTCTGTATATCTCCATCTATATCTTAATAAGTGTATTACTGACTGAGAAAACATAGCATTATATAAAAAAAACTGTAATGGTATTTTTCTCAGGACGTGTACACCACTGACGTAATTATTTGTCATTCTCATTTGAAAAGAGGATAGGTTATACCTCTGGAAGGTCATCTGATCCTCCAATAGAAAATATCACTCTACAATTTCTTATCCATAAGCAAACGTTATAAATAAAAACAATAACAGTCTGTGACGTATTTGTTTCTTTGTTTTTAAGCAGTGCAAAGCTATATAATAGGTTATCTGTGCTTTGCCGCTCCGAGTGTCGTAGTTAATTTGCGAAAATGATGTCAGAGCACATATCTACGCACCCAAATAAGTAGAAAATCATCTTTATTAATACATTGTTTGTTGTAATTCTACCAAGTCTAATTACGTTTTAAAACTGCAGTTTTATAAATTATTAATTCAGAATTATTTATTTGTTTTTTAATTTTGCGCAAAGCTACACGAGGGCTATCTGTGCTAGCCATCGCTAATTTAGCAGTGTAAGACTAGAGGGAAGGCAGCTAATCATCACTACCCACCGCCAACTCTTGGGCTACTCTTTTACCAACGAATAGTGGGATTAATCGTCACATTATAACGCCCCCACGGCTGAAAGGGCGAGATTGTTTGATGTGACGGGGATTCGAACCCACGATCCTAGGATTACGAGTCGAGTATCTTAACCACCTTGGCATACCGAGCCCATTAATATAGCATACTATGTTGTTTTTCTTTTTAACCCCTTTAATAAATACTTACTTAATAATAAAATTTATAATTAGATCAAATGTAATTTTGTTAGAAACTTATCTGTAAATAAGCTACATCCAGGAAAGACCTAAACATTTTTATCTTATGGAAATAAAATAGCCGACAAAAAAGCAAATAAATGTATTGATTTTGTAGTTTTTGTATTATAGCTTCCACCCTTGTTAAGTCGTAGATTCAATTAGAAACAAATAACCTCTAAGCATTTTTTCTTTGTTCTTTCAATTTAAAAACTTTGAGTAATCTAGTTTATTTTATGAAATAAAGAAGTCTATTCACAGAACGAAGGAATAAGTTACTTTTAGAAATATATATGTATATATTGTTCCTAGGCCTAAATGCACCGTTTCAAAGTTAATTGGATTTCCATTGAGACATCAAACGTAATATAATATTTTATACTGCCTTCTGCTTAAAAATCTCTATATCCGAACAAAACATTCGTAATTTATAAATGAAGTTCGAAAATGAAATATATAGCTTAGATATTATTTTCATCATGAAAACTGAACTCGAATTACTTCCTTAGAAAACTGGAATAAATTTAATAACAAAATAAAACTGTTCCTTCACAGAAACTAATAATGAAAAATAAATATGTTTCTCTTTAAGTTTTGTGATGGACAATGATTCTTTTGTTATGGTTAAACTCCAGGCGCGTGTGACATACATGTAATCTGAAGCTTTACGAGAGGTTGGTCAAGTGGACATTCTTGAAAAACTACAAGAAACATTGATTAGAATTACTTGAATTATATTATGATCAAACTATATAAATGAAGAACAAACTGTGATTCTTCCTGCAAAACTAGAGATATTTAGTTTTAAAATTGAACAAATCAAAAATAGCTGGAAATGTAAAATAAAATAACTACTGAAAGTTGTAAAACTTAAAAACTTCATATTTTAAATCATAACAACATAGTGTACTGCTGTAAGAGAAATGGAAGATTGATATTGTTTCATAATAACAATATAGTGTACTGGTGTAAGAGAAATGGATGATTGATATTGTTTCATAATAACAATATAGTGTACTGGTGTAAGAGAAACGGAAGATTGATATTGTTTCATAATAACGACATAGTGTACTGGTGTAAGAGAAATGGAAGATTGATATTGTTTCATAATAACGACATAGTGTACTGGTGTAAGAGAAATGGAAGATTGATATTGTTTAATCATAACAACATAGTGTACTGGTGTAAGAGAAATGGAAGATTGATATTGTTTCATCATAACAACATAGTGTACTGGTGTAAGAGAAATGGAAGATTGATATTGTTTCATAATAACGACATAGTGTACTGGTGTAAGAGAAATGGAAGATTGATATTGTTTCATAATAACGACATAGTGTACTGGTGTAAGAGAAATGGAAGATTGATATTGTTTCATAATAACGACATAGTGTACTGGTGTAAGAGAAATGGAAGATTGATATTGTTTCATAATAACAATATAGTGTACTGGTGTAAGAGAAATGGAAGATTGATATTGTTTCATAATAACGACATAGTGTACTGGTGTAAGAGAAATGGAAGATTGATATTGTTTCATCATAACAACATAGTGTACTGGTGTAAGAGAAATGGAAGATTGATATTGTTTAATCATAACAACATAGTGTACTGGTGTAAGAGAAATGGAAGATTGATATTGTTTCATCATAACAACATAGTGTACTGGTGTAAGAGAAATGGAAGATTGATATTGTTTCATCATAACAACATAGTGTACTGGTGTAAGAGAAATGGAAGATTGATATTGTTTCATCATAACGACATAGTGTACTGGTGTAAGAGAAATGGAAGATTGATATTGTTTCATAATAACGACATAGTGTACTGGTGTAAGAGAAATGGATGATTGATATTGTTTCATAATAACGACATAGTGTACTGGTGTAAGAGAAATGGAAGATTGATATTGTTTCATAATAACGACATAGTGTACTGGTGTAAGAGAAATGGAAGATTGATATTGTTTCATCATAACAACATAGTGTACTGGTGTAAGAGAAATGGAAGATTGATATTGTTTCATCATAACAACATAGTGTACTGGTGTAAGAGAAATGGAAGATTGATATTGTTTCATAATAACAACATAGTGTACTGGTGTAAGAGAAATGGAAGATTGATATTGTTTCATAATAACGACATAGTGTACTGGTGTAAGAAAAATGGAAGATTGATATTGTTTAATCATAACAACATGATGTACTGGTGTAAGAGAAATGGAAGATTGATATTGTTTCATCATAACAACATAGTGTACTGGTGTAAGAGAAATGGAAGATTGATATTGTTTCATCATAACAATATAGTTTACTGGTGTAAGAGAAATGGAAGATTGATATTGTTTCATCATAACAACATAGTGTACTGGTGTAAGAGAAATGGAAGATTGATATTGTTTCATCATAACAACATAGTGTACTGGTGTAAGAGAAATGGAAGATTGATATTGTTTCATCATAACAACATAGTGTACTGGTGTAAGAGAAATGGAAGATTGATATTGTTTCTGGTGTAAGAGAAATGGATGATTGATATAATAACAATAACGACATAGTGTACTGGTGTAAGAGAAATGGAAGATTGTTATTGTTTCATAATAACGACATAGTGTACTGGTGTAAGAGAAATGGAAGATTGATATTGTTTCATCATAACGACATAGTGTACTGGTGTAAGAGAAATGGAAGATTGATATTGTTTCATAATAACGACATAGTGTACTGGTGTAAGAGAAATGGAAGATTGATATTGTTTCATAATAACAACATAGTGTACTGGTGTAAGAGAAATGGATGATTGATATTGTTTCATAATAACAACATAGTGTACTGGTGTAAGAGAAATGGAAGATTGATATTGTTTCATAATAACAACATAGTGTACTGGTGTAAGAGAAATGGAAGATTGATATTGTTTCATCATAACAACATAGTGTACTGGTGTAAGAGAAATGGAAGATTGATATTGTTTCATCATAACAACATAGTGTACTGGTGTAAGAGAAATGGAAGATTGATATTGTTTCATCATAACAACATGATGTACTGGTGTAAGAGAAATGGAAGATTGATATTGTTTCATCATAACAACATAGTGTACTGGTGTAAGAGAAATGGAAGATTGATATTGTTTCATCATAACAACATAGTGTACTGGTGTAAGAGAAATGGAAGATTGATATTGTTTCATCATAACAATATAGTGTACTGGTGTAAGAGAAATGGAAGATTGATATTGTTTCATCATAACAACATAGTGTACTGGTGTAAGAGAAATGGAAGATTGATATTGTTTCATCATAACAACATAGTGTACTGGTGTAAGAGAAATGGAAGATTGATATTGTTTCATCATAACAACATAGTGTACTGGTGTAAGAGAAATGGAAGATTGATATTGTTTCATAATAACAACATAGTGTACTGGTGTAAGAGAAATGGAAGATTGATATTGTTTCATAATAACAACATAGTGTACTGGTGTAAGAGAAATGGAAGATTGATATTGTTTCATAATAACGACATAGTGTACTGGTGTAAGAGAAATGGAAGATTGATATTGTTTCATCATAACGACATAGTGTACTGGTGTAAGAGAAATGGAAGATTGATATTGTTTCATAATAACGACATAGTGTACTGGTGTAAGAGAAATGGAAGATTGATATTGTTTCATAATAACAACATAGTGTACTGGTGTAAGAGAAATGGAAGATTGATATTGTTTCATAATAACAACATAGTGTACTGGTGTAAGAGAAATGGAAGATTGATATTGTTTCATAATAACAACATAGTGTACTGGTGTAAGAGAAATGGAAGATTGATATTGTTTCATCATAACAACATAGTGTACTGGTGTAAGAGAAATGGAAGATTGATATTGTTTCATAATAACAACATAGTGTACTGGTGTAAGAGAAATGGAAGATTGATATTGTTTCATCATAACAACATAGTGTACTGGTGTAAGAGAAATGGAAGATTGATATTGTTTCATCATAACAACATAGTGTACTGGTGTAAGAGAAATGGAAGATTGATATTGTTTCATAATAACAACATAGTGTACTGGTGTAAGAGAAATGGAAGATTGATATTGTTTCATAATAACAACATAGTGTACTGGTGTAAGAGAAATGGAAGATTGATATTGTTTCATAATAACAACATAGTGTACTGGTGTAAGAGAAATGGAAGATTGATATTGTTTCATCATAACAACATAGTGTACTGGTGTAAGAGAAATGGAAGATTGATATTGTTTCATCATAACAACATAGTGTACTGGTGTAAGAGAAATGGAAGATTGATATTGTTTCATCATAACAACATAGTGTACTGGTGTAAGAGAAATGGAAGATTGATATTGTTTCATCATAACAACATAGTGTACTGGTGTAAGAGAAATGGAAGATTGATATTGTTTCATAATAACAACATAGTGTACTGGTGTAAGAGAAATGGAAGATTGATATTGTTTCATAATAACAACATAGTGTACTGGTGTAAGAGAAATGGAAGATTGATATTGTTTCATCATAACAACATAGTGTACTGGTGTAAGAGAAATGGAAGATTGATATTGTTTCATCATAACAACATAGTGTACTGGTGTAAGAGAAATGGAAGATTGATATTGTTTCATAATAACAACATAGTGTACTGGTGTAAGAGAAATGGAAGATTGATATTGTTTCATAATAACAACATAGTGTACTGGTGTAAGAGAAATGGAAGATTGATATTGTTTCATAATAACGACATAGTGTACTGGTGTAAGAGAAATGGAAGATTGATATTGTTTCATCATAACAACATAGTGTACTGGTGTAAGAGAAATGGAAGATTGATATTGTTTCATCATAACAACATAGTGTACTGGTGTAAGAGAAATGGAAGATTGATATTGTTTCATCATAACAACATAGTGTACTGGTGTAAGAGAAATGGAAGATTGATATTGTTTCATAATAACAACATAGTGTACTGGTGTAAGAGAAATGGAAGATTGATATTGTTTCATAATAACAACATAGTGTACTGGTGTAAGAGAAATGGAAGATTGATATTGTTTCATCATAACAACATAGTGTACTGGTGTAAGAGAAATGGAAGATTGATATTGTTTCATAATAACAACATAGTGTACTGGTGTAAGAGAAATGGAAGATTGATATTGTTTCATAATAACAACATAGTGTACTGGTGTAAGAGAAATGGAAGATTGATATTGTTTCATCATAACAACATAGTGTACTGGTGTAAGAGAAATGGAAGATTGATATTGTTTCATCATAACAACATAGTGTACTGGTGTAAGAGAAATGGAAGATTGATATTGTTTCATAATAACGACATAGTGTACTGGTGTAAGAGAAATGGAAGATTGATATTGTTTCATAATAACGACATAGTGTACTGGTGTAAGAGAAATGGAAGATTGATATTGTTTCATCATAACAACATAGTGTACTGGTGTAAGAGAAATGGAAGATTGATATTGTTTCATCATAACGACATAGTGTACTGGTGTAAGAGAAATGGAAGATTGATATTGTTTCATAATAACAACATGGTGTACTGGTGTAAGAGAAATGGAAGATTGATATTGTTTCATCATAACAACATAGTGTACTGGTGTAAGAGAAATGGAAGATTGATATTGTTTCATCATAACAACATAGTGTACTGGTGTAAGAGAAATGGAAGATTGATATTGTTTCATAATAACAACATAGTGTACTGGTGTAAGAGAAATGGAAGATTGATATTGTTTCATAATAACAACATAGTGTACTGGTGTAAGAGAAATGGAAGATTGATATTGTTTCATCATAACAACATAGTGTACTGGTGTAAGAGAAATGGAAGATTGATATTGTTTCATCATAACAACATAGTGTACTGGTGTAAGAGAAATGGAAGATTGATATTGTTTCATCATAACAACATAGTGTACTGGTGTAAGAGAAATGGAAGATTGATATTGTTTCATAATAACAACATAGTGTACTGGTGTAAGAGAAATGGAAGATTGATATTGTTTCATAATAACAACATAGTGTACTGGTGTAAGAGAAATGGAAGATTGATATTGTTTCATCATAACAACATAGTGTACTGGTGTAAGAGAAATGGAAGATTGATATTGTTTCATCATAACAACATAGTGTACTGGTGTAAGAGAAATGGAAGATTGATATTGTTTCATCATAACAACATAGTGTACTGGTGTAAGAGAAATGGAAGATTGATATTGTTTCATAATAACAACATAGTGTACTGGTGTAAGAGAAATGGAAGATTGATATTGTTTCATAATAACAACATAGTGTACTGGTGTAAGAGAAATGGAAGATTGATATTGTTTCATAATAACAACATAGTGTACTGGTGTAAGAGAAATGGAAGATTGATATTGTTTCATCATAACAACATAGTGTACTGGTGTAAGAGAAATGGAAGATTGATATTGTTTCATAATAACAACATAGTGTACTGGTGTAAGAGAAATGGAAGATTGATATTGTTTCATAATAACAACATAGTGTACTGGTGTAAGAGAAATGGAAGATTGATATTGTTTCATCATAACAACATAGTGTACTGGTGTAAGAGAAATGGAAGATTGATATTGTTTCATCATAACAACATAGTGTACTGGTGTAAGAGAAATGGAAGATTGATATTGTTTCATCATAACAACATAGTGTACTGGTGTAAGAGAAATGGAAGATTGATATTGTTTCATCATAACAACATAGTGTACTGGTGTAAGAGAAATGGAAGATTGATATTGTTTCATCATAACAACATAGTGTACTGGTGTAAGAGAAATGGAAGATTGATATTGTTTCATCATAACAACATAGTGTACTGGTGTAAGAGAAATGGAAGATTGATATTGTTTCATCATAACAACATAGTGTACTGGTGTAAGAGAAATGGAAGATTGATATTGTTTCATAATAACAACATAGTGTACTGGTGTAAGAGAAATGGAAGATTGATATTGTTTCATAATAACAACATAGTGTACTGGTGTAAGAGAAATGGAAGATTGATATTGTTTCATAATAACGACATAGTGTACTGGTGTAAGAGAAATGGAAGATTGATATTGTTTCATAATAACAACATAGTGTACTGGTGTAAGAGAAATGGAAGATTGATATTGTTTCATCATAACAACATAGTGTACTGGTGTAAGAGAAATGGAAGATTGATATTGTTTCATCATAACAACATAGTGTACTGGTGTAAGAGAAATGGAAGATTGATATTGTTTCATCATAACAACATAGTGTACTGGTGTAAGAGAAATGGAAGATTGATATTGTTTCATCATAACAACATAGTGTACTGGTGTAAGAGAAATGGAAGATTGATATTGTTTCATAATAACAACATAGTGTACTGGTGTAAGAGAAATGGAAGATTGATATTGTTTCATCATAACAACATAGTGTACTGGTGTAAGAGAAATGGAAGATTGATATTGTTTCATCATAACAACATAGTGTACTGGTGTAAGAGAAATGGAAGATTGATATTGTTTCATCATAACAACATAGTGTACTGGTGTAAGAGAAATGGAAGATTGATATTGTTTCATCATAACAACATAGTGTACTGGTGTAAGAGAAATGGAAGATTGATATTGTTTCATCATAACAACATAGTGTACTGGTGTAAGAGAAATGGAAGATTGATATTGTTTCATCATAACAACATAGTGTACTGGTGTAAGAGAAATGGAAGATTGATATTGTTTCATAATAACAACATAGTGTACTGGTGTAAGAGAAATGGAAGATTGATATTGTTTCATAATAACAACATAGTGTACTGGTGTAAGAGAAATGGAAGATTGATATTGTTTCATCATAACAACATAGTGTACTGGTGTAAGAGAAATGGAAGATTGATATTGTTTCATCATAACAACATAGTGTACTGGTGTAAGAGAAATGGAAGATTGATATTGTTTCATCATAACAACATAGTGTACTGGTGTAAGAGAAATGGAAGATTGATATTGTTTCATCATAACAACATAGTGTACTGGTGTAAGAGAAATGGAAGATTGATATTGTTTCATCATAACAACATAGTGTACTGGTGTAAGAGAAATGGAAGATTGATATTGTTTCATCATAACAACATAGTGTACTGGTGTAAGAGAAATGGAAGATTGATATTGTTTCATCATAACAACATAGTGTACTGGTGTAAGAGAAATGGAAGATTGATATTGTTTCATCATAACAACATAGTGTACTGGTGTAAGAGAAATGGAAGATTGATATTGTTTCATCATAACAACATAGTGTACTGGTGTAAGAGAAATGGAAGATTGATATTGTTTCATCATAACAACATAGTGTACTGGTGTAAGAGAAATGGAAGATTGATATTGTTTCATAATAACAACATAGTGTACTGGTGTAAGAGAAATGGAAGATTGATATTGTTTCATCATAACGACATAGTGTACTGGTGTAAGAGAAATGGAAGATTGATATTGTTTCATAATAACGACATAGTGTACTGGTGTAAGAGAAATGGAAGATTGATATTGTTTCATAATAACAACATAGTGTACTGGTGTAAGAGAAATGGAAGATTGATATTGTTTCATAATAACGACATAGTGTACTGGTGTAAGAGAAATGGAAGATTGATATTGTTTCATCATAACAACATAGTGTACTGGTGTAAGAGAAATGGAAGATTGATATTGTTTCATCATAACAACATAGTGTACTGGTGTAAGAGAAATGGAAGATTGATATTGTTTCATAATAACGACATAGTGTACTGGTGTAAGAGAAATGGAAGATTGATATTGTTTCATAATAACAACATAGTGTACTGGTGTAAGAGAAATGGAAGATTGATATTGTTTCATCATAACAACATAGTGTACTGGTGTAAGAGAAATGGAAGATTGATATTGTTTCATCATAACAACATAGTGTACTGGTGTAAGAGAAATGGAAGATTGATATTGTTTCATCATAACAACATAGTGTACTGGTGTAAGAGAAATGGAAGATTGATATTGTTTCATCATAACAACATAGTGTACTGGTGTAAGAGAAATGGAAGATTGATATTGTTTCATCATAACAACATAGTGTACTGGTGTAAGAGAAATGGAAGATTGATATTGTTTCATAATAACAACATAGTGTACTGGTGTAAGAGAAATGGAAGATTGATATTGTTTCATAATAACAACATAGTGTACTGGTGTAAGAGAAATGGAAGATTGATATTGTTTCATCATAACAACATAGTGTACTGGTGTAAGAGAAATGGAAGATTGATATTGTTTCATCATAACAACATAGTGTACTGGTGTAAGAGAAATGGAAGATTGATATTGTTTCATAATAACAACATAGTGTACTGGTGTAAGAGAAATGGAAGATTGATATTGTTTCATAATAACAACATAGTGTACTGGTGTAAGAGAAATGGAAGATTGATATTGTTTCATCATAACAACATAGTGTACTGGTGTAAGAGAAATGGAAGATTGATATTGTTTCATCATAACAACATAGTGTACTGGTGTAAGAGAAATGGAAGATTGATATTGTTTCATAATAACAACATAGTGTACTGGTGTAAGAGAAATGGAAGATTGATATTGTTTCATAATAACAACATAGTGTACTGGTGTAAGAGAAATGGAAGATTGATATTGTTTCATCATAACAACATAGTGTACTGGTGTAAGAGAAATGGAAGATTGATATTGTTTCATCATAACAACATAGTGTACTGGTGTAAGAGAAATGGAAGATTGATATTGTTTCATCATAACAACATAGTGTACTGGTGTAAGAGAAATGGAAGATTGATATTGTTTCATCATAACAACATAGTGTACTGGTGTAAGAGAAATGGAAGATTGATATTGTTTCATAATAACAACATAGTGTACTGGTGTAAGAGAAATGGAAGATTGATATTGTTTCATCATAACAACATAGTGTACTGGTGTAAGAGAAATGGAAGATTGATATTGTTTCATAATAACGACATAGTGTACTGGTGTAAGAGAAATGGAAGATTGATATTGTTTCATAATAACGACATAGTGTACTGGTGTAAGAGAAATGGAAGATTGATATTGTTTCATAATAACAACATAGTGTACTGGTGTAAGAGAAATGGAAGATTGATATTGTTTCATCATAACAACATAGTGTACTGGTGTAAGAGAAATGGAAGATTGATATTGTTTCATCATAACAACATAGTGTACTGGTGTAAGAGAAATGGAAGATTGATATTGTTTCATCATAACAACATAGTGTACTGGTGTAAGAGAAATGGAAGATTGATATTGTTTCATCATAACAACATAGTGTACTGGTGTAAGAGAAATGGAAGATTGATATTGTTTCATCATAACAACATAGTGTACTGGTGTAAGAGAAATGGAAGATTGATATTGTTTCATCATAACAACATAGTGTACTGGTGTAAGAGAAATGGAAGATTGATATTGTTTCATCATAACAACATAGTGTACTGGTGTAAGAGAAATGGAAGATTGATATTGTTTCATAATAACAACATAGTGTACTGGTGTAAGAGAAATGGAAGATTGATATTGTTTCATAATAACATAGTGTACATAGTGTACTGGTGTAAGAGAAATGGAAGATTGATATTGTTTCATAATAACAACATAGTGTACTGGTGTAAGAGAAATGGAAGATTGATATTGTTTCATAATAACAACATAGTGTACTGGTGTAAGAGAAATGGAAGATTGATATTGTTTCATCATAACAACATAGTGTACTGGTGTAAGAGAAATGGAAGATTGATATTGTTTCATCATAACAACATAGTGTACTGGTGTAAGAGAAATGGAAGATTGATATTGTTTCATAATAACAACATAGTGTACTGGTGTAAGAGAAATGGAAGATTGATATTGTTTCATAATAACAACATAGTGTACTGGTGTAAGAGAAATGGAAGATTGATATTGTTTCATCATAACAACATAGTGTACTGGTGTAAGAGAAATGGAAGATTGATATTGTTTCATCATAACAACATAGTGTACTGGTGTAAGAGAAATGGAAGATTGATATTGTTTCATCATAACAACATAGTGTACTGGTGTAAGAGAAATGGAAGATTGATATTGTTTCATCATAACAACATAGTGTACTGGTGTAAGAGAAATGGAAGATTGATATTGTTTCATCATAACAACATAGTGTACTGGTGTAAGAGAAATGGAAGATTGATATTGTTTCATAATAACAACATAGTGTACTGGTGTAAGAGAAATGGAAGATTGATATTGTTTCATAATAACAACATAGTGTACTGGTGTAAGAGAAATGGAAGATTGATATTGTTTCATCATAACAACATAGTGTACTGGTGTAAGAGAAATGGAAGATTGATATTGTTTCATCATAACAACATAGTGTACTGGTGTAAGAGAAATGGAAGATTGATATTGTTTCATCATAACAACATAGTGTACTGGTGTAAGAGAAATGGAAGATTGATATTGTTTCATCATAACAACATAGTGTACTGGTGTAAGAGAAATGGAAGATTGATATTGTTTCATCATAACAACATAGTGTACTGGTGTAAGAGAAATGGAAGATTGATATTGTTTCATCATAACAACATAGTGTACTGGTGTAAGAGAAATGGAAGATTGATATTGTTTCATAATAACGACATAGTGTACTGGTGTAAGAGAAATGGAAGATTGATATTGTTTCATAATAACAACATAGTGTACTGGTGTAAGAGAAATGGAAGATTGATATTGTTTCATCATAACAACATAGTGTACTGGTGTAAGAGAAATGGAAGATTGATATTGTTTCATCATAACAACATAGTGTACTGGTGTAAGAGAAATGGAAGATTGATATTGTTTCATAATAACAACAACTGGTGTAAGAGAAATGGAAGATTGATATTGTTTCACATAGTGTACTGGTGTAAGAGAAATGGAAGATTGATATTGTTTCATCATAACAACATAGTGTACTGGTGTAAGAGAAATGGAAGATTGATATTGTTTCATCATAACAACATAGTGTACTGGTGTAAGAGAAATGGAAGATTGATATTGTTTCATCATAACAACATAGTGTACTGGTGTAAGAGAAATGGAAGATTGATATTGTTTCATAATAACAACATAGTGTACTGGTGTAAGAGAAATGGAAGATTGATATTGTTTCATAATAACAACATAGTGTACTGGTGTAAGAGAAATGGAAGATTGATATTGTTTCATAATAACAACATAGTGTACTGGTGTAAGAGAAATGGAAGATTGATATTGTTTCATCATAACAACATAGTGTACTGGTGTAAGAGAAATGGAAGATTGATATTGTTTCATCATAACAACATAGTGTACTGGTGTAAGAGAAATGGAAGATTGATATTGTTTCATAATAACAACATAGTGTACTGGTGTAAGAGAAATGGAAGATTGATATTGTTTCATAATAACAACATAGTGTACTGGTGTAAGAGAAATGGAAGATTGATATTGTTTCATCATAACAACATAGTGTACTGGTGTAAGAGAAATGGAAGATTGATATTGTTTCATCATAACAACATAGTGTACTGGTGTAAGAGAAATGGAAGATTGATATTGTTTCATCATAACAACATAGTGTACTGGTGTAAGAGAAATGGAAGATTGATATTGTTTCATCATAACAACATAGTGTACTGGTGTAAGAGAAATGGAAGATTGATATTGTTTCATCATAACAACATAGTGTACTGGTGTAAGAGAAATGGAAGATTGATATTGTTTCATAATAACAACATAGTGTACTGGTGTAAGAGAAATGGAAGATTGATATTGTTTCATCATAACAACATAGTGTACTGGTGTAAGAGAAATGGAAGATTGATATTGTTTCATCATAACAACATAGTGTACTGGTGTAAGAGAAATGGAAGATTGATATTGTTTCATCATAACAACATAGTGTACTGGTGTAAGAGAAATGGAAGATTGATATTGTTTCATCATAACAACATAGTGTACTGGTGTAAGAGAAATGGAAGATTGATATTGTTTCATCATAACAACATAGTGTACTGGTGTAAGAGAAATGGAAGATTGATATTGTTTCATCATAACAACATAGTGTACTGGTGTAAGAGAAATGGAAGATTGATATTGTTTCATAATAACAACATAGTGTACTGGTGTAAGAGAAATGGAAGATTGATATTGTTTCATCATAACAACATAGTGTACTGGTGTAAGAGAAATGGAAGATTGATATTGTTTCATCATAACAACATAGTGTACTGGTGTAAGAGAAATGGAAGATTGATATTGTTTCATAATAACAACATAGTGTACTGGTGTAAGAGAAATGGAAGATTGATATTGTTTCATAATAACAACATAGTGTACTGGTGTAAGAGAAATGGAAGATTGATATTGTTTCATAATAACAACATAGTGTACTGGTGTAAGAGAAATGGAAGATTGATATTGTTTCATCATAACAACATAGTGTACTGGTGTAAGAGAAATGGAAGATTGATATTGTTTCATAATAACAACATAGTGTACTGGTGTAAGAGAAATGGAAGATTGATATTGTTTCATCATAACAACATAGTGTACTGGTGTAAGAGAAATGGAAGATTGATATTGTTTCATCATAACAACATAGTGTACTGGTGTAAGAGAAATGGAAGATTGATATTGTTTCATCATAACAACATAGTGTACTGGTGTAAGAGAAATGGAAGATTGATATTGTTTCATCATAACAACATAGTGTACTGGTGTAAGAGAAATGGAAGATTGATATTGTTTCATCATAACAACATAGTGTACTGGTGTAAGAGAAATGGAAGATTGATATTGTTTCATCATAACAACATAGTGTACTGGTGTAAGAGAAATGGAAGATTGATATTGTTTCATCATAACAACATAGTGTACTGGTGTAAGAGAAATGGAAGATTGATATTGTTTCATCATAACAACATAGTGTACTGGTGTAAGAGAAATGGAAGATTGATATTGTTTCATCATAACAACATAGTGTACTGGTGTAAGAGAAATGGAAGATTGATATTGTTTCATAATAACAACATAGTGTACTGGTGTAAGAGAAATGGAAGATTGATATTGTTTCATCATAACAACATAGTGTACTGGTGTAAGAGAAATGGAAGATTGATATTGTTTCATCATAACAACATAGTGTACTGGTGTAAGAGAAATGGAAGATTGATATTGTTTCATCATAACAACATAGTGTACTGGTGTAAGAGAAATGGAAGATTGATATTGTTTCATAATAACAACATAGTGTACTGGTGTAAGAGAAATGGAAGATTGATATTGTTTCATAATAACAACATAGTGTACTGGTGTAAGAGAAATGGAAGATTGATATTGTTTCATAATAACAACATAGTGTACTGGTGTAAGAGAAATGGAAGATTGATATTGTTTCATCATAACAACATAGTGTACTGGTGTAAGAGAAATGGAAGATTGATATTGTTTCATCATAACAACATAGTGTACTGGTGTAAGAGAAATGGAAGATTGATATTGTTTCATCATAACAACATAGTGTACTGGTGTAAGAGAAATGGAAGATTGATATTGTTTCATCATAACAACATAGTGTACTGGTGTAAGAGAAATGGAAGATTGATATTGTTTCATAATAACAACATAGTGTACTGGTGTAAGAGAAATGGAAGATTGATATTGTTTCATCATAACAACATAGTGTACTGGTGTAAGAGAAATGGAAGATTGATATTGTTTCATCATAACAACATAGTGTACTGGTGTAAGAGAAATGGAAGATTGATATTGTTTCATCATAACAACATAGTGTACTGGTGTAAGAGAAATGGAAGATTGATATTGTTTCATAATAACAACATAGTGTACTGGTGTAAGAGAAATGGAAGATTGATATTGTTTCATAATAACAACATAGTGTACTGGTGTAAGAGAAATGGAAGATTGATATTGTTTCATCATAACAACATAGTGTACTGGTGTAAGAGAAATGGAAGATTGATATTGTTTCATCATAACAACATAGTGTACTGGTGTAAGAGAAATGGAAGATTGATATTGTTTCATCATAACAACATAGTGTACTGGTGTAAGAGAAATGGAAGATTGATATTGTTTCATCATAACAACATAGTGTACTGGTGTAAGAGAAATGGAAGATTGATATTGTTTCATCATAACAACATAGTGTACTGGTGTAAGAGAAATGGAAGATTGATATTGTTTCATCATAACAACATAGTGTACTGGTGTAAGAGAAATGGAAGATTGATATTGTTTCATAATAACAACATAGTGTACTGGTGTAAGAGAAATGGAAGATTGATATTGTTTCATCATAACAACATAGTGTACTGGTGTAAGAGAAATGGAAGATTGATATTGTTTCATCATAACAACATAGTGTACTGGTGTAAGAGAAATGGAAGATTGATATTGTTTCATCATAACAACATAGTGTACTGGTGTAAGAGAAATGGAAGATTGATATTGTTTCATAATAACAACATAGTGTACTGGTGTAAGAGAAATGGAAGATTGATATTGTTTCATAATAACAACATAGTGTACTGGTGTAAGAGAAATGGAAGATTGATATTGTTTCATCATAACAACATAGTGTACTGGTGTAAGAGAAATGGAAGATTGATATTGTTTCATCATAACAACATAGTGTACTGGTGTAAGAGAAATGGAAGATTGATATTGTTTCATCATAACAACATAGTGTACTGGTGTAAGAGAAATGGAAGATTGATATTGTTTCATCATAACAACATAGTGTACTGGTGTAAGAGAAATGGAAGATTGATATTGTTTCATCATAACAACATAGTGTACTGGTGTAAGAGAAATGGAAGATTGATATTGTTTCATAATAACAACATAGTGTACTGGTGTAAGAGAAATGGAAGATTGATATTGTTTCATAATAACAACATAGTGTACTGGTGTAAGAGAAATGGAAGATTGATATTGTTTCATCATAACAACATAGTGTACTGGTGTAAGAGAAATGGAAGATTGATATTGTTTCATCATAACAACATAGTGTACTGGTGTAAGAGAAATGGAAGATTGATATTGTTTCATCATAACAACATAGTGTACTGGTGTAAGAGAAATGGAAGATTGATATTGTTTCATCATAACAACATAGTGTACTGGTGTAAGAGAAATGGAAGATTGATATTGTTTCATCATAACAACATAGTGTACTGGTGTAAGAGAAATGGAAGATTGATATTGTTTCATCATAACAACATAGTGTACTGGTGTAAGAGAAATGGAAGATTGATATTGTTTCATCATAACAACATAGTGTACTGGTGTAAGAGAAATGGAAGATTGATATTGTTTCATCATAACAACATAGTGTACTGGTGTAAGAGAAATGGAAGATTGATATTGTTTCATAATAACAACATAGTGTACTGGTGTAAGAGAAATGGAAGATTGATATTGTTTCATAATAACAACATAGTGTACTGGTGTAAGAGAAATGGAAGATTGATATTGTTTCATCATAACAACATAGTGTACTGGTGTAAGAGAAATGGAAGATTGATATTGTTTCATCATAACAACATAGTGTACTGGTGTAAGAGAAATGGAAGATTGATATTGTTTCATCATAACAACATAGTGTACTGGTGTAAGAGAAATGGAAGATTGATATTGTTTCATAATAACAACATAGTGTACTGGTGTAAGAGAAATGGAAGATTGATATTGTTTCATAATAACAACATAGTGTACTGGTGTAAGAGAAATGGAAGATTGATATTGTTTCATAATAACAACATAGTGTACTGGTGTAAGAGAAATGGAAGATTGATATTGTTTCATCATAACAACATAGTGTACTGGTGTAAGAGAAATGGAAGATTGATATTGTTTCATCATAACAACATAGTGTACTGGTGTAAGAGAAATGGAAGATTGATATTGTTTCATCATAACAACATAGTGTACTGGTGTAAGAGAAATGGAAGATTGATATTGTTTCATAATAACAACATAGTGTACTGGTGTAAGAGAAATGGAAGATTGATATTGTTTCATAATAACAACATAGTGTACTGGTGTAAGAGAAATGGAAGATTGATATTGTTTCATCATAACAACATAGTGTACTGGTGTAAGAGAAATGGAAGATTGATATTGTTTCATCATAACAACATAGTGTACTGGTGTAAGAGAAATGGAAGATTGATATTGTTTCATCATAACAACATAGTGTACTGGTGTAAGAGAAATGGAAGATTGATATTGTTTCATCATAACAACATAGTGTACTGGTGTAAGAGAAATGGAAGATTGATATTGTTTCATCATAACAACATAGTGTACTGGTGTAAGAGAAATGGAAGATTGATATTGTTTCATAATAACAACATAGTGTACTGGTGTAAGAGAAATGGAAGATTGATATTGTTTCATAATAACAACATAGTGTACTGGTGTAAGAGAAATGGAAGATTGATATTGTTTCATCATAACAACATAGTGTACTGGTGTAAGAGAAATGGAAGATTGATATTGTTTCATCATAACAACATAGTGTACTGGTGTAAGAGAAATGGAAGATTGATATTGTTTCATCATAACAACATAGTGTACTGGTGTAAGAGAAATGGAAGATTGATATTGTTTCATCATAACAACATAGTGTACTGGTGTAAGAGAAATGGAAGATTGATATTGTTTCATCATAACAACATAGTGTACTGGTGTAAGAGAAATGGAAGATTGATATTGTTTCATCATAACAACATAGTGTACTGGTGTAAGAGAAATGGAAGATTGATATTGTTTCATCATAACAACATAGTGTACTGGTGTAAGAGAAATGGAAGATTGATATTGTTTCATCATAACAACATAGTGTACTGGTGTAAGAGAAATGGAAGATTGATATTGTTTCATCATAACAACATAGTGTACTGGTGTAAGAGAAATGGAAGATTGATATTGTTTCATAATAACAACATAGTGTACTGGTGTAAGAGAAATGGAAGATTGATATTGTTTCATCATAACAACATAGTGTACTGGTGTAAGAGAAATGGAAGATTGATATTGTTTCATCATAACAACATAGTGTACTGGTGTAAGAGAAATGGAAGATTGATATTGTTTCATCATAACAACATAGTGTACTGGTGTAAGAGAAATGGAAGATTGATATTGTTTCATCATAACAACATAGTGTACTGGTGTAAGAGAAATGGAAGATTGATATTGTTTCATAATAACAACATAGTGTACTGGTGTAAGAGAAATGGAAGATTGATATTGTTTCATAATAACAACATAGTGTACTGGTGTAAGAGAAATGGAAGATTGATATTGTTTCATAATAACAACATAGTGTACTGGTGTAAGAGAAATGGAAGATTGATATTGTTTCATCATAACAACATAGTGTACTGGTGTAAGAGAAATGGAAGATTGATATTGTTTCATCATAACAACATAGTGTACTGGTGTAAGAGAAATGGAAGATTGATATTGTTTCATAATAACAACATAGTGTACTGGTGTAAGAGAAATGGAAGATTGATATTGTTTCATCATAACAACATAGTGTACTGGTGTAAGAGAAATGGAAGATTGATATTGTTTCATCATAACAACATAGTGTACTGGTGTAAGAGAAATGGAAGATTGATATTGTTTCATCATAACAACATAGTGTACTGGTGTAAGAGAAATGGAAGATTGATATTGTTTCATCATAACAACATAGTGTACTGGTGTAAGAGAAATGGAAGATTGATATTGTTTCATCATAACAACATAGTGTACTGGTGTAAGAGAAATGGAAGATTGATATTGTTTCATCATAACAACATAGTGTACTGGTGTAAGAGAAATGGAAGATTGATATTGTTTCATCATAACAACATAGTGTACTGGTGTAAGAGAAATGGAAGATTGATATTGTTTCATCATAACAACATAGTGTACTGGTGTAAGAGAAATGGAAGATTGATATTGTTTCATAATAACAACATAGTGTACTGGTGTAAGAGAAATGGAAGATTGATATTGTTTCATAATAACAACATAGTGTACTGGTGTAAGAGAAATGGAAGATTGATATTGTTTCATCATAACAACATAGTGTACTGGTGTAAGAGAAATGGAAGATTGATATTGTTTCATCATAACAACATAGTGTACTGGTGTAAGAGAAATGGAAGATTGATATTGTTTCATCATAACAACATAGTGTACTGGTGTAAGAGAAATGGAAGATTGATATTGTTTCATAATAACAACATAGTGTACTGGTGTAAGAGAAATGGAAGATTGATATTGTTTCATAATAACAACATAGTGTACTGGTGTAAGAGAAATGGAAGATTGATATTGTTTCATCATAACAACATAGTGTACTGGTGTAAGAGAAATGGAAGATTGATATTGTTTCATCATAACAACATAGTGTACTGGTGTAAGAGAAATGGAAGATTGATATTGTTTCATCATAACAACATAGTGTACTGGTGTAAGAGAAATGGAAGATTGATATTGTTTCATCATAACAACATAGTGTACTGGTGTAAGAGAAATGGAAGATTGATATTGTTTCATAATAACAACATAGTGTACTGGTGTAAGAGAAATGGAAGATTGATATTGTTTCATAATAACAACATAGTGTACTGGTGTAAGAGAAATGGAAGATTGATATTGTTTCATAATAACAACATAGTGTACTGGTGTAAGAGAAATGGAAGATTGATATTGTTTCATCATAACAACATAGTGTACTGGTGTAAGAGAAATGGAAGATTGATATTGTTTCATCATAACAACATAGTGTACTGGTGTAAGAGAAATGGAAGATTGATATTGTTTCATCATAACAACATAGTGTACTGGTGTAAGAGAAATGGAAGATTGATATTGTTTCATAATAACAACATAGTGTACTGGTGTAAGAGAAATGGAAGATTGATATTGTTTCATAATAACAACATAGTGTACTGGTGTAAGAGAAATGGAAGATTGATATTGTTTCATCATAACAACATAGTGTACTGGTGTAAGAGAAATGGAAGATTGATATTGTTTCATCATAACAACATAGTGTACTGGTGTAAGAGAAATGGAAGATTGATATTGTTTCATAATAACAACATAGTGTACTGGTGTAAGAGAAATGGAAGATTGATATTGTTTCATAATAACAACATAGTGTACTGGTGTAAGAGAAATGGAAGATTGATATTGTTTCATCATAACAACATAGTGTACTGGTGTAAGAGAAATGGAAGATTGATATTGTTTCATCATAACAACATAGTGTACTGGTGTAAGAGAAATGGAAGATTGATATTGTTTCATCATAACAACATAGTGTACTGGTGTAAGAGAAATGGAAGATTGATATTGTTTCATCATAACAACATAGTGTACTGGTGTAAGAGAAATGGAAGATTGATATTGTTTCATCATAACAACATAGTGTACTGGTGTAAGAGAAATGGAAGATTGATATTGTTTCATCATAACAACATAGTGTACTGGTGTAAGAGAAATGGAAGATTGATATTGTTTCATCATAACAACATAGTGTACTGGTGTAAGAGAAATGGAAGATTGATATTGTTTCATCATAACAACATAGTGTACTGGTGTAAGAGAAATGGAAGATTGATATTGTTTCATCATAACAACATAGTGTACTGGTGTAAGAGAAATGGAAGATTGATATTGTTTCATAATAACAACATAGTGTACTGGTGTAAGAGAAATGGAAGATTGATATTGTTTCATCATAACAACATAGTGTACTGGTGTAAGAGAAATGGAAGATTGATAACATAACAACATAGTGTACTGGTGTAAGAGAAATGGAAGATTGATATTGTTTCATCATAACAACATAGTGTACTGGTGTAAGAGAAATGGAAGATTGATATTGTTTCATCATAACAACATAGTGTACTGGTGTAAGAGAAATGGAAGATTGATATTGTTTCATCATAACAACATAGTGTACTGGTGTAAGAGAAATGGAAGATTGATATTGTTTCATCATAACAACATAGTGTACTGGTGTAAGAGAAATGGAAGATTGATATTGTTTCATCATAACAACATAGTGTACTGGTGTAAGAGAAATGGAAGATTGATATTGTTTCATCATAACAACATAGTGTACTGGTGTAAGAGAAATGGAAGATTGATATTGTTTCATAATAACAACATAGTGTACTGGTGTAAGAGAAATGGAAGATTGATATTGTTTCATCATAACAACATAGTGTACTGGTGTAAGAGAAATGGAAGATTGATATTGTTTCATCATAACAACATAGTGTACTGGTGTAAGAGAAATGGAAGATTGATATTGTTTCATCATAACAACATAGTGTACTGGTGTAAGAGAAATGGAAGATTGATATTGTTTCATCATAACAACATAGTGTACTGGTGTAAGAGAAATGGAAGATTGATATTGTTTCATCATAACAACATAGTGTACTGGTGTAAGAGAAATGGAAGATTGATATTGTTTCATCATAACAACATAGTGTACTGGTGTAAGAGAAATGGAAGATTGATATTGTTTCATCATAACAACATAGTGTACTGGTGTAAGAGAAATGGAAGATTGATATTGTTTCATCATAACAACATAGTGTACTGGTGTAAGAGAAATGGAAGATTGATATTGTTTCATCATAACAACATAGTGTACTGGTGTAAGAGAAATGGAAGATTGATATTGTTTCATAATAACAACATAGTGTACTGGTGTAAGAGAAATGGAAGATTGATATTGTTTCATCATAACAACATAGTGTACTGGTGTAAGAGAAATGGAAGATTGATATTGTTTCATCATAACAACATAGTGTACTGGTGTAAGAGAAATGGAAGATTGATATTGTTTCATCATAACAACATAGTGTACTGGTGTAAGAGAAATGGAAGATTGATATTGTTTCATCATAACAACATAGTGTACTGGTGTAAGAGAAATGGAAGATTGATATTGTTTCATCATAACAACATAGTGTACTGGTGTAAGAGAAATGGAAGATTGATATTGTTTCATCATAACAACATAGTGTACTGGTGTAAGAGAAATGGAAGATTGATATTGTTTCATCATAACAACATAGTGTACTGGTGTAAGAGAAATGGAAGATTGATATTGTTTCATCATAACAACATAGTGTACTGGTGTAAGAGAAATGGAAGATTGATATTGTTTCATAATAACAACATAGTGTACTGGTGTAAGAGAAATGGAAGATTGATATTGTTTCATAATAACAACATAGTGTACTGGTGTAAGAGAAATGGAAGATTGATATTGTTTCATCATAACAACATAGTGTACTGGTGTAAGAGAAATGGAAGATTGATATTGTTTCATAATAACAACATAGTGTACTGGTGTAAGAGAAATGGAAGATTGATATTGTTTCATCATAACAACATAGTGTACTGGTGTAAGAGAAATGGAAGATTGATATTGTTTCATCATAACAACATAGTGTACTGGTGTAAGAGAAATGGAAGATTGATATTGTTTCATCATAACAACATAGTGTACTGGTGTAAGAGAAATGGAAGATTGATATTGTTTCATAATAACAACATAGTGTACTGGTGTAAGAGAAATGGAAGATTGATATTGTTTCATAATAACAACATAGTGTACTGGTGTAAGAGAAATGGAAGATTGATATTGTTTCATCATAACAACATAGTGTACTGGTGTAAGAGAAATGGAAGATTGATATTGTTTCATCATAACAACATAGTGTACTGGTGTAAGAGAAATGGAAGATTGATATTGTTTCATCATAACAACATAGTGTACTGGTGTAAGAGAAATGGAAGATTGATATTGTTTCATAATAACAACATAGTGTACTGGTGTAAGAGAAATGGAAGATTGATATTGTTTCATCATAACAACATAGTGTACTGGTGTAAGAGAAATGGAAGATTGATATTGTTTCATCATAACAACATAGTGTACTGGTGTAAGAGAAATGGAAGATTGATATTGTTTCATCATAACAACATAGTGTACTGGTGTAAGAGAAATGGAAGATTGATATTGTTTCATCATAACAACATAGTGTACTGGTGTAAGAGAAATGGAAGATTGATATTGTTTCATCATAACAACATAGTGTACTGGTGTAAGAGAAATGGAAGATTGATATTGTTTCATCATAACAACATAGTGTACTGGTGTAAGAGAAATGGAAGATTGATATTGTTTCATAATAACAACATAGTGTACTGGTGTAAGAGAAATGGAAGATTGATATTGTTTCATCATAACAACATAGTGTACTGGTGTAAGAGAAATGGAAGATTGATATTGTTTCATCATAACAACATAGTGTACTGGTGTAAGAGAAATGGAAGATTGATATTGTTTCATCATAACAACATAGTGTACTGGTGTAAGAGAAATGGAAGATTGATATTGTTTCATCATAACAACATAGTGTACTGGTGTAAGAGAAATGGAAGATTGATATTGTTTCATCATAACAACATAGTGTACTGGTGTAAGAGAAATGGAAGATTGATATTGTTTCATCATAACAACATAGTGTACTGGTGTAAGAGAAATGGAAGATTGATATTGTTTCATCATAACAACATAGTGTACTGGTGTAAGAGAAATGGAAGATTGATATTGTTTCATCATAACAACATAGTGTACTGGTGTAAGAGAAATGGAAGATTGATATTGTTTCATAATAACAACATAGTGTACTGGTGTAAGAGAAATGGAAGATTGATATTGTTTCATAATAACAACATAGTGTACTGGTGTAAGAGAAATGGAAGATTGATATTGTTTCATCATAACAACATAGTGTACTGGTGTAAGAGAAATGGAAGATTGATATTGTTTCATCATAACAACATAGTGTACTGGTGTAAGAGAAATGGAAGATTGATATTGTTTCATCATAACAACATAGTGTACTGGTGTAAGAGAAATGGAAGATTGATATTGTTTCATAATAACAACATAGTGTACTGGTGTAAGAGAAATGGAAGATTGATATTGTTTCATCATAACAACATAGTGTACTGGTGTAAGAGAAATGGAAGATTGATATTGTTTCATCATAACAACATAGTGTACTGGTGTAAGAGAAATGGAAGATTGATATTGTTTCATCATAACAACATAGTGTACTGGTGTAAGAGAAATGGAAGATTGATATTGTTTCATCATAACAACATAGTGTACTGGTGTAAGAGAAATGGAAGATTGATATTGTTTCATCATAACAACATAGTGTACTGGTGTAAGAGAAATGGAAGATTGATATTGTTTCATCATAACAACATAGTGTACTGGTGTAAGAGAAATGGAAGATTGATATTGTTTCATCATAACAACATAGTGTACTGGTGTAAGAGAAATGGAAGATTGATATTGTTTCATCATAACAACATAGTGTACTGGTGTAAGAGAAATGGAAGATTGATATTGTTTCATCATAACAACATAGTGTACTGGTGTAAGAGAAATGGAAGATTGATATTGTTTCATCATAACAACATAGTGTACTGGTGTAAGAGAAATGGAAGATTGATATTGTTTCATCATAACAACATAGTGTACTGGTGTAAGAGAAATGGAAGATTGATATTGTTTCATCATAACAACATAGTGTACTGGTGTAAGAGAAATGGAAGATTGATATTGTTTCATCATAACAACATAGTGTACTGGTGTAAGAGAAATGGAAGATTGATATTGTTTCATCATAACAACATAGTGTACTGGTGTAAGAGAAATGGAAGATTGATATTGTTTCATAATAACAACATAGTGTACTGGTGTAAGAGAAATGGAAGATTGATATTGTTTCATCATAACAACATAGTGTACTGGTGTAAGAGAAATGGAAGATTGATATTGTTTCATCATAACAACATAGTGTACTGGTGTAAGAGAAATGGAAGATTGATATTGTTTCATCATAACAACATAGTGTACTGGTGTAAGAGAAATGGAAGATTGATATTGTTTCATCATAACAACATAGTGTACTGGTGTAAGAGAAATGGAAGATTGATATTGTTTCATCATAACAACATAGTGTACTGGTGTAAGAGAAATGGAAGATTGATATTGTTTCATCATAACAACATAGTGTACTGGTGTAAGAGAAATGGAAGATTGATATTGTTTCATAATAACAACATAGTGTACTGGTGTAAGAGAAATGGAAGATTGATATTGTTTCATCATAACAACATAGTGTACTGGTGTAAGAGAAATGGAAGATTGATATTGTTTCATAATAACAACATAGTGTACTGGTGTAAGAGAAATGGAAGATTGATATTGTTTCATAATAACAACATAGTGTACTGGTGTAAGAGAAATGGAAGATTGATATTGTTTCATCATAACAACATAGTGTACTGGTGTAAGAGAAATGGAAGATTGATATTGTTTCATCATAACAACATAGTGTACTGGTGTAAGAGAAATGGAAGATTGATATTGTTTCATCATAACAACATAGTGTACTGGTGTAAGAGAAATGGAAGATTGATATTGTTTCATCATAACAACATAGTGTACTGGTGTAAGAGAAATGGAAGATTGATATTGTTTCATCATAACAACATAGTGTACTGGTGTAAGAGAAATGGAAGATTGATATTGTTTCATAATAACAACATAGTGTACTGGTGTAAGAGAAATGGAAGATTGATATTGTTTCATCATAACAACATAGTGTACTGGTGTAAGAGAAATGGAAGATTGATATTGTTTCATCATAACAACATAGTGTACTGGTGTAAGAGAAATGGAAGATTGATATTGTTTCATCATAACAACATAGTGTACTGGTGTAAGAGAAATGGAAGATTGATATTGTTTCATCATAACAACATAGTGTACTGGTGTAAGAGAAATGGAAGATTGATATTGTTTCATCATAACAACATAGTGTACTGGTGTAAGAGAAATGGAAGATTGATATTGTTTCATCATAACAACATAGTGTACTGGTGTAAGAGAAATGGAAGATTGATATTGTTTCATAATAACAACATAGTGTACTGGTGTAAGAGAAATGGAAGATTGATATTGTTTCATCATAACAACATAGTGTACTGGTGTAAGAGAAATGGAAGATTGATATTGTTTCATCATAACAACATAGTGTACTGGTGTAAGAGAAATGGAAGATTGATATTGTTTCATCATAACAACATAGTGTACTGGTGTAAGAGAAATGGAAGATTGATATTGTTTCATCATAACAACATAGTGTACTGGTGTAAGAGAAATGGAAGATTGATATTGTTTCATCATAACAACATAGTGTACTGGTGTAAGAGAAATGGAAGATTGATATTGTTTCATCATAACAACATAGTGTACTGGTGTAAGAGAAATGGAAGATTGATATTGTTTCATCATAACAACATAGTGTACTGGTGTAAGAGAAATGGAAGATTGATATTGTTTCATCATAACAACATAGTGTACTGGTGTAAGAGAAATGGAAGATTGATATTGTTTCATCATAACAACATAGTGTACTGGTGTAAGAGAAATGGAAGATTGATATTGTTTCATCATAACAACATAGTGTACTGGTGTAAGAGAAATGGAAGATTGATATTGTTTCATCATAACAACATAGTGTACTGGTGTAAGAGAAATGGAAGATTGATATTGTTTCATCATAACAACATAGTGTACTGGTGTAAGAGAAATGGAAGATTGATATTGTTTCATCATAACAACATAGTGTACTGGTGTAAGAGAAATGGAAGATTGATATTGTTTCATCATAACAACATAGTGTACTGGTGTAAGAGAAATGGAAGATTGATATTGTTTCATCATAACAACATAGTGTACTGGTGTAAGAGAAATGGAAGATTGATATTGTTTCATCATAACAACATAGTGTACTGGTGTAAGAGAAATGGAAGATTGATATTGTTTCATCATAACAACATAGTGTACTGGTGTAAGAGAAATGGAAGATTGATATTGTTTCATCATAACAACATAGTGTACTGGTGTAAGAGAAATGGAAGATTGATATTGTTTCATCATAACAACATAGTGTACTGGTGTAAGAGAAATGGAAGATTGATATTGTTTCATCATAACAACATAGTGTACTGGTGTAAGAGAAATGGAAGATTGATATTGTTTCATCATAACAACATAGTGTACTGGTGTAAGAGAAATGGAAGATTGATATTGTTTCATAATAACAACATAGTGTACTGGTGTAAGAGAAATGGAAGATTGATATTGTTTCATCATAACAACATAGTGTACTGGTGTAAGAGAAATGGAAGATTGATATTGTTTCATCATAACAACATAGTGTACTGGTGTAAGAGAAATGGAAGATTGATATTGTTTCATCATAACAACATAGTGTACTGGTGTAAGAGAAATGGAAGATTGATATTGTTTCATCATAACAACATAGTGTACTGGTGTAAGAGAAATGGAAGATTGATATTGTTTCATCATAACAACATAGTGTACTGGTGTAAGAGAAATGGAAGATTGATATTGTTTCATCATAACAACATAGTGTACTGGTGTAAGAGAAATGGAAGATTGATATTGTTTCATCATAACAACATAGTGTACTGGTGTAAGAGAAATGGAAGATTGATATTGTTTCATCATAATAACAACATAGTGTACTGGTGTAAGAGAAATGGAAGATTGATATTGTTTCATCATAACAACATAGTGTACTGGTGTAAGAGAAATGGAAGATTGATATTGTTTCATCATAACAACATAGTGTACTGGTGTAAGAGAAATGGAAGATTGATATTGTTTCATCATAACAACATAGTGTACTGGTGTAAGAGAAATGGAAGATTGATATTGTTTCATAATAACAACATAGTGTACTGGTGTAAGAGAAATGGAAGATTGATATTGTTTCATACATAACAACATAGTGTACTGGTGTAAGAGAAATGGAAGATTGATATTGTTTCATCATAACAACATAGTGTACTGGTGTAAGAGAAATGGAAGATTGATATTGTTTCATCATAACAACATAGTGTACTGGTGTAAGAGAAATGGAAGATTGATATTGTTTCATAATAACAACATAGTGTACTGGTGTAAGAGAAATGGAAGATTGATATTGTTTCATCATAACAACATAGTGTACTGGTGTAAGAGAAATGGAAGATTGATATTGTTTCATCATAACAACATAGTGTACTGGTGTAAGAGAAATGGAAGATTGATATTGTTTCATAATAACAACATAGTGTACTGGTGTAAGAGAAATGGAAGATTGATATTGTTTCATCATAACAACATAGTGTACTGGTGTAAGAGAAATGGAAGATTGATATTGTTTCATCATAACAACATAGTGTACTGGTGTAAGAGAAATGGAAGATTGATATTGTTTCATCATAACAACATAGTGTACTGGTGTAAGAGAAATGGAAGATTGATATTGTTTCATCATAACAACATAGTGTACTGGTGTAAGAGAAATGGAAGATTGATATTGTTTCATCATAACAACATAGTGTACTGGTGTAAGAGAAATGGAAGATTGATATTGTTTCATCATAACAACATAGTGTACTGGTGTAAGAGAAATGGAAGATTGATATTGTTTCATAATAACAACATAGTGTACTGGTGTAAGAGAAATGGAAGATTGATATTGTTTCATCATAACAACATAGTGTACTGGTGTAAGAGAAATGGAAGATTGATATTGTTTCATCATAACAACATAGTGTACTGGTGTAAGAGAAATGGAAGATTGATATTGTTTCATCATAACAACATAGTGTACTGGTGTAAGAGAAATGGAAGATTGATATTGTTTCATCATAACAACATAGTGTACTGGTGTAAGAGAAATGGAAGATTGATATTGTTTCATCATAACAACATAGTGTACTGGTGTAAGAGAAATGGAAGATTGATATTGTTTCATCATAACAACATAGTGTACTGGTGTAAGAGAAATGGAAGATTGATATTGTTTCATCATAACAACATAGTGTACTGGTGTAAGAGAAATGGAAGATTGATATTGTTTCATCATAACAACATAGTGTACTGGTGTAAGAGAAATGGAAGATTGATATTGTTTCATAATAACAACATAGTGTACTGGTGTAAGAGAAATGGAAGATTGATATTGTTTCATATCATAACAACATAGTGTACTGGTGTAAGAGAAATGGAAGATTGATATTGTTTCATCATAACAACATAGTGTACTGGTGTAAGAGAAATGGAAGATTGATATTGTTTCATCATAACAACATAGTGTACTGGTGTAAGAGAAATGGAAGATTGATATTGTTTCATCATAACAACATAGTGTACTGGTGTAAGAGAAATGGAAGATTGATATTGTTTCATCATAACAACATAGTGTACTGGTGTAAGAGAAATGGAAGATTGATATTGTTTCATCATAACAACATAGTGTACTGGTGTAAGAGAAATGGAAGATTGATATTGTTTCATCATAACAACATAGTGTACTGGTGTAAGAGAAATGGAAGATTGATATTGTTTCATCATAACAACATAGTGTACTGGTGTAAGAGAAATGGAAGATTGATATTGTTTCATCATAACAACATAGTGTACTGGTGTAAGAGAAATGGAAGATTGATATTGTTTCATAATAACAACATAGTGTACTGGTGTAAGAGAAATGGAAGATTGATATTGTTTCATCATAACAACATAGTGTACTGGTGTAAGAGAAATGGAAGATTGATATTGTTTCATCATAACAACATAGTGTACTGGTGTAAGAGAAATGGAAGATTGATATTGTTTCATCATAACAACATAGTGTACTGGTGTAAGAGAAATGGAAGATTGATATTGTTTCATCATAACAACATAGTGTACTGGTGTAAGAGAAATGGAAGATTGATATTGTTTCATCATAACAACATAGTGTACTGGTGTAAGAGAAATGGAAGATTGATATTGTTTCATCATAACAACATAGTGTACTGGTGTAAGAGAAATGGAAGATTGATATTGTTTCATCATAACAACATAGTGTACTGGTGTAAGAGAAATGGAAGATTGATATTGTTTCATCATAACAACATAGTGTACTGGTGTAAGAGAAATGGAAGATTGATATTGTTTCATCATAACAACATAGTGTACTGGTGTAAGAGAAATGGAAGATTGATATTGTTTCATCATAACAACATAGTGTACTGGTGTAAGAGAAATGGAAGATTGATATTGTTTCATCATAACAACATAGTGTACTGGTGTAAGAGAAATGGAAGATTGATATTGTTTCATCATAACAACATAGTGTACTGGTGTAAGAGAAATGGAAGATTGATATTGTTTCATCATAACAACATAGTGTACTGGTGTAAGAGAAATGGAAGATTGATATTGTTTCATCATAACAACATAGTGTACTGGTGTAAGAGAAATGGAAGATTGATATTGTTTCATCATAACAACATAGTGTACTGGTGTAAGAGAAATGGAAGATTGATATTGTTTCATCATAACAACATAGTGTACTGGTGTAAGAGAAATGGAAGATTGATATTGTTTCATCATAACAACATAGTGTACTGGTGTAAGAGAAATGGAAGATTGATATTGTTTCATCATAACAACATAGTGTACTGGTGTAAGAGAAATGGAAGATTGATATTGTTTCATCATAACAACATAGTGTACTGGTGTAAGAGAAATGGAAGATTGATATTGTTTCATAATAACAACATAGTGTACTGGTGTAAGAGAAATGGAAGATTGATATTGTTTCATCATAACAACATAGTGTACTGGTGTAAGAGAAATGGAAGATTGATATTGTTTCATCATAACAACATAGTGTACTGGTGTAAGAGAAATGGAAGATTGATATTGTTTCATCATAACAACATAGTGTACTGGTGTAAGAGAAATGGAAGATTGATATTGTTTCATCATAACAACATAGTGTACTGGTGTAAGAGAAATGGAAGATTGATATTGTTTCATCATAACAACATAGTGTACTGGTGTAAGAGAAATGGAAGATTGATATTGTTTCATCATAACAACATAGTGTACTGGTGTAAGAGAAATGGAAGATTGATATTGTTTCATCATAACAACATAGTGTACTGGTGTAAGAGAAATGGAAGATTGATATTGTTTCATCATAACAACATAGTGTACTGGTGTAAGAGAAATGGAAGATTGATATTGTTTCATCATAACAACATAGTGTACTGGTGTAAGAGAAATGGAAGATTGATATTGTTTCATAATAACAACATAGTGTACTGGTGTAAGAGAAATGGAAGATTGATATTGTTTCATCATAACAACATAGTGTACTGGTGTAAGAGAAATGGAAGATTGATATTGTTTCATCATAACAACATAGTGTACTGGTGTAAGAGAAATGGAAGATTGATATTGTTTCATCATAACAACATAGTGTACTGGTGTAAGAGAAATGGAAGATTGATATTGTTTCATCATAACAACATAGTGTACTGGTGTAAGAGAAATGGAAGATTGATATTGTTTCATCATAACAACATAGTGTACTGGTGTAAGAGAAATGGAAGATTGATATTGTTTCATCATAACAACATAGTGTACTGGTGTAAGAGAAATGGAAGATTGATATTGTTTCATCATAACAACATAGTGTACTGGTGTAAGAGAAATGGAAGATTGATATTGTTTCATAATAACAACATAGTGTACTGGTGTAAGAGAAATGGAAGATTGATATTGTTTCATAATAACAACATAGTGTACTGGTGTAAGAGAAATGGAAGATTGATATTGTTTCATCATAACAACATAGTGTACTGGTGTAAGAGAAATGGAAGATTGATATTGTTTCATCATAACAACATAGTGTACTGGTGTAAGAGAAATGGAAGATTGATATTGTTTCATCATAACAACATAGTGTACTGGTGTAAGAGAAATGGAAGATTGATATTGTTTCATCATAACAACATAGTGTACTGGTGTAAGAGAAATGGAAGATTGATATTGTTTCATCATAACAACATAGTGTACTGGTGTAAGAGAAATGGAAGATTGATATTGTTTCATAATAACAACATAGTGTACTGGTGTAAGAGAAATGGAAGATTGATATTGTTTCATCATAACAACATAGTGTACTGGTGTAAGAGAAATGGAAGATTGATATTGTTTCATCATAACAACATAGTGTACTGGTGTAAGAGAAATGGAAGATTGATATTGTTTCATCATAACAACATAGTGTACTGGTGTAAGAGAAATGGAAGATTGATATTGTTTCATAATAACAACATAGTGTACTGGTGTAAGAGAAATGGAAGATTGATATTGTTTCATAATAACAACATAGTGTACTGGTGTAAGAGAAATGGAAGATTGATATTGTTTCATCATAACAACATAGTGTACTGGTGTAAGAGAAATGGAAGATTGATATTGTTTCATCATAACAACATAGTGTACTGGTGTAAGAGAAATGGAAGATTGATATTGTTTCATCATAACAACATAGTGTACTGGTGTAAGAGAAATGGAAGATTGATATTGTTTCATCATAACAACATAGTGTACTGGTGTAAGAGAAATGGAAGATTGATATTGTTTCATCATAACAACATAGTGTACTGGTGTAAGAGAAATGGAAGATTGATATTGTTTCATCATAACAACATAGTGTACTGGTGTAAGAGAAATGGAAGATTGATATTGTTTCATCATAACAACATAGTGTACTGGTGTAAGAGAAATGGAAGATTGATATTGTTTCATCATAACAACATAGTGTACTGGTGTAAGAGAAATGGAAGATTGATATTGTTTCATCATAACAACATAGTGTACTGGTGTAAGAGAAATGGAAGATTGATATTGTTTCATCATAACAACATAGTGTACTGGTGTAAGAGAAATGGAAGATTGATATTGTTTCATAATAACAACATAGTGTACTGGTGTAAGAGAAATGGAAGATTGATATTGTTTCATCATAACAACATAGTGTACTGGTGTAAGAGAAATGGAAGATTGATATTGTTTCATAATAACAACATAGTGTACTGGTGTAAGAGAAATGGAAGATTGATATTGTTTCATCATAACAACATAGTGTACTGGTGTAAGAGAAATGGAAGATTGATATTGTTTCATCATAACAACATAGTGTACTGGTGTAAGAGAAATGGAAGATTGATATTGTTTCATCATAACAACATAGTGTACTGGTGTAAGAGAAATGGAAGATTGATATTGTTTCATCATAACAACATAGTGTACTGGTGTAAGAGAAATGGAAGATTGATATTGTTTCATCATAACAACATAGTGTACTGGTGTAAGAGAAATGGAAGATTGATATTGTTTCATCATAACAACATAGTGTACTGGTGTAAGAGAAATGGAAGATTGATATTGTTTCATCATAACAACATAGTGTACTGGTGTAAGAGAAATGGAAGATTGATATTGTTTCATCATAACAACATAGTGTACTGGTGTAAGAGAAATGGAAGATTGATATTGTTTCATCATAACAACATAGTGTACTGGTGTAAGAGAAATGGAAGATTGATATTGTTTCATCATAACAACATAGTGTACTGGTGTAAGAGAAATGGAAGATTGATATTGTTTCATCATAACAACATAGTGTACTGGTGTAAGAGAAATGGAAGATTGATATTGTTTCATCATAACAACATAGTGTACTGGTGTAAGAGAAATGGAAGATTGATATTGTTTCATCATAACAACATAGTGTACTGGTGTAAGAGAAATGGAAGATTGATATTGTTTCATCATAACAACATAGTGTACTGGTGTAAGAGAAATGGAAGATTGATATTGTTTCATCATAACAACATAGTGTACTGGTGTAAGAGAAATGGAAGATTGATATTGTTTCATCATAACAACATAGTGTACTGGTGTAAGAGAAATGGAAGATTGATATTGTTTCATCATAACAACATAGTGTACTGGTGTAAGAGAAATGGAAGATTGATATTGTTTCATCATAACAACATAGTGTACTGGTGTAAGAGAAATGGAAGATTGATATTGTTTCATCATAACAACATAGTGTACTGGTGTAAGAGAAATGGAAGATTGATATTGTTTCATCATAACAACATAGTGTACTGGTGTAAGAGAAATGGAAGATTGATATTGTTTCATCATAACAACATAGTGTACTGGTGTAAGAGAAATGGAAGATTGATATTGTTTCATCATAACAACATAGTGTACTGGTGTAAGAGAAATGGAAGATTGATATTGTTTCATCATAACAACATAGTGTACTGGTGTAAGAGAAATGGAAGATTGATATTGTTTCATCATAACAACATAGTGTACTGGTGTAAGAGAAATGGAAGATTGATATTGTTTCATCATAACAACATAGTGTACTGGTGTAAGAGAAATGGAAGATTGATATTGTTTCATCATAACAACATAGTGTACTGGTGTAAGAGAAATGGAAGATTGATATTGTTTCATCATAACAACATAGTGTACTGGTGTAAGAGAAATGGAAGATTGATATTGTTTCATCATAACAACATAGTGTACTGGTGTAAGAGAAATGGAAGATTGATATTGTTTCATAATAACAACATAGTGTACTGGTGTAAGAGAAATGGAAGATTGATATTGTTTCATCATAACAACATAGTGTACTGGTGTAAGAGAAATGGAAGATTGATATTGTTTCATCATAACAACATAGTGTACTGGTGTAAGAGAAATGGAAGATTGATATTGTTTCATAATAACAACATAGTGTACTGGTGTAAGAGAAATGGAAGATTGATATTGTTTCATAATAACAACATAGTGTACTGGTGTAAGAGAAATGGAAGATTGATATTGTTTCATAATAACAACATAGTGTACTGGTGTAAGAGAAATGGAAGATTGATATTGTTTCATCATAACAACATAGTGTACTGGTGTAAGAGAAATGGAAGATTGATATTGTTTCATCATAACAACATAGTGTACTGGTGTAAGAGAAATGGAAGATTGATATTGTTTCATCATAACAACATAGTGTACTGGTGTAAGAGAAATGGAAGATTGATATTGTTTCATCATAACAACATAGTGTACTGGTGTAAGAGAAATGGAAGATTGATATTGTTTCATCATAACAACATAGTGTACTGGTGTAAGAGAAATGGAAGATTGATATTGTTTCATCATAACAACATAGTGTACTGGTGTAAGAGAAATGGAAGATTGATATTGTTTCATCATAACAACATAGTGTACTGGTGTAAGAGAAATGGAAGATTGATATTGTTTCATCATAACAACATAGTGTACTGGTGTAAGAGAAATGGAAGATTGATATTGTTTCATCATAACAACATAGTGTACTGGTGTAAGAGAAATGGAAGATTGATATTGTTTCATCATAACAACATAGTGTACTGGTGTAAGAGAAATGGAAGATTGATATTGTTTCATCATAACAACATAGTGTACTGGTGTAAGAGAAATGGAAGATTGATATTGTTTCATCATAACAACATAGTGTACTGGTGTAAGAGAAATGGAAGATTGATATTGTTTCATCATAACAACATAGTGTACTGGTGTAAGAGAAATGGAAGATTGATATTGTTTCATAATAACAACATAGTGTACTGGTGTAAGAGAAATGGAAGATTGATATTGTTTCATCATAACAACATAGTGTACTGGTGTAAGAGAAATGGAAGATTGATATTGTTTCATCATAACAACATAGTGTACTGGTGTAAGAGAAATGGAAGATTGATATTGTTTCATCATAACAACATAGTGTACTGGTGTAAGAGAAATGGAAGATTGATATTGTTTCATCATAACAACATAGTGTACTGGTGTAAGAGAAATGGAAGATTGATATTGTTTCATCATAACAACATAGTGTACTGGTGTAAGAGAAATGGAAGATTGATATTGTTTCATCATAACAACATAGTGTACTGGTGTAAGAGAAATGGAAGATTGATATTGTTTCATCATAACAACATAGTGTACTGGTGTAAGAGAAATGGAAGATTGATATTGTTTCATAATAACAACATAGTGTACTGGTGTAAGAGAAATGGAAGATTGATATTGTTTCATCATAACAACATAGTGTACTGGTGTAAGAGAAATGGAAGATTGATATTGTTTCATCATAACAACATAGTGTACTGGTGTAAGAGAAATGGAAGATTGATATTGTTTCATCATAACAACATAGTGTACTGGTGTAAGAGAAATGGAAGATTGATATTGTTTCATAATAACAACATAGTGTACTGGTGTAAGAGAAATGGAAGATTGATATTGTTTCATCATAACAACATAGTGTACTGGTGTAAGAGAAATGGAAGATTGATATTGTTTCATCATAACAACATAGTGTACTGGTGTAAGAGAAATGGAAGATTGATATTGTTTCATCATAACAACATAGTGTACTGGTGTAAGAGAAATGGAAGATTGATATTGTTTCATCATAACAACATAGTGTACTGGTGTAAGAGAAATGGAAGATTGATATTGTTTCATCATAACAACATAGTGTACTGGTGTAAGAGAAATGGAAGATTGATATTGTTTCATCATAACAACATAGTGTACTGGTGTAAGAGAAATGGAAGATTGATATTGTTTCATCATAACAACATAGTGTACTGGTGTAAGAGAAATGGAAGATTGATATTGTTTCATCATAACAACATAGTGTACTGGTGTAAGAGAAATGGAAGATTGATATTGTTTCATCATAACAACATAGTGTACTGGTGTAAGAGAAATGGAAGATTGATATTGTTTCATCATAACAACATAGTGTACTGGTGTAAGAGAAATGGAAGATTGATATTGTTTCATCATAACAACATAGTGTACTGGTGTAAGAGAAATGGAAGATTGATATTGTTTCATCATAACAACATAGTGTACTGGTGTAAGAGAAATGGAAGATTGATATTGTTTCATCATAACAACATAGTGTACTGGTGTAAGAGAAATGGAAGATTGATATTGTTTCATAATAACGACATAGTGTACTGGTGTAAGAGAAATGGAAGATTGATATTGTTTCATCATAACAACATAGTGTACTGGTGTAAGAGAAATGGAAGATTGATATTGTTTCATCATAACAACATAGTGTACTGGTGTAAGAGAAATGGAAGATTGATATTGTTTCATCATAACAACATAGTGTACTGGTGTAAGAGAAATGGAAGATTGATATTGTTTCATCATAACAACATAGTGTACTGGTGTAAGAGAAATGGAAGATTGATATTGTTTCATAATAACAACATAGTGTACTGGTGTAAGAGAAATGGAAGATTGATATTGTTTCATAATAACAACATAGTGTACTGGTGTAAGAGAAATGGAAGATTGATATTGTTTCATAATAACAACATAGTGTACTGGTGTAAGAGAAATGGAAGATTGATATTGTTTCATCATAACAACATAGTGTACTGGTGTAAGAGAAATGGAAGATTGATATTGTTTCATAATAACAACATAGTGTACTGGTGTAAGAGAAATGGAAGATTGATATTGTTTCATAATAACAACATAGTGTACTGGTGTAAGAGAAATGGAAGATTGATATTGTTTCATCATAACAACATAGTGTACTGGTGTAAGAGAAATGGAAGATTGATATTGTTTCATCATAACAACATAGTGTACTGGTGTAAGAGAAATGGAAGATTGATATTGTTTCATAATAACAACATAGTGTACTGGTGTAAGAGAAATGGAAGATTGATATTGTTTCATCATAACAACATAGTGTACTGGTGTAAGAGAAATGGAAGATTGATATTGTTTCATCATAACAACATAGTGTACTGGTGTAAGAGAAATGGAAGATTGATATTGTTTCATCATAACAACATAGTGTACTGGTGTAAGAGAAATGGAAGATTGATATTGTTTCATCATAACAACATAGTGTACTGGTGTAAGAGAAATGGAAGATTGATATTGTTTCATCATAACAACATAGTGTACTGGTGTAAGAGAAATGGAAGATTGATATTGTTTCATCATAACAACATAGTGTACTGGTGTAAGAGAAATGGAAGATTGATATTGTTTCATCATAACAACATAGTGTACTGGTGTAAGAGAAATGGAAGATTGATATTGTTTCATCATAACAACATAGTGTACTGGTGTAAGAGAAATGGAAGATTGATATTGTTTCATCATAACAACATAGTGTACTGGTGTAAGAGAAATGGAAGATTGATATTGTTTCATCATAACAACATAGTGTACTGGTGTAAGAGAAATGGAAGATTGATATTGTTTCATCATAACAACATAGTGTACTGGTGTAAGAGAAATGGAAGATTGATATTGTTTCATCATAACAACATAGTGTACTGGTGTAAGAGAAATGGAAGATTGATATTGTTTCATAATAACAACATAGTGTACTGGTGTAAGAGAAATGGAAGATTGATATTGTTTCATCATAACAACATAGTGTACTGGTGTAAGAGAAATGGAAGATTGATATTGTTTCATCATAACAACATAGTGTACTGGTGTAAGAGAAATGGAAGATTGATATTGTTTCATCATAACAACATAGTGTACTGGTGTAAGAGAAATGGAAGATTGATATTGTTTCATCATAACAACATAGTGTACTGGTGTAAGAGAAATGGAAGATTGATATTGTTTCATCATAACAACATAGTGTACTGGTGTAAGAGAAATGGAAGATTGATATTGTTTCATCATAACAACATAGTGTACTGGTGTAAGAGAAATGGAAGATTGATATTGTTTCATAATAACAACATAGTGTACTGGTGTAAGAGAAATGGAAGATTGATATTGTTTCATCATAACAACATAGTGTACTGGTGTAAGAGAAATGGAAGATTGATATTGTTTCATCATAACAACATAGTGTACTGGTGTAAGAGAAATGGAAGATTGATATTGTTTCATAATAACAACATAGTGTACTGGTGTAAGAGAAATGGAAGATTGATATTGTTTCATAATAACGACATAGTGTACTGGTGTAAGAGAAATGGAAGATTGATATTGTTTAATCATAACAACATAGTGTACTGGTGTAAGAGAAATGGAAGATTGATATTGTTTCATCATAACAACATAGTGTACTGGTGTAAGAGAAATGGAAGATTGATATTGTTTCATCATAACAACATAGTGTACTGGTGTAAGAGAAATGGAAGATTGATATTGTTTCATCATAACAACATAGTGTACTGGTGTAAGAGAAATGGAAGATTGATATTGTTTCATCATAACAACATAGTGTACTGGTGTAAGAGAAATGGAAGATTGATATTGTTTCATCATAACAACATAGTGTACTGGTGTAAGAGAAATGGAAGATTGATATTGTTTCATAATAACAACATAGTGTACTGGTGTAAGAGAAATGGAAGATTGATATTGTTTCATCATAACAACATAGTGTACTGGTGTAAGAGAAATGGAAGATTGATATTGTTTCATCATAACAACATAGTGTACTGGTGTAAGAGAAATGGAAGATTGATATTGTTTCATCATAACAACATAGTGTACTGGTGTAAGAGAAATGGAAGATTGATATTGTTTCATCATAACAACATAGTGTACTGGTGTAAGAGAAATGGAAGATTGATATTGTTTCATAATAACAACATAGTGTACTGGTGTAAGAGAAATGGAAGATTGATATTGTTTCATCATAACAACATAGTGTACCGGTGTAAGAGAAATGGAAGATTGATATTGTTTCATAATAACAACATAGTGTACTGGTGTAAGAGAAATGGAAGATTGATATTGTTTCATCATAACAACATAGTGTACTGGTGTAAGAGAAATGGAAGATTGATATTGTTTCATCATAACAACATAGTGTACTGGTGTAAGAGAAATGGAAGATTGATATTGTTTCATCATAACAACATAGTGTACTGGTGTAAGAGAAATGGAAGATTGATATTGTTTCATCATAACAACATAGTGTACTGGTGTAAGAGAAATGGAAGATTGATATTGTTTCATCATAACAACATAGTGTACTGGTGTAAGAGAAATGGAAGATTGATATTGTTTCATCATAACAACATAGTGTACTGGTGTAAGAGAAATGGAAGATTGATATTGTTTCATCATAACAACATAGTGTACTGGTGTAAGAGAAATGGAAGATTGATATTGTTTCATAATAACAACATAGTGTACTGGTGTAAGAGAAATGGAAGATTGATATTGTTTCATCATAACAACATAGTGTACTGGTGTAAGAGAAATGGAAGATTGATATTGTTTCATAATAACAACATAGTGTACTGGTGTAAGAGAAATGGAAGATTGATATTGTTTCATCATAACAACATAGTGTACTGGTGTAAGAGAAATGGAAGATTGATATTGTTTCATCATAACAACATAGTGTACTGGTGTAAGAGAAATGGAAGATTGATATTGTTTCATCATAACAACATAGTGTACTGGTGTAAGAGAAATGGAAGATTGATATTGTTTCATCATAACAACATAGTGTACTGGTGTAAGAGAAATGGAAGATTGATATTGTTTCATAATAACAACATAGTGTACTGGTGTAAGAGAAATGGAAGATTGATATTGTTTCATCATAACAACATAGTGTACTGGTGTAAGAGAAATGGAAGATTGATATTGTTTCATCATAACAACATAGTGTACTGGTGTAAGAGAAATGGAAGATTGATATTGTTTCATCATAACAACATAGTGTACTGGTGTAAGAGAAATGGAAGATTGATATTGTTTCATAATAACAACATAGTGTACTGGTGTAAGAGAAATGGAAGATTGATATTGTTTCATAATAACGACATAGTGTACTGGTGTAAGAGAAATGGAAGATTGATATTGTTTAATCATAACAACATAGTGTACTGGTGTAAGAAAAATGGAAGATTGATATTGTTTAATCATAACAACATGATGTACTGGTGTAAGAGAAATGGAAGATTGATATTGTTTCATCATAACAACATAGTGTACTGGTGTAAGAGAAATGGAAGATTGATATTGTTTCATCATAACAACATAGTGTACTGGTGTAAGAGAAATGGAAGATTGATATTGTTTCATCATAACAACATAGTGTACTGGTGTAAGAGAAATGGAAGATTGATATTGTTTCATAATAACAACATAGTGTACTGGTGTAAGAGAAATGGAAGATTGATATTGTTTAATCATAACAATATAGTGTACTGGTGTAAGAGAAATGGAAGATTGATATTGTTTAATCATAACAACATAGTGTACTGGTGTAAGAGAAATGGAAGATTGATATTGTTTCATCATAACAACATAGTGTACTGGTGTAAGAGAAATGGAAGATTGATATTGTTTCATCATAACAACATAGTGTACTGGTGTAAGAGAAATGGAAGATTGATATTGTTTCATAATAACGACATAGTGTACTGGTGTAAGAGAAATGGAAGATTGATATTGTTTCATCATAACAACATAGTGTACTGGTGTAAGAGAAATGGAAGATTGATATTGTTTCATCATAACAACATAGTGTACTGGTGTAAGAGAAATGGAAGATTGATATTGTTTCATAATAACAACATAGTGTACTGGTGTAAGAGAAATGGAAGATTGATATTGTTTCATCATAACAACATAGTGTACTGGTGTAAGAGAAATGGAAGATTGATATTGTTTCATCATAACAACATAGTGTACTGGTGTAAGAGAAATGGAAGATTGATATTGTTTCATAATAACAACATAGTGTACTGGTGTAAGAGAAATGGAAGATTGATATTGTTTCATAATAACGACATAGTGTACTGGTGTAAGAGAAATGGAAGATTGATATTGTTTCATCATAACAACATAGTGTACTGGTGTAAGAGAAATGGAAGATTGATATTGTTTCATCATAACAACATAGTGTACTGGTGTAAGAGAAATGGAAGATTGATATTGTTTCATCATAACAACATAGTGTACTGGTGTAAGAGAAATGGAAGATTGATATTGTTTCATCATAACAACATAGTGTACTGGTGTAAGAGAAATGGAAGATTGATATTGTTTCATCATAACAACATAGTGTACTGGTGTAAGAGAAATGGAAGATTGATATTGTTTCATAATAACAACATAGTGTACTGGTGTAAGAGAAATGGAAGATTGATATTGTTTCATCATAACAACATAGTGTACTGGTGTAAGAGAAATGGAAGATTGATATTGTTTCATCATAACAACATAGTGTACTGGTGTAAGAGAAATGGAAGATTGATATTGTTTCATCATAACAACATAGTGTACTGGTGTAAGAGAAATGGAAGATTGATATTGTTTCATCATAACAACATAGTGTACTGGTGTAAGAGAAATGGAAGATTGATATTGTTTCATAATAACAACATAGTGTACTGGTGTAAGAGAAATGGAAGATTGATATTGTTTCATAATAACAACATAGTGTACTGGTGTAAGAGAAATGGAAGATTGATATTGTTTCATCATAACAACATAGTGTACTGGTGTAAGAGAAATGGAAGATTGATATTGTTTCATCATAACAACATAGTGTACTGGTGTAAGAGAAATGGAAGATTGATATTGTTTCATCATAACAACATAGTGTACTGGTGTAAGAGAAATGGAAGATTGATATTGTTTCATCATAACAACATAGTGTACTGGTGTAAGAGAAATGGAAGATTGATATTGTTTCATCATAACAACATAGTGTACTGGTGTAAGAGAAATGGAAGATTGATATTGTTTCATCATAACAACATAGTGTACTGGTGTAAGAGAAATGGAAGATTGATATTGTTTCATCATAACAACATAGTGTACTGGTGTAAGAGAAATGGAAGATTGATATTGTTTCATCATAACAACATAGTGTACTGGTGTAAGAGAAATGGAAGATTGATATTGTTTCATAATAACAACATAGTGTACTGGTGTAAGAGAAATGGAAGATTGATATTGTTTCATCATAACAACATAGTGTACTGGTGTAAGAGAAATGGAAGATTGATATTGTTTCATAATAACAACATAGTGTACTGGTGTAAGAGAAATGGAAGATTGATATTGTTTCATCATAACAACATAGTGTACTGGTGTAAGAGAAATGGAAGATTGATATTGTTTCATCATAACAACATAGTGTACTGGTGTAAGAGAAATGGAAGATTGATATTGTTTCATAATAACAACATAGTGTACTGGTGTAAGAGAAATGGAAGATTGATATTGTTTCATCATAACAACATAGTGTACTGGTGTAAGAGAAATGGAAGATTGATATTGTTTCATCATAACAACATAGTGTACTGGTGTAAGAGAAATGGAAGATTGATATTGTTTCATCATAACAACATAGTGTACTGGTGTAAGAGAAATGGAAGATTGATATTGTTTCATCATAACAACATAGTGTACTGGTGTAAGAGAAATGGAAGATTGATATTGTTTCATAATAACGACATAGTGTACTGGTGTAAGAGAAATGGAAGATTGATATTGTTTCATCATAACAATATAGTGTACTGGTGTAAGAGAAATGGAAGATTGATATTGTTTCATCATAACAACATGATGTACTGGTGTAAGAGAAATGGAAGATTGATATTGTTTCATCATAACAACATAGTGTACTGGTGTAAGAGAAATGGAAGATTGATATTGTTTCATCATAACAACATAGTGTACTGGTGTAAGAGAAATGGAAGATTGATATTGTTTCATAATAACAACATAGTGTACTGGTGTAAGAGAAATGGAAGATTGATATTGTTTCATAATAACGACATAGTGTACTGGTGTAAGAGAAATGGAAGATTGATATTGTTTCATCATAACAACATAGTGTACTGGTGTAAGAGAAATGGAAGATTGATATTGTTTCATCATAACAACATAGTGTACTGGTGTAAGAGAAATGGAAGATTGATATTGTTTCATCATAACAACATAGTGTACTGGTGTAAGAGAAATGGAAGATTGATATTGTTTCATCATAACAACATAGTGTACTGGTGTAAGAGAAATGGAAGATTGATATTGTTTCATCATAACAACATAGTGTACTGGTGTAAGAGAAATGGAAGATTGATATTGTTTCATCATAACAACATAGTGTACTGGTGTAAGAGAAATGGAAGATTGATATTGTTTCATCATAACAACATAGTGTACTGGTGTAAGAGAAATGGAAGATTGATATTGTTTCATAATAACGACATAGTGTACTGGTGTAAGAGAAATGGAAGATTGATATTGTTTCATCATAACAACATAGTGTACTGGTGTAAGAGAAATGGAAGATTGATATTGTTTCATCATAACAACATAGTGTACTGGTGTAAGAGAAATGGAAGATTGATATTGTTTCATAATAACAACATAGTGTACTGGTGTAAGAGAAATGGAAGATTGATATTGTTTCATAATAACGACATAGTGTACTGGTGTAAGAGAAATGGAAGATTGATATTGTTTCATCATAACAACATAGTGTACTGGTGTAAGAGAAATGGAAGATTGATATTGTTTCATCATAACAACATAGTGTACTGGTGTAAGAGAAATGGAAGATTGATATTGTTTCATCATAACAACATAGTGTACTGGTGTAAGAGAAATGGAAGATTGATATTGTTTCATCATAACAACATAGTGTACTGGTGTAAGAGAAATGGAAGATTGATATTGTTTCATCATAACAACATAGTGTACTGGTGTAAGAGAAATGGAAGATTGATATTGTTTCATAATAACGACATAGTGTACTGGTGTAAGAGAAATGGAAGATTGATATTGTTTCATCATAACAACATAGTGTACTGGTGTAAGAGAAATGGAAGATTGATATTGTTTCATCATAACAACATAGTGTACTGGTGTAAGAGAAATGGAAGATTGATATTGTTTCATCATAACAACATAGTGTACTGGTGTAAGAGAAATGGAAGATTGATATTGTTTCATCATAACAACATAGTGTACTGGTGTAAGAGAAATGGAAGATTGATATTGTTTCATAATAACAACATAGTGTACTGGTGTAAGAGAAATGGAAGATTGATATTGTTTCATCATAACAACATAGTGTACTGGTGTAAGAGAAATGGAAGATTGATATTGTTTCATCATAACAACATAGTGTACTGGTGTAAGAGAAATGGAAGATTGATATTGTTTCATCATAACAACATAGTGTACTGGTGTAAGAGAAATGGAAGATTGATATTGTTTCATCATAACAACATAGTGTACTGGTGTAAGAGAAATGGAAGATTGATATTGTTTCATCATAACAACATAGTGTACTGGTGTAAGAGAAATGGAAGATTGATATTGTTTCATCATAACAACATAGTGTACTGGTGTAAGAGAAATGGAAGATTGATATTGTTTCATCATAACAACATAGTGTACTGGTGTAAGAGAAATGGAAGATTGATATTGTTTCATCATAACAACATAGTGTACTGGTGTAAGAGAAATGGAAGATTGATATTGTTTCATCATAACAACATAGTGTACTGGTGTAAGAGAAATGGAAGATTGATATTGTTTCATCATAACAACATAGTGTACTGGTGTAAGAGAAATGGAAGATTGATATTGTTTCATCATAACAACATAGTGTACTGGTGTAAGAGAAATGGAAGATTGATATTGTTTCATCATAACAACATAGTGTACTGGTGTAAGAGAAATGGAAGATTGATATTGTTTCATAATAACAACATAGTGTACTGGTGTAAGAGAAATGGAAGATTGATATTGTTTCATCATAACAACATAGTGTACTGGTGTAAGAGAAATGGAAGATTGATATTGTTTCATCATAACAACATAGTGTACTGGTGTAAGAGAAATGGAAGATTGATATTGTTTCATCATAACAACATAGTGTACTGGTGTAAGAGAAATGGAAGATTGATATTGTTTCATCATAACAACATAGTGTACTGGTGTAAGAGAAATGGAAGATTGATATTGTTTCATCATAACAACATAGTGTACTGGTGTAAGAGAAATGGAAGATTGATATTGTTTCATCATAACAACATAGTGTACTGGTGTAAGAGAAATGGAAGATTGATATTGTTTCATCATAACAACATAGTGTACTGGTGTAAGAGAAATGGAAGATTGATATTGTTTCATCATAACAACATAGTGTACTGGTGTAAGAGAAATGGAAGATTGATATTGTTTCATCATAACAACATAGTGTACTGGTGTAAGAGAAATGGAAGATTGATATTGTTTCATCATAACAACATAGTGTACTGGTGTAAGAGAAATGGAAGATTGATATTGTTTCATAATAACAACATAGTGTACTGGTGTAAGAGAAATGGAAGATTGATATTGTTTCATCATAACAACATAGTGTACTGGTGTAAGAGAAATGGAAGATTGATATTGTTTCATCATAACAACATAGTGTACTGGTGTAAGAGAAATGGAAGATTGATATTGTTTCATCATAACAACATAGTGTACTGGTGTAAGAGAAATGGAAGATTGATATTGTTTCATCATAACAACATAGTGTACTGGTGTAAGAGAAATGGAAGATTGATATTGTTTCATCATAACAACATAGTGTACTGGTGTAAGAGAAATGGAAGATTGATATTGTTTCATCATAACAACATAGTGTACTGGTGTAAGAGAAATGGAAGATTGATATTGTTTCATAATAACAACATAGTGTACTGGTGTAAGAGAAATGGAAGATTGATATTGTTTCATCATAACAACATAGTGTACTGGTGTAAGAGAAATGGAAGATTGATATTGTTTCATCATAACAACATAGTGTACTGGTGTAAGAGAAATGGAAGATTGATATTGTTTCATCATAACAACATAGTGTACTGGTGTAAGAGAAATGGAAGATTGATATTGTTTCATAATAACAACATAGTGTACTGGTGTAAGAGAAATGGAAGATTGATATTGTTTCATCATAACAACATAGTGTACTGGTGTAAGAGAAATGGAAGATTGATATTGTTTCATCATAACAACATAGTGTACTGGTGTAAGAGAAATGGAAGATTGATATTGTTTCATCATAACAACATAGTGTACTGGTGTAAGAGAAATGGAAGATTGATATTGTTTCATCATAACAACATAGTGTACTGGTGTAAGAGAAATGGAAGATTGATATTGTTTCATCATAACAACATAGTGTACTGGTGTAAGAGAAATGGAAGATTGATATTGTTTCATCATAACAACATAGTGTACTGGTGTAAGAGAAATGGAAGATTGATATTGTTTCATCATAACAACATAGTGTACTGGTGTAAGAGAAATGGAAGATTGATATTGTTTCATCATAACAACATAGTGTACTGGTGTAAGAGAAATGGAAGATTGATATTGTTTCATCATAACAACATAGTGTACTGGTGTAAGAGAAATGGAAGATTGATATTGTTTCATCATAACAACATAGTGTACTGGTGTAAGAGAAATGGAAGATTGATATTGTTTCATCATAACAACATAGTGTACTGGTGTAAGAGAAATGGAAGATTGATATTGTTTCATAATAACAACATAGTGTACTGGTGTAAGAGAAATGGAAGATTGATATTGTTTCATCATAACAACATAGTGTACTGGTGTAAGAGAAATGGAAGATTGATATTGTTTCATCATAACAACATAGTGTACTGGTGTAAGAGAAATGGAAGATTGATATTGTTTCATCATAACAACATAGTGTACTGGTGTAAGAGAAATGGAAGATTGATATTGTTTCATCATAACAACATATAGTGTACTGGTGTAAGAGAAATGGAAGATTGATATTGTTTCATCATAACAACATAGTGTACTGGTGTAAGAGAAATGGAAGATTGATATTGTTTCATCATAACAACATAGTGTACTGGTGTAAGAGAAATGGAAGATTGATATTGTTTCATCATAACAACATAGTGTACTGGTGTAAGAGAAATGGAAGATTGATATTGTTTCATCATAACAACATAGTGTACTGGTGTAAGAGAAATGGAAGATTGATATTGTTTCATCATAACAACATAGTGTACTGGTGTAAGAGAAATGGAAGATTGATATTGTTTCATCATAACAACATAGTGTACTGGTGTAAGAGAAATGGAAGATTGATATTGTTTCATCATAACAACATAGTGTACTGGTGTAAGAGAAATGGAAGATTGATATTGTTTCATCATAACAACATAGTGTACTGGTGTAAGAGAAATGGAAGATTGATATTGTTTCATCATAACAACATAGTGTACTGGTGTAAGAGAAATGGAAGATTGATATTGTTTCATCATAACAACATAGTGTACTGGTGTAAGAGAAATGGAAGATTGATATTGTTTCATCATAACAACATAGTGTACTGGTGTAAGAGAAATGGAAGATTGATATTGTTTCATCATAACAACATAGTGTACTGGTGTAAGAGAAATGGAAGATTGATATTGTTTCATAATAACAACATAGTGTACTGGTGTAAGAGAAATGGAAGATTGATATTGTTTCATCATAACAACATAGTGTACTGGTGTAAGAGAAATGGAAGATTGATATTGTTTCATCATAACAACATAGTGTACTGGTGTAAGAGAAATGGAAGATTGATATTGTTTCATCATAACAACATAGTGTACTGGTGTAAGAGAAATGGAAGATTGATATTGTTTCATAATAACAACATAGTGTACTGGTGTAAGAGAAATGGAAGATTGATATTGTTTCATCATAACAACATAGTGTACTGGTGTAAGAGAAATGGAAGATTGATATTGTTTCATAATAACAACATAGTGTACTGGTGTAAGAGAAATGGAAGATTGATATTGTTTCATAATAACAACATAGTGTACTGGTGTAAGAGAAATGGAAGATTGATATTGTTTCATCATAACAACATAGTGTACTGGTGTAAGAGAAATGGAAGATTGATATTGTTTCATCATAACAACATAGTGTACTGGTGTAAGAGAAATGGAAGATTGATATTGTTTCATCATAACAACATAGTGTACTGGTGTAAGAGAAATGGAAGATTGATATTGTTTCATCATAACAACATAGTGTACTGGTGTAAGAGAAATGGAAGATTGATATTGTTTCATCATAACAACATAGTGTACTGGTGTAAGAGAAATGGAAGATTGATATTGTTTCATCATAACAACATAGTGTACTGGTGTAAGAGAAATGGAAGATTGATATTGTTTCATCATAACAACATAGTGTACTGGTGTAAGAGAAATGGAAGATTGATATTGTTTCATCATAACAACATAGTGTACTGGTGTAAGAGAAATGGAAGATTGATATTGTTTCATCATAACAACATAGTGTACTGGTGTAAGAGAAATGGAAGATTGATATTGTTTCATCATAACAACATAGTGTACTGGTGTAAGAGAAATGGAAGATTGATATTGTTTCATAATAACAACATAGTGTACTGGTGTAAGAGAAATGGAAGATTGATATTGTTTCATCATAACAACATAGTGTACTGGTGTAAGAGAAATGGAAGATTGATATTGTTTCATCATAACAACATAGTGTACTGGTGTAAGAGAAATGGAAGATTGATATTGTTTCATCATAACAACATAGTGTACTGGTGTAAGAGAAATGGAAGATTGATATTGTTTCATCATAACAACATAGTGTACTGGTGTAAGAGAAATGGAAGATTGATATTGTTTCATAATAACAACATAGTGTACTGGTGTAAGAGAAATGGAAGATTGATATTGTTTCATCATAACAACATAGTGTACTGGTGTAAGAGAAATGGAAGATTGATATTGTTTCATCATAACAACATAGTGTACTGGTGTAAGAGAAATGGAAGATTGATATTGTTTCATCATAACAACATAGTGTACTGGTGTAAGAGAAATGGAAGATTGATATTGTTTCATCATAACAACATAGTGTACTGGTGTAAGAGAAATGGAAGATTGATATTGTTTCATCATAACAACATAGTGTACTGGTGTAAGAGAAATGGAAGATTGATATTGTTTCATCATAACAACATAGTGTACTGGTGTAAGAGAAATGGAAGATTGATATTGTTTCATAATAACAACATAGTGTACTGGTGTAAGAGAAATGGAAGATTGATATTGTTTCATCATAACAACATAGTGTACTGGTGTAAGAGAAATGGAAGATTGATATTGTTTCATCATAACAACATAGTGTACTGGTGTAAGAGAAATGGAAGATTGATATTGTTTCATCATAACAACATAGTGTACTGGTGTAAGAGAAATGGAAGATTGATATTGTTTCATAATAACAACATAGTGTACTGGTGTAAGAGAAATGGAAGATTGATATTGTTTCATAATAACAACATAGTGTACTGGTGTAAGAGAAATGGAAGATTGATATTGTTTCATCATAACAACATATGTGTACTGGTGTAAGAGAAATGGAAGATTGATATTGTTTCATCATAACAACATAGTGTACCGGTGTAAGAGAAATGGAAGATTGATATTGTTTCATCATAACAACATAGTGTACTGGTGTAAGAGAAATGGAAGATTGATATTGTTTCATCATAACAACATGATGTACTGGTGTAAGAGAAATGGAAGATTGATATTGTTTCATCATAACAACATAGTGTACTGGTGTAAGAGAAATGGAAGATTGATATTGTTTCATAATAACGACATAGTGTACTGGTGTAAGAGAAATGGAAGATTGATATTGTTTCATCATAACAACATAGTGTACTGGTGTAAGAGAAATGGAAGATTGATATTGTTTCATCATAACAACATAGTGTACTGGTGTAAGAGAAATGGAAGATTGATATTGTTTCATCATAACAACATAGTGTACTGGTGTAAGAGAAATGGAAGATTGATATTGTTTCATCATAACAACATAGTGTACTGGTGTAAGAGAAATGGAAGATTGATATTGTTTCATAATAACAACATAGTGTACTGGTGTAAGAGAAATGGAAGATTGATATTGTTTCATCATAACAACATAGTGTACTGGTGTAAGAGAAATGGAAGATTGATATTGTTTCATAATAACAACATAGTGTACTGGTGTAAGAGAAATGGAAGATTGATATTGTTTCATCATAACAACATAGTGTACTGGTGTAAGAGAAATGGAAGATTGATATTGTTTCATCATAACGACATAGTGTACTGGTGTAAGAGAAATGGAAGATTGATATTGTTTCATCATAACAACATAGTGTACTGGTGTAAGAGAAATGGAAGATTGATATTGTTTAATCATAACAATATAACATAGTAAAAATCCAGTGTACTGGTGTAAGAGAAATGGAAGATTGATATTGTTTCATCATAATAAACATAGTGTACTGGTGTAAGAGAAATGGAAGATTGATATTGTTTCATCATACAACATAGTGTACTGGTGTAAGAGAAATGGAAGATTGATATTGTTTCATCATAACAACATAGTGTACTGGTGTAAGAGAAATGGAAGATTGATATTGTTTCATAATAACGACATAGTGTACTGGTGTAAGAGAAATGGAAGATTGATATTGTTTCATCATAACAACATAGTGTACTGGTGTAAGAGAAATGGAAGATTGATATTGTTTTATCATAACGACATAGTGTACTGGTGTAAGAGAAATGGAAGATTGATATTGTTTCATCATAACAACATAGTGTACTGGTGTAAGAGAAATGGAAGATTGATATTGTTTCATAATAACAACATAGTGTACTTGTGTAAGAGAAATGGAAGATTGATATTGTTTCATAATAACAACATAGTGTACTGGTGTAAGAGAAATGGAAGATTGATATTGTTTAATCATTAACGACATAGTGTACTGGTGTAAGAGAAATGGAAGATTGATATTGTTTAATCATAACAACATGGTGTACTGGTGTAAGAGAAATGGAAGATTGATATTTCATCATAACGACTTAGTGTACTGGTGTGTAGAGAAAACGGAAGATTGATATTGTTTCACTCAAAACAACATAGTGTACTGGTGTAAGAGAAATG